>NW_004524643.1:3375226-3398223 GCF_000260255.1 Octodon degus
TGTATGTGATCATTATATATGCCTAAAATGTACCAATAAACTTAATTAATTAAAAAAATTGTGGATTGAATTCCTGGGCCTGTCAATAAAAAAATGTTAAAATAAAAAAAAAAAAAAGCCACAACAAAAAATAGATGCCAAAATGATGTAAAAGTAAATAGAAATCATTTTGGTGAAGGTGGCAGTATAGTAAAGCATTTCTGGCTCAACAACACTACCCAGTAGGACTTCTGTTGACCTTGAGGGTCTCCCCTGTGCCCAGAAACCCATAGTGAAGATTGTGATGGACACAGCACAGTTTCTAAGACTTTGCCTTGCCTCCGCGCGCAGATCGGATAGGAAACCTACCTTGGACGTGGACAGAGCCTTGGACCAGAAGCCCCGTGGCCCACAGGGTGGCAAGAAGCAGCACCAGGCTGAAGCACTTGGTCATGGCCCAAAGTCCCGAGAGCCAAGGGGGCACTGCAGATGCTCACAAGCAGTAAGGCAGGAGGATGCTTAATCACCAGGCTGGATGGAGAGTTCTGGAAATAGGTGGAAGCTCCCGCTGCTCTACTTCATAACAGAGACATCCGGATTTCCCTGCTTTCAAGCTGTGACTTGTCAAGGTCACTGGGGAAAAGGAGTGACGTCCCTTGACTGCCCAGGCTGTACTTTGTGGATGGCTTTCTGGAAAATTTAGCTAATGCTGACTCAGAAAACACACGAGTGAGGAAGGCAGATAGCAGGGCGAGCTGCCGCAAGTGTTCTCAGTTCCCATATTCCCCGGCCCTGGCCTGCTCCAGGGGCTCAGTTCTCCCAGGTGCTTTGCTACTGCTTATGGGGCCCATTCATTCACTTATTCCTACAAATGTCTGGCTCTGAGAGCAACTGAGCACAGCTTGGGCTTCTTTCCCCTCAACAATCGTTGAGTTTCCCCCTTAGTTGCATTTACTTATAATACACAGGGAAGTGATTTTGAGGCTCATAAAAGAAATGCCCACTTAAATCCCATGCCTGCCTTTGGGACTTTTATGGTTTTTTTTTTTTTTTTTTTTTTTTTTTTTTTTTTAAGACATTGGCTATCTGAGCACCTTATTAAAGAAGCCAGGTGCATATCAGAGATGATATTTACAAAAACAAGGCTACAGTTACAAGATTAGTCATCTTAACTTTGCAAAAGGATTTCTTACTTTACCACAGGAGTCACTGCAGGAGTTCCTCTTACAACTTTTTCTCGAGTAACTGCTCTTATATGTCCATGTACTTGAGTAGTGTAGACTCCACTCTTCTTACCTAAAGGCTGTGCAGAATCAGAGCGTGTGCTCTTGTCCGGGCAGGGTTTTCAGGGCTTTGTCCTTGCTAGCCGTGCCTCCAGCAGGGTGTTATGAACTCTCTGCAAAATGAGTATCTTCGATAGGAATAGTATATAGATAACTAGTTTTTTCCTGTAGAAGTGGTATTCGTCATAAAGTTAGATATATCTGTGCAGAAAATAGAAATAGCAAAAAACAAATCTCTTCTGCACAAACACAGGAAACGTCTAGGATATCAGGAAGAGTTCCTCAGTATCTCCCGACAGCCTCACTACTGTTTAGAGCCACAGGCTCCCAGTACCTCAGAAAACATGTGCAATCCAGTCCTCATTGTACTGGGTAGGTAGCTGGAATCATGCCCTCTTATTAACTGTCTTAATGCCTAACTGGCACCATGTCTGAAAGAAAGCTAGTTTTCCAAAAGTTGTTACTATGAAAAGAAAGGAGGGAGAAAGAAAGAGGGAAAGATTGAATCATGGACAACAAGGCAGACACAGCTTATGGGAAATGAGAAGATGCTGATTTTGGAAACAAACGGCAAGGAGGGGGTTATTAGAAAAAGGAAATGTGGGTGATTGCGCTGGTGCGCCTGGAAGCGGAATGTTTTGTTTTTGATATCTTAATTGAGAGAAGTCACGTTGCCTTTGGTTGGAGATTCCTGATTGGAACCGGCTGCATCTCTTGGTAAGCGAGAGTACCCTCGCAGGAGAAGCTGGGTGGCCTCGGTGGCGAGCCTACGGTGCACGCGCACTGCGGGGCTGTTTGCACCGCTGAGCTCTGAAAGGCTGCCGCTGTAGGTTCTAGTGCGTGGTGGATTTCAGGAGAATTTGATGGAGAGCCGAGAAAAAACGCTATCGAACACCCTCTCCTCGCCACTCGGAGGAAGAATGTTCAGGCTATGAACAAAGAAGGCACATTTTTGTCCATTTCTCCATAACTGCTCACGCTATCCTCAAGGACAACCAATAATTTAGAAGGAAACTTGTACAGTTAGAAATTTGTGAAATTAAATGAAAATGAGGAAAACAGCAATCAAATTTCAAAGGAGAGCAGGAAGTGTGCAATATTCAAGCCAGTTTTGCTATAACCTGGGTATCAAAAACAAGAATAAAATTCCTAATTGTGCCATGCCAGCCCCACCCGCGGATTGAGCTGAGACAGGATTGAGACTGGGCGTGGTGACACGCGCCTGTAATCCCAGCGTTTGGGAGGCTGAAAACAGGAGCAGCACTATGAGTCTGATCCGTGTAGTGAGACCCTGTAGACTCTGTATTAAATACATTAAAATAAAAGTCCATAGGTCACCCGACCACCAAGTGTCACACAGTTCAACCTATATCAAAGACTGGGCTTACCTCAGGGGTCATGGATTGTTGAGCTTCATCAATGTACTACCCGTTTAATCTGATGTATACAAATTCAAATAGATGTGCATTACAGCTTGTAGCTAGACGATCCCTTAAAGGAGCTGCTGGCTGCTTTCTGCCTGCCACACCCACGGGCGGTTTCTTCTCTGTGATTCCTCTCAGCCAAGCGGCCCGCCCTTGGAATGAGCCAACTACAGACTGCAACCTATGCAAATTGTGAGCCAAAATAAACCTGTCTTCCTTTGACTTTGAGTGTCGGGTATTTTGTCTCAGCAGTGAGAAAAGTAGCTAAGACAACATAGTAGACATTTTGAAATGCAGCATGAAGCAGGAAATAAGGTACAACACAGAGTCCTGGAATGAGGGTAGTAGCTAAATTTTAGTTCAACTTCTAGTAATTTGTGTGACCTTGAGCAAGTAATTTAACTTTTCTGGGTCTCAGCTTTGCCATCTGTTGAAGAAGTTAACTGAATTAAATGAACTTAAAAATAACAGAGTCATATCATTTTATGGTACCTGATATTACAAGGATTATTTTTTAGAAGTATGTATAGGTGAGAAAATGTGTAGTCTAGCTGCCGTAACAAATGACCCCGCATCTCAATGGTTTAATAAATTAAACGTTTATTTATGTCACAGCCAGGCTGGCAGGTGCTGGTGGTGCTGGTGGTAATAGTGGGGTATACACTTGAATGGGAGATCTGATTGCCACGGTTGATTCAGGAACAGAGACTCGTTCTGTCTCCATGTTATTCCTCTGTCTCCCCTCATGCCTCTGATTCTCCGCAAGATCTTCGCCTTCAGCCAGGCCCCAAAGAAAGAGTGAAGAAGAGTGAAGAGGAGGCTGAAGCTGGAGATGGTTTTAGGGGCCCGACCTGGGTGACTCCATTTGCATCAAAAGCCCATCGGCCAGACCTTTGTCATGTGGTTCTACCCAACTGCAAAGGAATCATAATCTAGTTATGTGCCCTGAGTAAAAGGCAAAATAATTTGGTGACACAGCGTGACAGTTTACCCTGATCACCCACTGTTGGGATGACTGTTCCTCCCACAGGTAGAATGTGGTACAGTGGTACCTCAATTCTCCATGGAGAGCTACCATTCACTGTATTTTTTTCTTTTTTTTTTTTTTTAATGTATTTAGTACAGGGTCTACAGAGTCTCACTACACAGATTGGACTCGTAGTGATCCTCCCATTTTCAGCCTCCCAAGCCCTGGGATTACAGGTGCGCACCACCACGTGCAGTCTCAGTCACCATCACAGTGAGCCCGGGGGCGGGGGGCAGAGGTGGCACAGCACTCCGGGGATTGAACCCCAGTCCCTGCGCCTGCCTAAGCAGGTGCTTTAGTCTGCTGAGCTATCTAGCTGGCCCAACTTCTACTGTATTTTCAAGGGAAGCAGTTGAAGGTTCTGTCCAGCTCAAACCCATAATCTCCAGGTTCGGATCAGTCTTCTCTGTCAGGTTTGGTTGTGGCACGTTATGATCTAGTGACCCATGAACTAAAAAAATATACAAATGTGTGCACATACACACACACAAGCACGCACACACACACACACACACACAGTGGTAAAGCAGAACCTTAATAGCCTCAATAAAATTTCCCATGTGTAAAAGGGAAGACCAGAAATGACAGCAACCATCAGGCCACAGTAGTTCTGGAAACACAATGAAGAGACACTGCTATGGACTAGCTGTCCCTCAAGGGTCTATTGTGATTAACGGCTTGATCTCCAGGCTGGCATTGTGTTGGAAGATAGTAGAACCTTTGAGGGCCAGGGCCTGGTGTGATGTCCATAGGTCATTGGGGGTGTAAGCTACTTCCTGTGTGACACCTTTAGTAGTTGTCACAAAGGGATTGTTATACAAGGAATAAGTCTGATCCATCTTCTTTTTCTGCTTCTGCTTTTCTTAACATTTCTTTGTTTGTTTGTTTGTTTGTTTGTTTGGTACAGGGTCTCGTTATGCAGCTGAGACTCATAGTGATCCTACTGTCTCAGCCTCCCCAGTGCTGCGATTACAGGGGTGCACCACCACACCTTGTTTCAGTGGCCAGCAGGGTTCACCTGGGATTCTGGGGTTGGCACAGCATGCAGTATTGGAGATTGAACCTGGGTCCTTGCACTTGCCAGGCAGGCGCTTAGACTGCTGAGCTATCTCCCCAGCCCTCTCTCTGCTTCCTCACTTAACAAGTGACCTCTTGCTTCAGCACAAACTCTAGCTATTACCACTCATCATGAAGTCCTCACCAGAGCTGACCTGGTGCATTCACCAAAAAGGACTCACGTGACTATATTCATCAACACTGTTGATGCTAGCCCATATGGATAACCTCCTTATCTTAATATCATCTGTGCTATGTGATGTAAAATAATGTAGGAGTCACATCTCATATTCAAAGGCTCCATGGGTTGGGTGGCACTTTAGAAATGCTACCTGGCAGAGTCACCTGTCCTTGATTAGATCCTGATTCTGTTTCTGGGAGAAACTCCCATGCCCACTGTTATCTGTGGCCCTTGCCTTCCCTCTTGGAGGTCTTTCATTATGTATAATCTTCCTTGGACACATGCAAAGCCTGTACTCAGGAGTATGCCCTCCTCAGAGAAAGCACGACTTCTATAGTCTACTTCCTGCTGGTGTAAGTAGAGAATCCCAAAAATTGTTTTCTAATTTGAGCAACAATGGAAGGAGTTCTAAATCTTGCCTTGTATTGCTTTGCAAATGTGGTTCTCTTATAAACTTAGTGTTCTTATCTATGGGCTTCATATTGTAAATCTTCTCCCAGTCATTATTCTATATATGGCTTTTGTTGCTTTCCCTGCCCTATGCCTGTCCCATCCTCTCTCTCTCTCTCTCTCTCTCTCTCTCTCTCTCTCTCTCTCTCTCTGTCTCTCTCTCAATGGTAACCATACAAAATCCGTTTGGAACCACAAATGGATCGGTCACCTTCTAAATCTATTCTTTGCCATAAGGCCAAGTTGATTGCTTCAAATAAGAAATGTTATCAGTTCTTCTTTTTATCAAAGCTCTTATTAGTCTGTTTGGGATTTATAAGGAGTCTTATTATTTAATCCTTCAAAATTCTGAATTCTCTGTATTATGTTTCATTTTTCTTCTAAATAGCCAATTCTTTCCTAAGTGTTTTTTTCTCTTATAATATCGTGAGTAAGCTTGTAGCTCAGCTCCACAGAATGAAGAGGCATTTGGCTGCTGCTCAAGGTTGTGAAATATGCTTTTCTTTTCTTTTTTAATGTATTTGGTATAGGGTCTCACTGTGCAGCTCAGACTCTTAGTGGTCCTCCTGTTTCTAGCCTCCTCAGCACTGGGATTATAGACATGCGCCACCATGCCCAGACTTGGTCACAGGTCCCCAAAAGCAGGGCCAGCACAGCATGTGGTACTGGGAATCGAACCCCAGTCCCTGTGCTTGCCTAAGTGGGCGTTTAGCCCCTTGAGCTATTTCGCCAGCCCTATTTTCAAACTCAGGTAGGCAACAGTCTGTGTGAATGCTGGCACACCTTGTGAGGCTTCACAGCATCAGGAAGTGACAACCAATGCCGTGCAAAAGCAGCATCTCCTGCCCATTCACTCTGTCACACCACACAAGAAGCAGCACATACGGGCCCCCAACAGAGGTCCACATGCTCCAATACTTCATTCCCTCCAACCACTCTTCAGTGATGGGCTACCCATGGGTTGCCTTGCAAATTATTGTGGGCAAACTTTATCAAAGGTGTTTGTTTTATTCACTACATAGCCACCATCTTTCCATCCCTTGATACTAAATTGCTTTCTGATACTGCTCTGTTAAGCTGCTATTTAGCCAGCCAGCCTTCCCACTGCTGGTACGCAATACCTAAGATCCATTACTTAAAGTAGGGGAGGTTTAATTTGGCTTATAGTTTTAGGGGATTCAGTTGGTGGTTTCAGATTGCCTCTGAGGCAGAAATGTCATGGCCGAAGGGTGTAGGGGGCAGAGGTGCTTCATTCGTGGTGCCCAGGAAACAGAACAGGAGGACAGGGCCAGAGACAAAGGGACCAGAGTCCATACCCAGTACCCAGTGACGTACCTCCATGGCCTTCCCAGACACAAACAAGTTTCTTTCACCAAGCTCCTGGGTGACTCCCAAACCAATCAGGTTGACACCCATCCCAGCCACTTCCTCCTCTTTGGGGATTTTATATTAAAACACATTTGGGTTCAAAGATATACATTAGCCAAGGCCGATTAGCTGGCATCACAAAGAGTGTGGAATCGCAGCCACTGAACACGCTTGTAGTTTACTTCTTGCTCATGTCGTAGTTTGATGTGGTGAGCACTCACCCCAACCCCTGCTTGTCCTGTGATTCTACCATCTCATCAAGTTTCACAGACCTCAACAGAATCCTCCTATTCTGGTAGACAGAGCAGGGAAGAAAGAGGATGTGGAGCAGAGGATAGGACATTTTATTTTAGGGAACTTGATCATCAAGGTCCACATTCCCCAGTACCTAGCTGCAAGAAAGACCAAAAATACAAGCAGGCTGTGAAAATAGGATTGTTTAAAATATATCAGTCCTTATCTACTTTATCATAGCAAAATATGTTTTAACAAAATCATAGATCAGGAAGGCACAGGAAACGAGGAGCAGGAATAGGCAAGGAATGAAGGACCGGACATATCCAGCCCACTGTTGATAGCCCGTAGTACAGTGACCCCATGGCTGGGGACCTCTGCTCGGTTCTGGGAGGTTGTGACTCAAGGTTGATGTGACAGTAGAGCTCAGTACCACAGAATGAAGAGGCATTGGGCTGCTGCTCAAGGTTTGGAAATGTGCTTTTATTTTCAAACTCAGGTATGTGACACACTACAGTTGATGCTAACACACCCGTGTGCGGCTTCACAACATTAGGAACTGACAGCCAGTGATGTGCAAACCCAGCGTCCTATTCTCCACTTGCTCTGTCAGGCTGTACACGAGGAGCAATACATATGGCTTTCTTGTGGCCAGAAAGTGAAGGCCCTTTCAGGAAGTAAGGTCAACCATGGAGCAAACAACACACAGTGTCTCTCTGCAATTGCAGGTAGGCAGGCGGTCTTCTTTGGCTAAGCAGAAATGTTAGATCTCACAGGCAATTTGAGGGGAACTTTATTTCAGATTGATGTCACATTGGAAGTACAGGGCCCATTCCCATTTTACAATTGCTTTGGCAGCCAGTGTAGCTGCATCAGGTTGATTTTTGCTTTTAGCCCTTGTAAACATGGCTACTCTTATGCTGCCTCTCAGAGAGGTCCTTTTCCTTGACTTCTCTTGTTTAAATAGAGCATTGTGGAAAAGGCCTCTGCCTGGAGTTCTCTCAGGTCTTGCTATGAGGTTACTGGAAATACAGTAGCTCTCTGTACCTGCTCTTGCTTTATACTTGGAAACAGGGCTGGGAAATCTATGGCCAAGTGGACAAGGGGCCAGCTCGCCTAGCTATTCTTTCAGAGAGGTTGAGACTGGCCATTTGGACAGTCTACCTCATGGTCACTCTTTCTGGATCTCCACGCATATCCTGTCTTGGTGTCTGGGCGGGGTGGGGGGCTCATGAAGCTAAAGCTCCTCCAGTTGTACACACCCCCTGGAAGAGGCTAGGTAAATCATCTACTCAAGTCTCCAAAGTCTCTCTGCCTTGATCTGCAACTCTGGACCTTAATGGCACATCCTGGGTCAACCCCGGCATTTCACTCAGCTGTCTTCCAGCCGCTGGTAATGATGCCCCTCCAGTAAAAACGTGCTTTTAAAGTGGGATCTACTCTATGGGGGGGCTCCCTGAAGGAAGTGATTTGCTTTGAGCCCCATCTTTGAGCAGGATCTACTCTACAGCAGGCTCCCTGAAGGAAGTGATTGCATTGAGCTCCATCTTTGAGCTTGGAAATGGTGTTGCTGTTAGCCTCAGCTCAATCTTGTTCTCTCAGAGTAGACTGAGAAATACTAGAGCAAGCTTAGATCAAGAAAAATGTCTTTTCTCATGGAGATGGGAGTGAGGAGGATGGTGCCAATATTGGGAAAATCATAAAATATCAGCTGTTCCAGGGTGGTCTCCACTACCTGGAATGCTTGATTGTTCTTCTGACCAACATTTAATGACACCCTCCCAAGCATCAGCCACCATGTTAGGCACCTACCCAAGAGATGCATAAGACATGGCTCTTGTCTTTGAGGAAAAATGCTGAGAGAGACAGTTACATAAATAAGTTAGTGGTGATAGATTATAAATCCAAGTCAATGCCAAAAAATACTTGACAAGTCCCAGAAAGCACAGAGGAGGGTGGGGCCCGTTCTGTGTGGAGTGTGGAGGGATCTTGTGGAAGTCTGATGGAAGGATAACCTTTATACTTGGTCCTCAAGAGTGAGGAAAATCTAGGAGTAAAGGTACAGAGTCGAGAGGAAAGAGTTTAGTTTGGGAACCAGAGGTGGCTTGCAAGGCTGAGGGGCCAGCGGGTAGAAGGAGAATGGAATGGGAGGAACCCAGCTAGGAGATCTAGGAAGGAGCCCCATTCAGTGCAGGCTGCAAAGTGCAGCCCCAGCAGCCAGCTGCGCCATTTCCTAGCCTTGTGTTCTCATATCTTTGCGTGTGTGTGTGTGTGTGTGTGTGTGTGTGTGTTTCAACATCCTTATCTGAAACTGGGACAAGAAATATCTACTGCAGAGGATTTTTCTTCAGGTTGAAGTGAATTACTACCTACAGAATACTGAGAATAGTGCTTGGATCAGAATAAGTTCAGTGTAAGTGTTAGCAGCAGAAGCAAACGAATAAAAAAAAAAAAAAAAAAAGCAATCGCAACAGAACCCATTCAGAAACCAACAGCCCGTGCCCGGAAACTGATGAGAGCTGAATGAAGACAGTGGCTGAAAAGGTAGGGGAAGATATTAAATAAGCTGGAGATGGGACGAGCTTCTTCAAAGCTGAATGGCTGGGAAGCGTCCTGAAGCGCACCCTTGCGTGGGGAAGCCCTGAGGTACAGCTGCCCGCGCAGGTGAACACTATGTAGAATAAGAGGCTGAGCCCAATGTGCACCATTGCAGAAGCGGGACAGCTGCATCCACGGGGAGAGGACAAATAGGAAAGAGCTCTTCTGTACAGCAGTTTAGACCTGGCATTTGACATGGAGACTGCAAGAGGGCCACTGCAGTCCTAGGGTTTCTGTGCTTTCCAAACATCTTCAGCCCATGGAGAGAGCTCACAGACAGTGCCTGCTGACTGCCCCACACTTAGTGAAAACCTCTGAGCAGGTCTGACACACCTCTTGCTTCCCCACAGCACACACCCAGAGCACACATGTGGAGGGTTGATGGCTTGTCGTGCGCATGTGTGTTGCATTGTCTGTCTTGTCTGCATGTGTCCAGATTTATATATATTAATTCACGTTTTCCCATTTCATTTCAAGCACTAAGCTATACATCTTTCTGAGGAAACTTTCCTGCTCTTTCTTGGGAAAAGAAACTGATTCCCAAAGGAGGAAGGGGAAGCTGAAGGACAGTCGTGGAGACTGAGATGGGAGGTGGGAAGACAGACACGTTGGGACTCCTCATTCCAGGCGTGATCCTTAGGGTCAGTTCTAGCTGTTACACACAATCCTTCCTGATAAGCAAATGCAGAAAGAAAAGCGGGGAGAGCAAGCTTCTTACCATCCTCCTCAAGGAAGGTGTTTCAGTCCTCGCCGGCCATCTGAGCTAGGAACAAGAGACCATGCCCTTGGCTGAGCTCTTGGCGCAGGACACTTCTTTGTCCATGGGAGGTTTCCCAGAGCAGTTTTGTTGGTCTTCCCAGAACATCGTGCTACTGTGTATGAACAGCTCCTCAGAGGTGCCAATCACGAAAGGAAGCCCTCCCTGTTCCCTGATGGGGCAGCACCACTGTGTTCACCTGGGCCTGACAATTCATCACACTTGGGGACTGAATGCTCTGAGCATGGCATTGACTAGGAATCAATTCCTACTGTTCTGTAGGCTGCTCATGTTGGAGTCCTGAGCTCCACCAGGAGTCCCTCTGGGTGACCGAGCAAGTGGACCTTCCGAGGGGCCCATCGGCCTGCTCCACACAAGAATTATAGGAGCTGTAGAGCCCCAGCATGATGGTCAAGATCAGCAGCACTGCAGCCATCATCCAGATCGCTTGCCAGTGCCGACACAGTTTGGGATACATGACTTGTAAGAAATGGACCAGTTGTTCAAGTTTGCTGTCAATGAAAAAAAAGAAGTGGAGGATTTTAGTATGCTTACATATATAATTACTGAGCTCATACTTCGCTTCCTAGCGTTGCCTCCTATGCTATCCAGAGCAGTGGTTCTTAAACTTCGCATTGCATGGAATCAGGCAGCAATTTGAAGTATTACAGGCTTTCAGAATGGTAATCTCCCCTGCAAGCAGGTGCAGGGGACTCGGGGTTCGATCCCCGGGCCCACCGTGCCAGCCCCGCCCCCAGGGTGCGCTGAGAAGGCAATTGAGTCTGTGGTGGCGCATACCTGTAACCCCAGCTCTTGGGAGGCTGAAAACAGATGGATCACTACTAGTCCTATCTAGTAATGAGATCCTGAACACCCTGTAGACCCTTCCCTAAAAAATAAAAAAAATGGCAATCTCCAAAATTATAGTCTAAGAATCTATGGTCAGGTTGCCTTGGTGATTTTGATGTCACCAGTCCATATCCTTGATAGGGGAGCAATGGGTCTAGAACACTACTTGCTTGATCATTCATCCACTCTCTCATTTCCTCTCCTTTGTCTCCTCATGACACGATTACAGATATTGAAATCCTCCCGAACCTAGGATGCTCCGTTGGCTGAGCTGCACTCTCTGGATCCAGACAAGACCATATCTTCTCTGCATTTAGCTGTGCTACTTCCAAGTTCTAACTTGTCTCTTGACTTGATACTAAGGTGTATAATACTTGTTCTCAGTCCTACCTCCAACTGTATCCGCAGGGAAAGAACTGTGCTCAACTCTCAGAAATAAACTGATTCCCAGTGACAAATGACAGAGGATCAGGTCAACCTCAAGGACGCCCTTCAAACCACCATAAGTGTAACCAGGAGACTATTGACTTTTGTGTGGGTCATTCAAGATGTTTTCTCAAGCTTATTAGATTCATCCTCTAATATCTCCCCTTCTGTTTCTTTGCTCTCTTCTTTTTCTTCCTTCCTTCCTTCCTTGCTTTCATCTCACCCTGCTTTTTACTTCTTTCCCTCCTCAATATTGCTACTGGTTGCTGGTGCTTCTTTCCAAACTGCCTTTTAACCTGTCTCCTCTCTCTTTGTGGCCTGGTGAGAAAACATTTGATCAGAGCCCCACATTGCTCTGAAGAAACACTGGCACCTTCATCAAGCTAGAATTTCCTTGTGTTTTGAATACCAGGTTCAAGAAAATATGAACAATGAGAATACTGAAGCCTACCAAATGCAAGAGTTGGGAAAAGTGTTGGAAGGTCTCCTTGAAGAGCCCCAGGCTCAAGTGCCCAATGCACCACATAGGCCAGATGCTGAGAGGTAGGGGGCACCCATGCAGAGCTAGTGGAACAGATGCCTTGCTGCGGACTGGAAACCCAACAAATAGCTTCCTTGGAAAGGATGCCCAGAGTGCTTGCTTCGGATGTGAAGGCTGCAGGAAGGGTGAATGATTTCTCAGCCATGGGGGAACTTAATCAGGTCATTTTAGCAATTGAGCAAATCAAAAAACTAAGAACATTAGCTGATGGGAAGAGCTTTGGCTATTTTTACAGCTGTTAGGGAGCGCTCAGAAATGCAAGCTTCTTTTCTTTCAGCCTCACTTAGAATCTTTAGATTCTATTTAATGTAATTGAACACCTCAGAGCTGCCCTTCTATACTCAAAGCAGAGTGCTCAGGCAAGGAGAATCCCTCTCTAAAGCTATTCTTAAGTGAGACTACAAAGGAGGAAGCCAAAAGTTGGCTGTGATCCTTACTTCATCACCTATTTCTAGCTAATAAGAGTGATTAGAAATAAAATTAGGTTAGAGACAGAATTCAATTTTTGGTTGTTGAGTGAACTCCTGTTTTTTGAGAGTTATTGGAAAGGTACAGGGTCCTCCTGCCTGAATAGCGTTTCATCCCTGTAGAGCAGGTTTGAACAGGTGGTGGGAGAAAAACACAAAGTTTTATGTCACATATACGAGTCCCACTCATTCAGTGGTTATGCGAGTTTCAGAAGACTTTGATCTATTTTAACATTGTTAAATGTTGAGTTGATTCACCCAAATTTCCTTTTAACTGACTGTTCCAAGGAGCAATATTTATAACAGAGTCACAACAGACTACAATATTTATAACAGATCATAAAGGAAAAAACTCAGAACAAAGATGCTTGATGTTGAATCTCTTAAGTAAGCGCCAGGTACTGGGCTTCAGCACATTGTTTGCAATACACACCAAGTAGGACACGGAACTTTTGATAACTGCAAACTTTGTTTATGAGTTAGCTGCCAAACTTCCACAAGGACTCATGTTTGAGTGAGATGCTTACTGGCAAGTCTGTGTCTAAGGGACTTCTCAAGGGGACAAAGACCACATGCCACTGAAGACGACAGTTTTCTGGCCCAGACTGGCTTGGGTAGCAGGTGAGGTCAGACATTATGACCGTCAGTGGGAAGTTTATATGACTGCAATGTCAACTGTTATAGAAATGACATCACACTGCTGGGCCCCAAAAGGTGAAGCTACCCCTTTCAGGAGGATGAAGACACTTCTCAGGGCTCTTCTCAAAACCAAAAATGAACGTGGAGGGAAGCAAAAACTGGGAGGCAGAATGAAGCCTCCCAAGATCAGCAGGATGAATATGACACTCTCAGGTGATAAATACTATAGTCAGCTATCCCCAAGCGCTGATGACCAGCTGGGGAGAAAGGACCCGGCCAAAGCCTTACTTCGAGGTTTTGTGAGAGGAAGGAGCTGCCAGTTGCCTTAGATCAAATTAGCAAGATAAGGCCTGTGATTTTGAAACCAGGCTGTTTATGTTTCATGTACTGTCTCTTTCTTTGTTTATTTATCTTTTGTTCTTTCTCTGTGTTTGGAAGTATTAGAAATTGCAACCTGTCATAGCTATATTCACAGTGCCAAGGAAAAAGCTTCTGTCCTTGGAATTGATGAGATGAAGGGCAGGGAGGGAGCATGGTGGCTTGAGAAACAACAGCAGAGAACCCTAAGTTGGAGGTGGAATGTGAGCACAAGATCCAGCTGCTTGGAGCAGGAATTGTGCTTCCATTGTTAAACTTGAGGGTCTTCCACTGAGGACGTAATGAACCCCAACAAGGCTTATTCTCAGTGGGGATGCATATTCCCCAGTTCTCCTTGACAGCTCTTCCCTTACACAGTAGAGTTGACCTAAGTGAGTCGAGACCCCTTCCTCTAGCTGAGTTTTCCACAAGTAGGCTCTGCGTACGGATGGCTTCTGCATGTTTTGAGCCATCTAGCCATCTTGCTTTCTGTTCTTCAGTTTTCTTTATTCATTGAATATGAGTGACATCCAGAGTCTGCCAGAAAGGGGCACAGACACATCCCCTTTTCCATGTTCAGCAGCTGATTTGATAATCATTTTGTAGTTAATCATTTTGCCTAGATCTGCCAAGCTCCCCAAGATAGCCTGGGCCCTAAAACCAGATTTTTAATGAAGTGTCCCAAGGTTTCTAGAACTACACTTTTAGAAACAAAAATTCAAAATCTGTGATTTGAATAGACAAATACAGGCAACAGAGAAGAATACATGACTTTAGTGATGTCCTGAGAACCGAGGGTGTTGGCGTGGTGTCTGTAGGGCAGAGTATAGCTCTTCTTAGGGAACCAGTGCATTCTGTCCCTAAGCACACATTTCGGTGTATGGGTAACCCCAGCCTAGTGGGACCGAGACCTTATTACATGGAACATTCTGGAACTAGCTGAGGGTTATTTTCTACTATGTATGCTAAAGGCTAGGAGGGACTACAAATGGGACACCACGTGGGGTATGTACCGTCTGCGCCTACATGTTATATTTCCTCCCCCGATTTAGAGGAAAATATACTTGAAATAGTGTTTTTTAAAGAAGAACAAATATTTTCAACCTGAAGTGAAGCTCAGATGTCCAAGCTTATTTGATCAGTGTGGGAGGGGCCTGTTGGAGGCCTCACGTTTGTCACAGAGCTTAGTTTGTTCCAACCTCTCATGTTTCCTGTGCCCCGAGCTTGCTTTTGTAAGTAACACTCCCCGAGGCTCAAGGCCAATGACGGTGGTCTTGGCTATTTCATGAGGTGTGGGGAGATGAGCTGAGCGGGGCTGGGCTGGGAGGGGCCCACTGTCCTTCACTCTTTCTCAGCTCCTTAGAGTTCTTGAGTGCCATCTGCCCAGCCTGTGACCACATCTCACCCTCAACTCTTACGAGCGTCCCATTTTGACTCTCTTGGTTCTTGATTTCCTGCACCTCCCTCCCAACATTAGGGTCCCCTGGATGTCTCTTGGCCATTTATTTGGGCCTCAGACTCTCTGCTTTCCTGGGCCTGCATTTCCAGACATTTTGTGCAGTTTAATAATTGAATAAATGTTAACTCATTTCTGCAATGTAAAGGGCTCCCAGTGCAGAGTTCCCACCTGCTTCTCTGGTCCTTTTCCTCTTCCTCAGTTTCTTCTACCTCTTCAGGTTCCTCAGGACTTTCACTCTTCTGTTCTTCTTCCTCCTCCTTCAGATCTTGAAGTTCTTTGGTCTTTTTTAAACCTTCCTGATATCTGGGAGGAGGGGGGCAAAAAAGGGAACAAATGTATCTGAAAAGGACAGCTGTGGAGCATCTACTCCTGAATTCCTAGAGGAGGGGACTTGAGCCCCTCCAATAGTGATACACTTCCTGTGCTTCCACACAACAGGAAAAAGCTGGGATGCTCCACTGAACCCCTGCACGGCCCATGTCAGTACAGTTTCCCTTCACTCCTCAGTCATCCTTCCTGTTTATGTGACAGTGTGACACACTGACAGGGGATGAATATGGGACAGGGTCTCCTGAGTTGCTTCTTATTCTACAAAGCATTCTGTAGAGATAAGATTGCATTTAACTTCTGCATAACCTTGGAGCTTTTGTTTTGCTTTTGTAAAACAGAGAGGGTGACTGTTCTCTCTCAGGGAATTGGAATGTTTCTTGGAAATGCCAGAGCTCAACCTAGAAAGGTACTCAGCAGATGTTCACAAGGCTGGGGGAGGAGTCTAACCTTTGTGAATTCTGGGTAGACACCACTGTGGGTAAAAAAAAAAAATAGGCTTTCCAAGAGAAATCCTTCTGATTTCCTTTCTGGATTAGTCTTACTCTAAGCATGCTGTGTGTACTCGTCCTACAGCTGGCTGTTTAACTCCAGCACTTTGGCTGGACCAACCCCATCCCTGAGTTCGAGTGTCACACAGTAGCCCCCCAGGTTCCAGCTGTCAGGAAGCTGCATCTTTCTCAGGAGCCATGGAGATGCCACAAAAGGTGGGAGGTGATTCTCTCCCTTGAGACCTGTGGCCAGGCACCTGTTTAGTGCAGTCTCTCTGGCAACTGACAGCTGGCCCTTAGGTGCTACTGAAGTTCAATTAGACAATGGACTCTGGGTTATAGGAGGAAGGGATGCCCAGGGCAGTTCTAGGAAGCGGAGTTGCAGCTGCCTGTGGGCGCTGTTGGCAGCAATGTGACCATATTGCATACGTGTCAGGAAGCCTCAGGCACCGCCAAGAGGAACCTACCCCGGGCCCCTGATTTCCAGACTGTTCTGGGTAGTGATGTTCTTGTGGCTTTGAGCCTAAAAGAGAGCAGTCTAATTATTGTCTAACCACACCCTCTAATCCTGCTTCCGTCTGTCCTTCCTGTGGAATAGTCTTGCTTCTTTCCTCTGTAGTTCTTTCCTGACACAAGGAGGCCCCGGGGCTAGTGGCTGTCGCCCTAAAGTCTTTAAGAAACAGGACAGGGCGTGGGAAGGTATTTTCTGAGACCTGCCAGGTGCCCTCGGGTGGCCGAGCTCTGACTCACCCCTTGTTGTAGGCTTCTTCCTCCATCCTGCCTTTGGTCTCTTGGCTGACCTTCTCCATGCAGCCTGGAGGCCGCACAAGAGCAGGGGCTTCACATTCTGGCTCCCCATTTGTCTTTCCACTAGGGATAAGAGGGAGGCAACAGACAACATTTCAGAGAGAAGCTGAGTGGTCGCAAACAAAACTGTCTTTTGCCTGATTCCTGATTAGAAGTGAGGAGATTCACATTCTCTCAGTATCTTCTGGACTTTTAAAAAACCTTTTCAGCCTGAGACAAGATGGCAGGAAGCCCTTTTTCATGAATCTTGCCTAGAGCACACTACTGCACTGGACCCCTTCTCCTTGTGTCCCCAAATCTATTTTTATTTTGATTCAGGAGCTGCTGTGAGTGGACAAATATTAGGAGCTGCGAGAAGGAAAATGAGGACAGCCCAAAACATTTTGGGTCTTCCCTTTGCTGCTCTATCTTAGGCCTCAGTGCCCACTCATTCTGTCAAATAGCTCTTGAATTCAGCCAAATCACAGACATGTCACGATGTAGGGGGGACACGTCAGGAATAAGAAAAAAATTTGCCAATGTGGATCTTAGCAGAAGTGAATGACTCCCCCCCATGAGAGGAGAAGAAAAACATGCAATTCATTACAGAGTATAATATTTAAGAAAGAACTATTCAGTGATAGCAAATAATGAGAAAATGTGTTTAGGGTGAATGGTTAAGAAGGCCTCTCTGAGGTGCTGACATTAAGGCACAGACTTGAAAGGTGATGGGTCAGCTGAATCCAGATTGCACAAAGATCACCCCGGCTAGAGGATGCACAACACATTAAAATTCAAGACAAAAAAAGTGCTGAGATGTCTGAGAAGCTGAAAAAAGAGTCAGTGGAGCTGTGATTAACTTTTGGATGTTCATATGTGGTGTCCAAGAGGAGATGTCACATGAAAAGTTGGATGCGGGAAAGTGAGGGGGAGAAGGGCTCTGGCTGGAGATACGCATGACTGATTGTCCAGGGGACAGCCTGAAGAAAGAGCAGGGGACCCGGGGCCAACCCTTGGTATCTCTACACCTTGCTCTGGTGGATAAGGAGGAGCCCACAAAGCAGGCTGAGAAGTAACAGCCAGAGAAGTAGGAGGAATCCAGGAGAGCACGGAATGTTGGGAGCTAGGAGAGAAGAGTGTCAGGGAGGGAGAAGTCCCACGTCTCACTGTCTCCTCTGAGAATCTTAGTCAGATGGGCACAAAGCGCCTATTAAATTTGAAAATGCAGAGGTCAAGAGGAACCTTGAGGTAATGGTGGGAGCCAAGGCAGGCGGAAGTGGCTTCATAAAGGGTGGAAGGTTAGAAAGAAGGTTGAGGCCTGGGTGCAGTTCTTTCACTCAAGGAGGGGGACGCACTTGGCTGAGGAAGTGGACTAGGGACACAACCAGATTTGAACCCAGATGTGATCCAGAAAGTGGGTGAGAGAGAAAAGATAACCAAAGAGCAAAGTCTTTGGCTAAAGGAACAAAGACCTTAGGAAGGTGGTGAAAGCTCTCCATGGTTCTAACCAAGGCAAGAAGAAGAAGACCACAATAATGGGGTGGGCAGAGGGCTCCTATCTAATGGCCAGTTTAAATTTTCTCTATGAAGTGGAAGACAAGGTCATCTGTTGAGAGTGAACCAACCAGGGGTCTAAGAAGGTTTCAGGAGAGAGTTGAAAATAGGACAGTCACACGGGAAAGTAGGAAAGTAAACACACTAGAAAGTTACAGTGGAGGGTCGGGGAGATGGCTCAGTAAAGTAAGCACTTCCCTGGCAAGCACAAGGGTCTGAGTTCAATCCCCAATTCCACCAAAAAAAAGAAAGAAAGAAAGAGAAAGAAAGAAAGAAAGAAAGAAAGAAAGAAAGAAAGAAAGAAAGAAAGAAAGAAGAAAAGAAAGTTACAGTGGAATGGCTGGGCAGTCCTGGGAATCCAGTTAGGGTGTAGATGGCACCACACGGGTTCAGGAAATGACTTGATGGCCACACCTTCCCTCCATCCTGCAGTCCACTTGAGGTGACCAGAGTCCCAGTGGGAGTAGAGTTACCTCAGAGGAGCCCTCAAGTGAGGCCAAGCTTTGAGCAGACCTGGCCGCCTGGGACTCTGAGGCCCCGCATGTGCCCTCCCTCCTGGTCTCCCAGGCAGGGTCTGTGATCAAAGCCTCCATGTGCTCCGTTCTCTTGGCATCATTGTCCCATCTCTTCATTTTCCCTCAGATCTTGAAAATCTACATTTCATCAGGCTGGAAACTCAAACCCATTGTGAGCAAGAAAGGTAACCCTCTGAAAATACCAGCTATTTATAACATTGCTCCTCTTGCAAATGACATTATCCACTCCCTCCCGTGTGGCCTTTGCCTAATGCAAAGTTTCCTATTTGTGCAAATGATTTGGGCTGGAGAAGAAAAACACAGCCCTGGCCAACGGCAAGGACAGCAATTCTTCTATGAAATTTATTTCTGTAGTAGAAATGAAATAGTGGCATCATGCTTTTAATTTCTTTTCTTTATAGCTATCGGCTTTGGAAACTCCTTAATGTCAAACAAGTATGAAGGAAGACATAACGTTAAAGAGGAAAAGAATTTGCCTGAGGCAAACCTGGGCTCCGATCTGGTTCCCCCCACACACACACACACACATGACCTAACTTTCCTAAACTTCTCATTCCTCAGCTGCAAAATGAGGATATTATATGCTGAGTGGGAATAGAGTTAATAAAGAAATACAAGAAAACTTACTAGAATATCTTTTATTATTATTTTTATTGTTATGTAATAAATGTATTGGTAAATGTTGGGAATAATCTGAGGGTCCTGTAAACCTGCCTATAAAAAAAAAATTCTAAACTGATAAATTGCCAAGCAACTGTTTATATCTTTATTTTTATTTTTTTTATTTTTGGTAGAACTGGGGATTGAACTCAGGCCCTTGCGCTTGCCAGGGAAGCGCTTATTCCACTGAGCCATCTCCCCCGGCCAACTGTTTATATCTTAAAAGGAGAACTTGACATAAATTATTTTGACAATTCAGAGTCAGAAAAGCTCTGAAAGTGAACTAATTTAAAATGTGGCTACATTTACATGAAATTTACATAAAATTGCTTTAATGAATTTCTCAGGTGTACATCCCTTGCTTGTGGTAACACTCACACACTTTGGAGTTTTGGTGACTGAAGGACCATCACTGGAAGTGCTGGGATTTCCTGCTGAAGTCTTTCTGAAGCCCTGAACTGCCAACCCAGCCCACGGCTCCTGCTGAGTAAGTCCTTCCCACCTGCAGGCTGGACCACATGGTGTGTGGGCTAGTTGGGAGGGCCTTGGGTCAATACACCACAGGGGCACAGGGCCGGTGGTGGGGAGGAACACTGTGTACACGATTTTCTGTCTTCTAGCCTGAGCTAGTTCCCTAAGTATCTTTTCCAACTACCTCTAAGTTTTCTGAAGCTTCAACACTCAACTGAAACCCTTCTCTTCTGTGAAAGCGTTAGGAGTGTGACCTTCTCTCCCCCACACTTCTGGGTAAAGTTGCTCCCCTTTCTCTACCCTCGCACCATGGCTCCTTCACAGCGTGACTCAGAAAGAAGGCATCTTTTATACACCTGCCCACCCCAGTTTCATGACTTCAGTGATGGCAGGGGCAGGAACCGTGCTTCAATCAGAAGGCTGCTTGGCACACACTACACGTCTTTCAATGTTTGTTGAGTGGCCCCAACTTCACTAGGACTCACCCAGTCTTCCTATGGAATATTATGAAATGGGCAGGGCCTCTCTGTACTTCCTGAGAACCCAGTGTTTATGCAAGGCTCAAAGAATTTGTTTTCATGCTTGCAAACGAGGGCTAAGCACAACCCGAGCCCACCCCAGAGATTTCTGAGCCAAGAATTCACTGATCTTGGCATCTGGCCCCAGCCTGAAATCTTATGTGCCTTTTTCTCTGGGATGATTGATTAAAATGAAGCTCATTGTTCTTGCATATTCACCAGTCCAAGTGTTTATCACTGTACTCAGATCCTAGTAAGCAGAGGGGCTGTTTAGGAAAAATGCATTGTTGAACAGGCAGGTGTATTGGATTTACTGTTTTCCACACAGTAAACAGTATTTGAAAGTAACCACAAGCCCTGCCGATGACAGATCTTACCTCCTGGGCCCAGCAGTGTTTCTAAGTCATGCCCCCTGCTATGGCTTCCCTGACAAGCCCAGTCCAGCAACCCTGAGCTAGAAGATCTTCCACTTCCTGTTAGTCCCAGATTGCTGGGTTCACATAAATTTTAATGGGGGATAATTCACCCTAGAGACTATTCAGTAGATGTTGCTTACTGTACAAATTTAATGTCATATAATGTCTTTAAGCAGTTTATCCTTGTTGTTTTAAAAGTATAGAACATGGTGGGTTTAGAGGTCAGAGTTAAACTGTACTGTGATGCATCAGCCTAATGAGCCTTTTTATGGGCTGGCCAGATAGCTCAGTGGACTAAAGCACTTGCTTAGGCAAAGCACAGCAGCTGGGGTTCGATCCCTGGCGTGCCGTGCTGGACCTGCCCCTGGGGTGCACTGAGATGGTGATTGAGACTAGGCGTGGTGGTGCGCACCTGTAATCCAGGCGCTTTGGGAGGCTGAAAACAGGAGGATCACTATGTGTCTGATCTGTTCAGTGAGACCCTGTACACCCTGTAGAACCTGTTCTAAATTCAAAAAATAAAAAAATAAAAAATTTAAAAAACAGACCTTTTTTTTAAAAAAAAAAAAAAACAGACCTTTTTATGGAGCTAACCTGCTGCATACCCACACCCCAGCATTGCTGATTCCTCAGCTAGGGGCTCTGCATGCACCTTTCTTCCAGCCCACTCTACTTCCTCTGCACATTCATGCAGAGAGAGTGCTTCAATCTGCCCTCTTCTTGTCCATCACCCTGAGCTTCTCTTGTTCTTCTGTTAAGAAGTTAAGGGCAGACGCTGTGCTATCTACTAGCTGTGCAAGCCAGGGAAGTGACCATTTCGCGGGGCAAGTTTCTCTGTCTGTTAAGTAGGGATATTAGTAGTATACTTCACCTCCTGGGATTGTTTTTTATTTTTTATTTTATTCTTCTTGATATAGGGTCTCACTATGAAGATCGGACTCATAGTAATCCTCCTGTCTCAGCCTCCCCAGTGTTGGGATTCCAGTTTCAGGGCTGGCATGGCATGTAGTAATGGGGATCAAACTAAGGATCTGGGGCTTTCCAGGCAGGCGCTTAGACTGCCAAGCTATCCCCGCAGTCCCTTATGGGATTATTGTAAAGATCAAATGAGGTTCTTAATGTAAAAGTACTTGGCAAATTGAACATGCAATAAATAATAATTATCACCAACACCACCATTTTCATAATTATCCTAATCACTCTTCGAAAACTCCTTTCCTTCTTGCCTTGGAGCCGGGAATGCTGTTAACCTCATGGTCACCCATTTAATTATATAACCTTTAGATTTCACTTACAAAGTAAGTTCTGAGAACCTGCCCTTCCTTGAGTCTATACTCTAGTTGGGCTACATGCTTACTTTCTTGTGTTGCTCTTTAACAGCTCGTACTTCCTTACAATAACACACATCCCACTGTCAAATAACAGGCTGTTTCCTGTCTGTCTCTCCCACTAGATTGAAGCTCCTTGAGTGCATTCTATTCCCCACTCTTGGTAATTAATTGTCGATAGAATGAGGAGTGAAAGATTACAGGCATAGAGCTCTTCCTGTGTGTGTGGAATTGCTCCTAACTTTGATCTGTTAGAGTCTATAACTTCAAGCTTTACTCCCTGTGTGGATGATTGGTTAAGGCTGCAGGTCCCCAGGCCCCTGGTGAGTGAAGAGCAGGTTACTTATTATGCAACAACCTACAAGAGCAAGGCTCAGAATTCTCTGCAATCACAGAAACAATGAGCAGAGCCATCATTTACTTGTGATCCAGCCAAAGGCTATTTGGTCCTCCTATCTCACACTTAGCCTGTTCTCTTCTTGCTTAGTTACTGAATCCCTGGGAAATGGAGGAACACTTTAACACAAAGTGGAATATGACAAACCAGACAGTGATATCTATTAAATTATAACACATAGATTATCTTTAAGAGTATAAATAGGGGAGCCGGCCAGATAGTTCAGCAGACTCAAGCGCCTGCTTAGGCAGAGTGCAGTGGTCAGGGTTCGAAACCTGGTGTGCTGTGCTGGCCCCGTCCCTGGGGCACACTGAGATGGCAATTGAGACTGGGTGTGGTGGTACACGCCTGTAATCCCAGTGCTTGGGAGGCTGAATACAGGAGGATCATACAAGTCTGATCTGTATAGTGAGATCCT
>NW_004524643.1:3398323-3404787 GCF_000260255.1 Octodon degus
AGAGAGAGAGAGAGAGAGAGAGAGAGAGAGAGAGAGAGATAGTATAAGTAGGGTATTTAGAATTAGAATTGACTGTATCTACAGAGTTCATTTTCACTTACAAATTTCCTTATTGTTAGCCACTTGGGAATCTGTCAGAAGTTTCTAGTTTCATGAGTTCAGATAGAAATCACTTAGTAGATTTTATAAATCCAGAGGGAGAAGCTGCTCTTAGCCCAAGTCTCTTCTCCTGTTACTCCTCCCTTTCCTCTGCACATGCATCCTTATATGGCTGTATTCTCGGCAGCGGAGTCAGCCCACACCACACGGGCTACCGCCGATCTCTCTGGTCAGCCCTGGGAGGAGATGCAGACCCTTCCAGAGAACCCCTTGCTTGCCTGGCTTTGACTCTCACTTTGACCCTTCTCCCCTGATTCTAAACACTTAAAAAGGTGGCACAACCACTGATCCCCACATGTTGCTGCTCTAAACTTGGCCCTGCTGCCTGTTCTCACCAGCTCTGTACCTCAGTTTCTCCTACCAAGGACAGCTCAAGCTCCTGATGATCCTCACCACACAGGATGGAAGCTCGAAGCTGGCCTGCGTGTTAGTGCTCTGGAGACAAAGCCCTGCGTCACCATGATGAGAATCTGCTGGGAAGAGCAAGGATCTCGTTGTTCTTCTGCCTTGACCTGCTCTGTGGGCCTTGAGTTGGGAGTTGTGAGGACCATTTGGGTGACTCTCCCTGAGAGAAGAGCAGTGGCCTCCATCTTGGCTGTGCCTGACCCTGTATCCATGTATTAATAGGTACAGAGCTGACTAGGGCTTTTCCTTATCCTTTCAATTGGCTTGAAGCAATGCATATTGGTCTAGCTGAGGTGCTGGTGGTAGTCTTTGAAGACGGCACACATGTTTCTCTGATAACCCATGCCTGCTGCTCATTAATATAAGCCCAGTCAAGATAGGATGAAGAGCCAGTGCTCCACGCTGTCGGCTGGGATCGAGCCTCGAGATAGAGGCTATGACTTCCAGGGGCTTGAAAGATTACACATTAGAGCTGAAGCACCGGACCCCAAAACATTAGATACTGTCTCAATAGTATAATACAAACCCCTTTTTTCTTCATACCCTTCTCTGCACATTGCAGAGGTAAATGCAGGCCTTCTACCTAGCCCAGTTCACAGAACTCACCTTCTTCCTGCCATTCTGTCATTTATCCTCAAGCCACTCCTCCTGCATGACTGAATAAAACCCAGGTTTGGCCCTGGGGGAAGGCCTTTGTTCCAGACAGTCATCACCATGGCTGGACTTAGGGCCCCTTGGCTCCCCATAATTATAAATATGCTTTAGTGCTTTAGTGTCTTTATGTTCACTGTGGGTTGCACCAGAGGTGGTAGATTGGAATTAATTTGGTGGCATTCCAATAACATATCTTTGGGATTACAAATATAAAACCTCCTGGATGGAGACAAGGACTGAAAAGGTACTCACTGCAGGAGTGGGGCCCTGTTGGAGCCCTGTGGAATGGGATTGGTTCACCCAAAGTGAGGGCTGTACTATGCCTCTAGCTTTAGTTACTTACAATGTGGCTAACGCATCGCCCTTTAATTTCCCTGTAGTGATGAGATAAGAGGAGGGATAGAGAAAGAGGATGGATGCTGCATGATGGTATTGAGGAGGCAAGGGAAGAAAATCTGGAGAAACTTCCAGACTAACCAGACCCGAGGGAAATAGGCTGTGTTGGCTTGGGAGCTATCTGGGCAGACAGGGGGCCCACGAGGCACATTCCTGCCAGCTTAAGTAAAACTTCTCTAGCAGCAACAGAAAATGAGGGACTAAAGCTGTCCTGAGGCAGGGGAGAATCAGGTACGCGCTCCATCAGTGGAAGAAAGATGTAAGGGGAGGTTCTGAGAGACGGCAGCTGCAGGCCAGATGTTTTCAATCAAGCAAATGCAAGAATCTGAAAAGTAGGTTATAAACTCTTTCAAGTACGTAGAAACAGGCTGTCTTGCTCTGGCTGAGGATGAAAAGACCCACAAATTGCACAGATGCCAAGAAACGCTGGGTGAAACGACACTGCGGGCTGCTAAAGCAACACGTGTCTTCCTCCCCCCGCCCCCCCGCCCGCAACACGATTTTGTACAGAAATTTACTCTTGTTCACAGAATCACTGCGCTTCAAGGGAAGCTAAGCTCATCCCACGTGTAGGGGGTAACTTGATCCCATAATGATTATCCAGTTCCCAATGCTTATGGTTGGTCTATCAAAGGACAGTGTTTCCAATTTGCCAATGAATAAGAAGGAAGATGGTGGAACCCTTCCAGGTTCATTCTTAAGGAAGAACCAGGGGAAGGATGGAGGGTACCTGTCTTCCTCTAGATATTGTCCACTCTGGATGGAGTTCCTGGAGCTAGTAGCATTTGCTAAAGCCTGAAGAAGGGGTCCACATACAAGGACATCATAGGACACACAAGGTCATCATAGAATATACAAGGACATACAAGGTCATCATAGAACATACAAGGACATCATAGGACATACAAGGACATCATAGGACATACAAGGTCATCATAGGACATACTAGGTCATCATAGGACATACTAGGTCATCATAGGACATACAAGGTCAACATACATGGAGTTCTATAGCGTCACATCTGCAGCTGCCTGACCTCTGGATTCACCATTTCATCTCCTTTGAGCTAAGATTTTCTTACATCCATATCCCCCAAAACTACCAACCAACAGGGATGTGTCTGTCTCTTCTGGGCTCTGCTTAGGTTGGGTGCACTCAGCTTCAGCCATAGCAGCTCCTGGTCTACGAACTTTGCAAAGTTCGCCTGAAATCCTTGTGCATACCAGAGGCACGTTCACTTTCCCCAGATCTTAGCTTCCCCTTCCCATCAGATTTGGGGTTCAGGTTGTGAAGAAAGGGGATGATCTGGGGAAACTCTCCCTAGAGTTTCTCCACATGAAGAAGAAAATTGGCAAACTTACTTTTCCAAGAGTGCTGGCAGTGCTGGGGTAACAGGTAGGCTGCCTCTCCCGCTGGGAGAGTCTGACTAGATGGGAAACAGGAAACAGAGTCGGTGATGAGTGACAGGAGGAGCAAGGCTTGCCAGGCCTCTGGCCGTGTGGGGCAAGGTCGCTGAGCTCTCCTCTCTCCTTCCCCTTCTGCACCGGCTTTCCAACCTGCACCCAAGCCCAGGCACCATCCTTTCCCTCGGGGCTCCCTTGTCCTCCTTTGCAGTATCCCCTCCCTCAGAAGCATCTGTGACTTGCTCCTCTGGCTTTTCCTGAGTGAAGAGACAAATTCTATGCTAGCAAAGAGCAACCAATGCTTTCCGTCCCATTTCCTGACTGTGACTTCACAACCATGAGCCCCCTACCACCTGGGGTGCCCTGTGTGTCCTGGGATGAGCTCACAGGAGCCATCATGGCCCTGGGACAGCTCTTAGGAGATGCCTGTCATTACTGCATGCTCAAGGTATCAGGAATTTCTGCACAGTCAAATTCCTGGAACTCCAGGTTGGCTCAAATAGCCTTCTCAACACTGGCTATGCATTAGTGGAGACTTAGTACTGATTCACCCCAGAGTCTTGGTGTAGGGCCCGGACATAAAGAATTTTAACATACACTCTCAGTCTAAATGAACATATACCATGATACCTCAGTTCATGAAAATGCTTCTGTTTTCAAACAATTTGGTTCACAACAAAATTGCTCAGCAAAGTTTACTTCCATAGAGAACAAATTTTATCACCATATTCCTTACTGGGTGACAAACACAACCAAAGCATCTTCCCCCAAATCATAAAACAAATTAAGTTTGTAAACTAAGGCACCACTGTATTTGGAATCCACATCTTATCTAATTAGGAAGAGTCTGGAAAATAGGTCCACTGAAACACATCAACCAACCCTTCCAGTCCTTCTTAATTTTTTCCTCTCTGGTTTTCAGGATCACTGTCAAATCTCTCAGAGCAACAATTGGGAGTTAGTGGTTTGGGAGTTTAGGGTCATGTCATAAATGACTGAACTGAGTAAGGTAGGAAGAAGGAAAAGAAGTTTGAGAGCTCTTGCTGCTTGTTGCTATGACAATGGAATTTGCCCATCTCTTGCATTGCTGTTTCTTATGGACAAAGAACAGAGGAGCCACTGGGGAAAGACTTAATGGAGTTTCAGATAGAGTTGACCAGATGCAGAAAAGCTTGGGATGTGACAAATATTTTTTTATAAATATATAAACTGCTTTTGTTTAAAGAAATGGAAATGGATTTTTTCTGATGACCTGTATTTCCTACTGTAGAAATACAAAAAGACACCAAGAAAAAAAATGCGTAGACCTTATCATTGCCCAGCGATAACTATTGCTAATTTTACATAAATTTTTTCAGAATTTTCTATGTCTACACATAGAAAGAAACTTTTCAAAGTACTAAGCAGAATTATGCTACATATATACTAGCTTTTTGGGTTTTTTTGTTTTTTGTAACCGGGGATCAAACTTAGGACCTCGCTTTTGAGGGGGACACTTATGTCACTGAGCTATCATCCTGGCCCTTGAATACTAGTTTTTATAGATATCTGAAGTTGTTACTCATTATGAATAAATTATGGGCAATGATTCTATACAAACTATTTATATGGTAACCCTGATTTGTTTACCGATCACTTATTTATAGCCATCGGGTTTTTGCCAGTGTTTCCCAGTTATAAATAATGTTGCCATGAATCCAGCAACACTGGGTTTAAGAACTGAGGCTTTGGGTCCAAGGGGCCTAGGGTTCAAAGTTCAGCTCTATGACTTGCTTCAACTTTGGTTTCCTAAAGCCACTGCAGAAAGCAAAAGAATCCCACACCTCAGAGAGATGTGGTTTAAGCATGGATTCCCTGGGGGGTAAGGAAAACGCTCTGCGCTGCCTACACCTTGCTTAGGAGGACTCAGAGCTCTTCTCAGAGTGATGGAATACATGAGGAACCCTCTACGTTGAGCTTTTGAGCTTTCACCACCCATTTCTGTGCTGGAAATGTCCTGTCCTTGTTGACCTTCACTCTGTCCTCCCTGCCCACCACAGTAGTGAGTGTGAGGGGAAGGGGACAATGGGGCCAGAAGCAAGGCACCACCATACTCACCAGAACTGGTAGGGAGGGGATGGGTGATGAGCTGGGAGACTGGCCAGGCAGGTTCAAGGCATTGAACTTGGGGACCACAGCAACGCTGACCCTCCGGCGGGGCATGTTCTGTGGGAAGAGAAGTGACCAGAGCGCTTTCTTAGAGGTAGCAAGAGTCTGAAGGGCCTGGGAAGGGTCTGTGGTTCCTAAAGCCGTAATGGCATTCACTGGACAAGCTGGTTTTGAGGTACTGAGAGCACTAAGGGCTGGTGTGGAGAGAGGAAACAGAAGTTGAACAAAATTTTCTGTCGGTGGTGATCCATCACCTTGTGCCTGTTTTAGATTATAAGCTTCGGGAGAAACAGAATGGAAGTGGCTTGTCTCCCAGTAAAATCCTAGAGAGTTATAAAAACTGCCTATAGCAATGCCAAGGTATGTGGGTCACTTTGGGCTCATCTAAGGGATGTATAGTTGGGGCAAAACAGGAGCAAGAAAGGGGAGATGTCGGGCTAAGCTGGCGGGTGGGAAACTGCAGAGGGCTTTTAGCATCTGTGGATGCAGGACAAAGGATTGCTTTGGTGACCATGGAAACCTCTGTCATCCTTCCTGTGGGAGCTCTTGCAGTCCTTGAACATGCGTACCTTTCCCATCGTGAGGGACATGGACCGTGCAGTGCGAGGAACCCCATCTTCTACAGCAGGAGGAAACAGAGAAGAGAATTCATGTAAGTTTCATTGCAGGTTCCAGCAAAAACAGGAAGGCAGAAACTACACAGAGCTATCAACAGGGCAGAGCTAAGCTTCAAAGGGCAGCCCCAGGGTCCTGGGTAGGTGTGAGGGACATTGAGTTTGGCATGTCAGCCTTTGAGATGATCTTCTACACAGTGGGGACCCTGGGACGAAAGCTCTATCCTAACTCCACTGGCTACTGCAAGAAGCCCTAATTATGGATCCTGGTCTTTACTTGCTACCTTGACACAGTGTCCAGCTGTCACTTTATACACAGTGTCCAGCTATCAGTGTCCAGTGTCCAGCATGGAAACTACCCAGAGTAATGCTGACACTTGCAGCATCATTTCACATTTGGACAAAAGAGACACAACGACGCCGGGAGCAAGGAAGGGGTGGTGTTGCAAAGACAAGACTTGCTAGCAGAAGTAGTTTTGTTTTTCACCTGCACGCACGAAGACTCAGGACAGAGGAAGCCACCATCCTGGTGTTTGCTTCCCTCGGGAGATACATTCTGTGACGTAATTTAGCCAAAATGTGTAGCATCACATCACATCATAGTACTAGCAAGAAGCATCCAAATACATGAAAGACATGTATTTGCAAGGCCGAATCTATTGGATTCAGTTGTCACCTAGCCTGT
>NW_004524643.1:3406247-3425989 GCF_000260255.1 Octodon degus
TTTTCTCTTTGTCTTTGCTCTTCTGAAGTTCTTCTTTCATGTGTTTTTGCTTTTCATGAGGTTCTATGAATTCAGTGATTTAGGTCTTTATTCTAGGAAAATCCTCAGCTACTCTTTCTTAAAATATTTTGCCTTTAATTTTCTTCTCCTTGTAGACTATCTAACAAATGGGTGGCAGACTTTTTCTATATCATATGTCTAATAATGTTTCTTTAGTTTTTTAGTCACTGTATCCACTGTACCCGAAACTGCATTTCGGGTAAGAGTTCCAAATCTATCTTCTGGTCAAATGTCTTTTTCTAGGATTTTAAAGCAGGGATGGTTGTTGGGTCAGGAGAAAGGAAGAGAAAAGTACACAGTACTTTCTGAGAAGCCCAGCTCAGCTACGGCACACCTCAGTCACCAAAGCCGAGGAGCTAGAGAAATGTTCCCAGAGGGAGCGGATCCGGAATACTGAGGAACTGCCTCCTCCACGGAACTTCTACACCTGCGCTACTGAGTTTTTCGTGCATGTGTAGTTATTTCATTTCCACAAGTCATTTTATCCTATTTTGTATTCTTTTCACTTTCCTGTTTTCCATCCGTTCTTTCATGCTTTCAAACATTTTTGATGTATCCTTTTTTAAAAATCAAGTTTTGGGGGACATGCTTAAGATACGGTCCTGTTGTCTAACAGGTCTGATGATTTTTGCTGTTCATGGTGGACTGTTTTGTGTATTTTGTGTCTCCCACAAAGCTTTATCCAAAGGGACCCTGGTTGTCAGGGGTGCAGGGTGTGTCTCTCTGGGGTGGCTGACAATGTCCTAAAGGCTCCATCCTGCTGTTCTTTCAGATTCTCTGCATATTGCACCATCCTGGCTGTCATTTGGGGCACATACTTTTCCTATGAGGAAGAAGAACTTTTTTTTTTTTCTTACTAGAGCACAGGCTACAACAAACAACTTTCCCATTTCTCCTGTAGTTGGTGACTGTGCTTTGTCCAAATTCTGTTTAAAGATTCTATCCTTGGAAGAGCCCAGCTTTCTGTGTAAATCTCAGGGTTGATTCTGTGTTGAGTGTTCAAGCTCTTGTCCCCAGGAGCATGGGATGCAAATACTCAGCCCCCAATAACCGAGCCCCCGGATGATAGATTTTGCCTCCAAGGAAGCTGCAGGATCAGCTTGGTTTCAGTTCTCTTTTCCTTCCTCGTATCTGGGTATTTCGATTTCTTTTCTTGTAGATTCAGCTGTTCTTTTAAAGTACTTGCTTTATTTTGTCCAACAAAGATTTCTGAGTATTTATGGTGAAAGTGGCTGCAAGTTCTCCAGTCAGCCAAAATAGCAAAACCAGAAAATAATTTTTATATTGAAGAATTCAAACCATTTAACAAAATACCAGTCTTACAAGGGGTCAAAGGTCAGAATTAGAGTATTTACAGAAGTATAAATGAATGTTTAATAAATATTTAGAAAGGCAAAGAAATAAAAATTAAAATTATGAGATAAAATAACTTTTAACTTCCAAACTCATAAATATTTTTAAAAGAACAAGAATTATATCTATAACTCAATGAATTCAACATCATTGTAACCCATTCAATGAAAATACAAATAAATTATTTGAAAATATCTTGCTTTAAGAGCCTTATATTCTCGAACTAGTATCTATATTTCTAGAAATCTACTTTAAAGAATAATCTAAAATGTAGATAATTAGCATATTGCATATTTACTTTTAAAAAGTTTGTGTTTCTTCTTCTCAAAGGAGGAAAGGTTTATTTAGCTCAGTGTGTAAAAGTCTCAGTCCACATTGTCTGGCTCCAAGGCGGGGTAGCTTGGCAGAGGAAAACAGTCATGGTGGGCAGAAGGTAGTGAAGGAGAAGCCAGACAAAAAGAGGCTTTTAGCAATATGTATCTTGCTGGGGAGATGGCTCAGTAGAATAAGTGCTTGCCTGGCAAGTGCAAGGTACTTGCTGAGTTCAATCTCCAATACCACAAAAAAAAAAAAAAAAAGCTGTTGCATTGATTTGTTGAATCAAAAGGGAAGCAGCAGTATAAGTTAATGTCACTTGTGAGATGAAGTAAAAAAAAAAAAAAAAGGAATATGTATCTTGGATCAGGAATACAGCTCAGCGATGTAAGTGCCTGCCTGGCAAGCACAAGGTCCCCAGTTCAATCCCTGGTACCAAAAAAAAAAAAAAAAAAAAAAAGCCTCTGATTTTTTGGAGTCAGGAATGTTTTATTTCACTGTGGTCATCCCAGTCTCAACCACAGACAAAGATTGCCAGAAGTCATGCCAGGGCCTAAAAAGCAAGCACGATTATGAAATGACCGTAGCACTTCTCATGGGTCTCCTGTCTGGGATTTACTGCCCCCTCTGCACCAGCCCAGGTAAAGCTATGGCTTGGGAAAAATATCTGAAGTGAAGTCCAACATCCGACAGCCATTTATTCACCAGTTAAGACTCAGATGTCATGTCTTTTGCTGGTGTTTGCATTTTCTTTCTTTCTGTCTGTCTTTCTGTCTTTCTTTCTTTCTTTCTTTCTTTCTATTTATGTATTTGGTACAGGGTCTCACTGTACAACTCAGACTCATAGTGATTCGCCTGTTTTCAGCCTCCCCAGTGCTGGGATTACAGGCCTGTGCCACCACACCTAGACTTGGTCTCTGGCTCAGCACATCCCGGAGGTGGAGCTGGTGCAGCATGTGGGACTGGGAATCGAACACTGGTCCCTAAGCAAGAACTTAGTCCCCTGAGCTGTCTTGCCGGCCCTGTATGCATTTTCTTATCCTCTCAGAAGGGCCATGGATAGACTGGGCGTGGTGGTGCGCCCCTGTAATCCCAGCTCTTGGGAGGCTGTAAACAGGTGGACCACTATGAGTCTGATCTAGTAGTGAGACCCTGAATACCCTGTAGGCCCTTCCCTAACATACAAAAACAAACCAAAAAAAGGGGTGGTTAGAAGGGCCGCGGGGCTCCGTACCATACCCCACACCTACGTCTGAGCACTGGCTGCGCTGCCCTGACCTTCCACAGACTGTGGGGCAGTGTGCCCTGCGACCCTATGCTCCCCTGTCGTGTGAGGCGTACCAAAAAAGTTCAGTAAATGTCTGTAGAGCCAGTGAATGAGACTCCCAGGTAAGTGCACATCCCATAAATCTTGGAAAGGCGGTTCTCAGGAGACCTCGAATCTTGCAGGGCAATAACATGAGAATGTACATACTAGAATTTCCGTGGCGACACCTCTGTGTAGAGTCCAACGCTGGCCAAGAGCAGTACGTCAGAAGCCCAGATGCCCATGTTCTGGATCCTTGCTGCTGAGACCCAAAGCAGACAACCTGAAGCATGCGCACAGTGCCTTTGGACTTTTGGAAGTGTCCCTGATACTCCTCAGGAAACTTGTGAAACCTCCTGTTTATAAAGCCTTCTCCATCTGTTATGCTTTCTCTCTTCCTGCTCTTGGTAATGCGGATGTTTGCATTTCACAGAGATTCCTGATGTACAAAGGCCCATTCCTTGGTGAGCCACTCTCATTGACAAGAGTGCAAACCCTGGCAGAGTCCGAGGAAAGATCCTGCCTGGCCCCCAGGGCCGTCATCCCTCTCCTGGACCGAGCGAGCGCTTCCTTCCCCGTCTTCCCTACTTCACCCTGTGTGCTCCTCTAGCACGGTGCCCCCTGAAGTCACAGTGCTCTTCTAAAAATAAAATCTGGGCATGCCCTGTGATGTGAACTCACCAGCGACTTCCTTGCATCGGGAGCACAAAGGCCTGCATTGTTAGCATCTCCTGGCAGGTGACCCTGGGCTACTGAGTCTCATCTCCAACCCATCACATCCCTGGATTGCAGCAACATCAGACCCTTTTGTCTTCTTTTTAGAACCAATCTCTATGCCTGTTTCTTCTACCTGGGATAAGCCTGCACCTCGTGGCTGTAGAGCTGCTATTTATACTGTAAAGTAGTAGACGGCCAGCTACCACCCCTCCGCGAAGCCTTCCTTGACTCCTGTATGCAGAATTAAGCAGACGCTCCTCGGTAACCTTAGAGCAGCTTGTATGAAACTTAGACTACTCAATACTATCTCCTAGCCAGCCTCTCGCTTCCCACCCCCAAGTGTCACCCTCACATGGGCTGTTGCAATAGTTTCTCCACGGGGCTTTGTGACTCTGGCTTGTTCTGGTAATGTCACTGACCTGCTGCCGTTGGAGGAAACTTTCTTAAACTATATATACGATTATGCCTGTTCCTAGGTTGGATACCTAATGCTTTCCAGAATACAGTTCCAATGCTCTGCCATGTGCTATCTAAAGCAGGGCGAGAGTTCCCAAAGCACAAAGCCTTGGCGGGGGCTGAGGTTCCCTCACAAAGAGGGAGCTCTTGCCTGCTGTGGGCTTTGATCAGTCACTGGTGGGCTGTGTTGGAAGCCAAGAGATCACTCTGGGGCTACTCATAATTCCTGCTGCCAGACCTCAAGGCCCCCTGGAACAGCTGCTGTGAGGGCCCTGTGGGTTGCATGGGTAGAGGAAGGGAATGACTGAACCCAAAGCAGGTTCCAGGGCTGAGAGCCATTGGTGCCCTGCACAGCTGGACCAAGACAGAGGCCAAAGTCAAGTTCCTTACCAGAGGGGCCGCAACTGCGGCTTGAATTCTGATTCGCAAGTTTCTTAAACTCCATGAGCTCTGCGTGGTCCTTCTCATATGTTCTCTTCAGATTCTCTACATACTGCATCATCACTTCTGTCGCTTTTGACATGCGCTTCTCCTACAGGGAAAGAGAGCCTGGGTGGGAGTGTGCGGGGGGAGGGGGGTTTGCAGTAAAAGGATCAGTGCCATGCGCTGCTCTGAGCCAGAGTATAGGCTCTGAGAATGGAGAAGACGGAGGGACCCAACCAATGTGACCCTGCTCACCATATGAGCTGAAGGGTTGGACTTGGGCACCTGTGACCAAGTAGAAGAACAGAGGAGGAGACTTTGCTGTGCTTTCCAAGAATGGCAGCAGAGGCTCTGTGCAAAAGGGGTGGGACTGTGCACACAGGGTGTGGGCAGGTTGTGGGCACAAGGACAAGGGCAGGAGGGGCCAATGGAATCTTGGCTGGGGGACTCCGAGAAGCAGGGCCTCCCTCCCTCCTTGTATGTAAGTGAGTATTTATCCTCCCGACAGAAATCCCTGGGAGAGTGAAAGGTGGCACCAATACACATTGCTGGGACAATGGGCACTGGCAGGGCTGTCCGGCAAAACAAAACAGAGCGGTCACCCTACTTATGTAGGAATCAGCAAGCAGCTGAGTTTGTTCATAAGAACACGTGGGTTAGGACTGAGTTGTAAAAGGTTTTGAACGTTAGATGAGGAATTTGGACTTTTTGTGAAGAGAAAGGGGAGCCATTGCATGTCTTAAAGTAATGAGGGGACACGATCAGGTCATGAGCAGAGCTAGGACCAAAGAGAGAGAGACTGGTGGTAGTGAGAGAACCCAGGACAGACGGGACCAGACCAGTGCAGCAGGACACGGGTCCATGATTAATAACAGCAACACAGATAATGACATCAAAGTGCTTTGCAAGTAATTTTTTTTTTTTTCGGAACCAGGACTTGAACTCAGACCCTTGCACTTGCCAGGGAAGTGCTTATTCCACTGAGCCATCTCCCAGGTCCCTTTTGCAAGTATTTCTAACACCCTATGTAGACAACTAAACCATCTTCATTTTACAGCCAAGGGAGCAACTGGCCCAAGGTCATCCATAGTGGAAGGGTAGAGTCAGGATGGGAAGCTGGCAGCACGGCCCACAGCACCCTGCTGAAGCACTACACTTCAGGACTTCAAAGGGGCCAAGAGAGGGTGTGACGTGGGCCTGCAGCCTAGCTTTGCCGTTCGCTAATGCTATTATGGATTCTGTATTTCTTATCCAAAATTCTTAGGACCACAAATGTTTTGTATTTGGGATTATATTTTTCATGAAGTTGAGTGTGGAAATGTCTGCTTGTAGCATCATTTACATATTCAAAAATGTGGAATATTTAGGATATCAGGCTAGGGATGCTCAATCTTTTCTGGTCCCTTTCTGGAACTTTCTATCTTCATTTGGGAGAAAAAGATAGTTACTTTATAAGATTACTGAATAGATTTAATGAAACAAAGCCATTTTCCTAAAGCACATTTTGCCCAGCACTAATTCCATGGGAGGTGAATGGATGTCTTAGGAAGAAAAAAAAGAAAGGAAGGAAGGAAAGAAAGAAAGAAAGAAGGAAAAAGAAAGGAGGAGGGTAGGGTTCTCTAGCCAGATGCACTTTGGAAATACACAGGTAAAGCTAAACGTGTTTCTTTCTTATAGCACTCTAAAGCCAACACACTTAGAAATATCAAGAAAGGAAGACAATACACAGAACCCTGTAAATTTATGTGTTCACACAATGCCTTTGCAAAGAAGTAACCCAGAGGTTTAGTAGGCCACCAAAATACTCTGAACAGTACCTCAATAACCTACCCTAGACCCTGGCCCAGAGCCAGCTGTCACTGGGTGGGGCCTACAGTGGTCCCTGCTCATGTCACCCTACTAGTCAGGTGGAGGCAGAATAGAACAGTGAGGCTGGGGGCGGAGCTTACCTGGCGGACAGCCCCAACCACCTCAGCCCGGCTGGAGAGGCGGGCAGCCAGGCGATGCAGGACCACGATGTCCTCCAGCAGCTTCTGGTAGGTCTCACGGTGCTCACAGTGGTTCCACAGTGATGCTGTAGACTAAACAGCAGGAAGGAGTGTCTCCCAGGGCCCTCACACAGGGCCACCACCCAGGGTCTGTGCTCCCCTCAACACATGCTGAGGGCCTAATTCCTAAGGCTAGAGTTTAGGGAAGTGGAGACTCCATGTAACCTCGGGTCGTGAAGGTGGGTCCCTGGGAATGGAATTCTGAAAGGAGCCCCAGAGAGCTCTCTTGCCCTCTTTCTGCCACCTTGGGATATAATGGGACACTGGCAAACTACAAACCTGAAGCATTCACTAGCACCTGAATGCCCTGGCACCCTCACCTTGGACTTCCAGTCTCCAGAACTGTGAGAAATGCACATGTGCTGCTTCTGCCCCCCTAGTCCACGGTGCTCTGTTACAGCAGCCTGAACTGGCTAAAACACCAACCAAGTCTGGACCTGGCTTTCATGAGACAAGCCCTAGACCTCATCATGGCTGAGAGAAGGGGCCTCTGCAGGGCCTGGGTCACAGCATCTTCTTGGGGTTGGGGAGGCCAGGGTGGACACACTACACCTGGCTGACCTGAATGCAGAAGTCACGTGCAGGCCACCCAGCCCCCTCCGGAGAAGCTCATAGGCTTCTCCCACAGCTGTGGAGTGATGGCCTTCAGAATCTCTGCCTCGGCTCTTCCCAGCTCTCTGAGGAAAACTCTGTCAGGCCCGGCCCCAGTTCTCATTTCAGGACACTCCAGTGGTGACTGAGAGGAGCATGACCTTGGCATGGCCCTTGGAGACAGCCGTTACCGTAATGGAAGCTTTGAAATTTTCCAGTTCCTTCTCGGTATCCTCCTCGGTCAGGTTGCGTTCTCTTTCAGCCTGGTTAATTCTAGATTCCAGGGTATAGCTGTCATTTCTAAAGGCCAAGGACAGTTGTACAAACACGTTCTGTTGGGAACAAGAGTGTGGGAGAAGTGCTAGGTATTGAAGGGGACAGGGCAGCCATGTGCCTCTTGGCTGGACATTTTACAAGAGTCGCAGGCACCAAAGCTGCCATATACAAGCAAAACTCACTCCACAGCATAAAGCACACAAAACACGGGAATAGTGACCCGAGGTCTGTGCTAGGTCCTCCCGAAGACCAGAAGACCAAACGCATTTTACCAAATCATAACAAGAGAATTACACTCTGTTTTCCCCTGGATTTCAAATCATAATAAGGGAATTACACTCCTAAGAAAATTACATCCTATATTTGTGTTAAAACTCAAGGAAGTGAAGTTGATTGTATAAGCCATTGGGATGAATGATGAGATTTTGCATGAGATCTTTGTCTTTAAATAAACCCCATTTTATGATTAAGCCTTGTTGACTTCTATTGAGCTTCAACCAGCACCTAGCCTGAGTATTTCAAATCTCACATCCATAGCAGCTTTAAGTGGCTGCCAGGGGATTAAATAAGGCCAGCTATGATCAGGAAAAGCTTTGTGGAATAAATATTCCTTATCAAAAAATGTAGTGTTTCATTCATGAATGAATTTTTAAAAGGTATTGACCAAACATGAAATTTTTTGGACTAATAGGAAACTACTAGAGAGGAGAAATAAAGAGATGGACTCTATACAGGAAGGAAAAAAGGAAAGGCCTTCAGTTACACAGCCTTTATCTGCTGTGCCTGAGCGCAGCGGTAGCAGATTTATAGTGTGTGCTTCCGCGCTCTGCCTGCGTGCCTGAGGTCCATGTGACATGACCACCACAGACAGACATCTCCAGACAGCGCCAGAGTCACTGATCAGATCCCATGGCAATGGTAATATCAATATGAAAACTACTCCTTATCGATCACTTCCTACTTGCCTACACCACTGTGGATTTTACACACCTTACCTCCTTTAATCCCATAGCAACTGTTCTATTTTATGGGTAAAGAAACTGAGGCCAGAGAGGTCATTCAAGATGACAGGTAAGAGCAGACCCAGGACTTGCCTTTGGCCTCTCTGATTCCAAAGGTCGGTATGCTGAGAGCTGACCGTGTCTAGTCACCTCTGAGGAAGGACCTGGCCATAAGCGGATCACCCCCGGCCCATGTCCACCAACGTCAGAGTGGGCTTTGAGCTCACAGTCCCATGGTGGGGATGCTCCCTCCTGCCCCACATCAGTCAGGTCTATGACTCATGTCTACTGCTTAGTGCCCTCAACCTGGGTCACTTAACACAGAGACTCCTGAATTCAACCAGAACATGTGGCTCCGAGTCTTGGTTTTGCAAAGTACTGAACTTACAGTAAGTTATTGAAACACCCAGTTTTCTCCTTTGCTGTGAGACCTGCCCTACCCGCTTTTCAGGGCTGACGGGAGGATGGGCTGAAGGGGGGCCGTGAGCGTTGGAACCATGCACACAATATCTAGTGCACAGATGTCTACCGCTGCGGTCGGCAGTAGACATCCGACAGCGTCCGTCTTCTGTGGACAGTGATCATGTCGTTTTTTGCTGTCTTGCCTCTAATACATTTTCTTTTTCTGTCCACACCTTTTCCAGAATGAGACCAAGTGAGCCCCACGGGGGCAAGGAAGCCCCAAAGCACTACTGGTCACATGGAGGGGCTGCGCTGCTGGCATCTGGCTGTCAAATGGACAGCTTTCTGCAGCCGAGACCCTCTGAAGGCCGGTGCCTCGGCCCTCTCGGCCAGAGACTGCAACTTGAAATCTGAGACTCTTAATAAGTTTGAAATAAACTGAGTATGGTTCTTCAGCCTCCCAGCTGAGTTTGTACATCTAATTCACACATTTAAAGAACACAGGTGACCCTGGAAGGAGCGCGGGGTTTCCAGCTACCTTCTCATATCTGACCAAATTTGAGCACTCCTGTGAACTGAGGTGGGAGTGGGAATCTTGGTGGCTCCGTAGGGCTGGGCAAGAATGTTCATATTACACCACAATCGCTTGTTCTCGTTTTTGTGGAAAGATGTTGGGTCCAGAGCCGGGAGAAAGGAAGGTTTTGACAAGCCCAGGTAAGCACACATGACGTTGCTTAAGCGCTCAAGCCTCTTACCTCAACTTCCTTTTCAGTGAGTGGAGGGGCGCTGTGGAGGAGAGAAAACACACGTGTCAATGTTATCTGAGCCACTGAATGCACCAAGAGGGGCCTGCAGGAATGGCCCTCGTGAGGTAGAAACAGTGCGCAGTCGCCTTGGCACGTCCTGCCATCTGTGGGGTTCTGACCCTTACTGAGGCACCCAGCAGAAAGCACAGATCCTGAGCTCAGCCCTCCATCCGGCAGTGTCACCACCACCTCTAAGGTTAGAGAAGTTATCTAATCGAAGCCTCAGCTTGCTTGTCTGTAAAATGGGAATTACATCACCTGCCTTACAGAAATCTTACAAGGAATGTGTGTACATATATACAAAGTAGGATGGAAATGTAGCACAAGTGTTTAAATAAAACATTACAGTAAATGCCACATTGCTGTTAATTTCCTCAAAAATACCCCCTCTTTAAACACTCTGTCTGATCGTCCTTGCCACTTTCAGAAGCAGTTCCGAAAGGCCTGTATGAATGCCGCTGCAGAGCGCCGTCCAACAGCAAGGCAGGCGCCTGAAAACGTCACGCTGTCCTTGGTCTGCCCTGCTCACCAGATCTCGCACCATTTGACGTCCGGCTCTTCCCCAAAGTCAAAATGACTTGAAAGATAAACGTTTCGAATTGATTCAGGACACCAAGGTGGCCACGGCAGCACAATTAAAGACACAAAAAGGCTTCTGGAAGCACTTCATAAAGTGCCAAAACAGATAGGGTATGCTTGAAAAGAAAGGGATTCACTGAGGGCGATTCATAACAGTAAGTCTTTCAGGGTAGTACATGTTATGTAAACATTCTCTGTATTTTTCAACCAAGCCATATATATATATATATACATATATGAATATAGATGTGTATAAATATGGTGCAGCCTCCATATCTGTGAGTTCCACTTTCCTGAATTCAACCAATGCACAAAATAATTTGTGGGGCTTTGTTTTTGGCTTTTTTTTTTTAATTTTAGGGAAGGGTCTACAGGGTGCTCAGGGTCTTACTACAAGGTTGGACTCATAGTGATTCTCCTCTTTACAGCCTCCCAAGTGCTGGGATTACAGGCGTGCACCACCACACCCAGTCTCACTCACCATCTCAGCATGCCCCATGGGGTGGGGCCGGAAGGGCAGGCCTGGGGATTGAACCCCCAGCCCCTGTGCCTGCTTGCAGGTGCTTTAATCCATGGAGTTATTTGGCTGGCCCTAATAATTTGTGTTTATACTGAACATGTACAGCCTTTGGTGGGGTAATATTCTCTGAACATTACAGTGTAACTGCTATTTACATCGCATTGGTATTATAAGTCACCTAGAGAAGATGCCGAGTCCAGGGGATGACAAATGTGGGTCAGGTGCATAGCATGTCGTTTTATACAAGGAACTTGTGCATTGGGGGATTTTGGTCTTCACAGAGAGCGGTGGGTCCTGGAATCAATTCCTCATGTATACTAAGGGGCAAATGCGTGACATCACATTCAGGAGGCACCTGGGTAATACTAGCTATTATTATTATTATTAATTCAGAAGGCTGTGAGTTTTATTAAGAAAACAGTATGCACGTGTAATTCACAGCCCTCCCACACATCTGAGTTCCCACCGTAGGCTTCTGGGGCCGTGAAGGTCTGCAAAGGCCGACCTCCCCTAACTGAAGGCTGTGACAAAGGCCTGTGTGGGTTGGAAAATAAAAATAGGAGAGCGGGCTGGAGCTGCTTTACACAGTGAGACCTCCAGTGTCTGGCAGCAGACTGGCATCAGCGTCCCACCTGGCACCTAGTGCCCTTCCGAGGGCGCCTCATTGTGCACAGTTCCCACAGCTGTCCCCAGTGAGCAGTCCCTTTATCTGCATGCTCACTCAGGGTGGCTGTCACCACCACTACTCTCGCTGGTAACTAAGGCTGGCCCCAGATAATGTAAATAACACACAGGCCCTTTCCTGTGCTGGGTGGGAAGACTGGGAGGGGTCCAGCCAGAGTCATGGGCGCATCCCATCAACAAGCTTTTCAGGAAACCCGGCTTCCTCCCTTTCACGGGTGCGGAGGGACCTTGGGAGCAAAGGTGGGGTCAGCCAGCTCTGGAAGGGGACTGTGAGCCCTTCCTGTCAGGATGAGGTGACAAGACCCCCCAGCTACAAAAGCAGGAGGGAACAGAACACGGGGTAAACAGTCACAAAGATGTTCACTGCTTATAATTCCTGTCCCAGCCACACCCAGAGGGCCCTTTCCTCTGAACGCCCACGACTCTATGGTCACACAGAACATACAACACATATTGTCTCACTGGTTTATCAAAGCCACTGAGTGTACCTTGATTACTGGGGTTTTTGTTTTGTTTGGTTTTGTTTGGTTTTTTGTATTTTAGGACAGGGTCTACAGAGTCTCACTATGTAGATTGGACTTGCAGTGTCCACCTATGCTCAGCCTCCCAAGAGCTGGGATTACAGGTGCGTGCCACCACACCCAGTCTCAGCCCTGGTCTCAGTGTGGTCTGGGGGAGGGGCCAGCACGGCACTTCAGGGATCAAACCCTGGCCACTGCACTCTGCCTAAGCAGTCCTGGATTTCTTTGAATGTTAGGAAATTTACATATTTTTATATTTTATCGAACTTATTTTTCTACTGTATTGACTCACATCCTACTTTTCTGCTACAAAACACACCCAACCTTTTAAATTTTTATGTTGAGAACCATGAGGGCTCAGGGAGGTGTGATCTAGGTGGAGAGTCTGGAGAACCAGCCAGTTGTTGTTTTTTTTTTGTTGTTGTTGTTGTTTTTTGGCAGAACTGGGGATTGAACTCAGGCCCTTGCACTTGCGCAGGAAGCACTTATTCTGCTGAGCTATCTCTGGGTCCCTAAACCAGCCAGTTCCAATGCAGAGGGCACAGGCAGCAGGGAGTCATGGCTGTGGGCTTCCAAGTGGAGAGAGCACTTTTTTCATGAGACCACTTATGTACCTTCTTTGAAGAAATGTCTAGTTAAATACTTTACCCATTTTGAGCAATTAGTTGTCTATTTATTGAGCTATAAGGATTCTTTACACATTCTAGAAACAAGTCCCCTATCACAGCAATGACTAGTAAATATTTTCTCCCATTGTGGGTTTCCTGTCACTATCTTGAAGGCAGCAGAGCAGTTCTTTTTTAAATGAAGAACAAGGGGGGCTTGCGGGTTAGCTCAGTTGTTTAAAGGCTGGCTTGGGCAAACCCAGGCAGGCACAGGGGACTGCGGTTTGATCCCCAGCTCCACATGCCTTACCAGACCTGCCCTTAAGGCAACCTGAGCCAGCCGAAAAGAATTCTTAAATGAAGAACTATTCATTTATTTTTAAAATCTTGTTGTTTGTGCTTTTGATGTCACACCTAAAAAACCATGAACTAATCCAAGGTCATACAGACTCATTCCTGTGTCTCCTTCTAAGAGCTTTATAGCATTACCTCTTACATTCAGATCTATAGCCCATTCTAAGTTAATTTCTGGGTGAGGTCAAGGTTGTAACCTCAGTCTTTTTCATTTGGTTATTAAGTTGTACTAGTACCAGTATGTACTGAAATAGTATTGAAAGTACTATTGCTTTTGTTTGGAAATGTGTTATGGTTTGTGTCTAGTTGTCCCCCCAAAGCCTCATGCAGTCATGGGGTGAGGACTTCTAGAGTTTGTGTTAACTCATGATCCACTGGGATTATGTGTGATCCAAGGCTGGGATTATGGGTTTTAGTACTGCTGGGATTACCCATAGGTGGGTAAGTACTGGGAAGTACCCATAGGTGTGAGTACTTCCCCTACCCTGGGGCAGGTAATTTGCATTACAATGTAAGGTGGGAAGAGAAGCTAGCTGCCTGAGCGGCTGCTACCCCTCCCTTGCACTCTTGCTCTTTGCCTCCGCCATGAAAGGTTGCTTTCTGCCCTGTGCTGCTCTGCCTTGGACCCAGCTGAGTATGGACGGAAACCTCCAGTAACTGTGAGCTAAATAAACCTTTCCTTCCTTCATTTTGAGTGTCGGGTATTTGTCCCAGCAACGAGAGAAGAGTAACTAAGACAAAATGTATTCCCCAAAGTCTTTGAGTGGATGGATTTCTTTTGTTATTTGATCATCAGATTGATTACTACCTTAGCATAGAGGGTATTCTTGACACCCTACCCAGTGTTACACTCCAATATCTCTATTTCCTGGTCTTCACAGCAACCTCTCTACCTCAAATCCGCAAGCCGTTTACCTTTTAACTCATAATCAAGCACCTGTTATGTACTAGAGCTGTCCTAAGTCCTCGCTCACATGACGGAGCACTTGTGACCTCTACTGAACAGGTGAAGAGATTGAAACTCAAAAAGCAAAGGCATTTTCTTTCTTTAGAAGGGAAGAAATCTGGTGGGTTTTCCAAGCAACCCTTCTGCACGTGGTTCTAAATGCTGCGCATCTCCGTCTCTAAGATTTCAGACCTTGAGTTTCCCAGTTACACATAGATGGTGTGCCTGGATTGAAACCCCTATCTTCTGGCACAAAGCTCACCGTCCTCAGTTGCCATGAGCCTCTGGGGACCTTTGTGTCCTCCAGCGTAATGCTACCCTTGAACGGCACCTGGCCTTTGAATTGGAAACACCAGCCTGAACTTTACTCTTTGTTCTGGATACATTTCCCCTTCCTGGACCACTGGACTTTGGCTCTTCTAGGGTCAAGAATCAAGGCTTTCTCTTCTGTGTCCCTCTCAGCATCTATCAGGGCCACTCACAACAAGGTCTTCTGCACACCATGTTCTGATTTTACCTTCCTGGGAGAGACTTGTGGACCCGCAGTTTTCGCAGCAGCACATCAGAAATATTGGGCATGACGTCCAAGCCACTCTTCGACTCTTCCTCCTCAGTAGCTGGAGAGAGTTCAGAAGGGGTCCCTGGAAAACACAAGTGATTCCTTAGAGCATATCTGTTTCAAACTACAGTAATACCACGGGCAACTAGCCTCAGGGTGCTGGGAAGAACTTTAACACTTATACAAACTTAGTGATGTGCCTGGAAATTTATAATTGCTATCTTACTTTATCACATGGCCCAAAGAACTAGAACACAATTGTCCCACTTTAGGTAATCTGAGGCTCCACAAGTTAAATAACTTGCTCAAAATCACAGACCTAGTAGATAGCATAGCATAACTTCAAGCCTGCCTGCTCTAAATTCTTTTTTCCCATGGCCCTCACAGTACAAAGCAGGATCTTGTGATTGGAATCAGATTGGTTTCTGGTAACTACAGGCAGGTTGGGGGTTGGTAACAATGTTTGGGAGCAGAAGGCTTCTATTTGGCAGGCTTCTCAGGAGGTCCCTTGCCCAATTGTCCTCCCTCAAATATATTAAATAGTTGTATCTTCCAGTGACTACCTGGAAATTAGCAGATCTAGTTCAGTAACCCTAAGGATAGGAACAGAAACAGGGATTTTCCAGGACAATGCTTAAGGTCATTTGACCTTTTACAGAAGTTAGAAGTGTAGATGCCCACTAACAACCCGAGCCAAAAACCAGTCTTTTGTTTCTTCCTGCAGTCGTGCTAGAGCTGTGTTCTGATAACAGAAAGAACAAACCAAGTATCATTTTCCCACAGTATTTCCCATTTGAAGACAGTTCCTTGACCTCTCAAAAGCCTCCCTTTTGCAGGCACCAGCCACATTTCCCAGCTGCCCATTCCAGCTATGGTCTATGGTCTCTAGGTACCGTTTTATGACCACACACGCTCTAGGTATGTTGCCACACATAGGCCCAGCGTGCTCTTTCACAAGTTCAGCCTAGGAGGACGTCAGCAAATTTCTTTGGCATTGACATTCGTTATTTGTGCAGAACAGGCTTACTATACTTCACTATGGGTTCACAGTTTATTTACACTGAAGTAAAGCCTCATCTTTTATTGGAGTCAAATCAGGTATCCTTATTCTGTACAATGACTGGCTTCCACTTGTATGCAGAAATTTATACTTATCCAAGTTTTACTATCTTGTGTGGGTTTTAACCTAACAACTCTCCAGATTTAATGACATTCGAGGATTGTAGATCAAGGTAGAGATCAGGACTATAGGTGTAATTATGGCAACCATCAAAATGAAACTAAGACTGGATACCGTGTGACCAGCAGCTTCATCCAAGGAGACTACAGAAAAAGAAGAGAAATAGTTGGGCTCAAGGTAAAGAATGTTACACTACTGTGAGCTTCCCAAGAATAATTGCATTCACCAGTTCCCTGATATTGAAGTTACCCATGAGCTGGACATGGGGACACACCATCTGTAATCCCAGTGCCTGGGAGGCTAAAGCAGGAGGATCACTGCATATTCAAGGCCAACCTGGGCTACATAGTGAGTTCAAAGCTGGTCTGTACTACATGGTGAGACCCTGTCTCAAGAGGAAAAAAAAAAGTATCCAAACAAAGGCTGGAGGGCCATCCATCAGAGACAGGACAGAAATCCTTCCATAGACACAGGAGGGGGCTGGATGTTCTCTGAGCTATCTGTCAAGTCTTGAGCTCAGTCTTTATTGCTCTCTGGCATGTCCATGTGACAGATGGTGAGCCTTGTTTTGCCTCTGACTTCACTCTACATTTACATACCCCAAGATGCAGAGAAACAAACCAATTAGATGGTAGACTTCTGAGAACTCGATATGATGGATTGAACCATTCAAAGTTTAATAATAAAGTAGAAGCCATACAGGGGGTGTTACATAGAAAAATCCTCTTTATTGGGGAACAGAAGGAAAAGAGAAAAGAAAAACAGGAAGGAAAAAATAAAAGTGATATATATCAAGTTGGGGCTCCCAAGTCTTGCTAAAATAGCTGTTGGAAGAGTGATCCTGGAATTAGAAAGCCTCAGGACCAAGTACTCTTCTCCTAAAAGGAGCCAAATTACAACAGGAAAATTTTAAAATACATGAATAGTGTTCAAATATGTGAAAAGGCAATATTCTCTAAAAGGAATGACTAGCAAAAGGCAAAGAGCATTAGGGATAAATGTAGAGAGTCCATTACTGATTACCTTTTCTTCCTCCCTCATAGAATGAGTTTTGTTTTTTGTGGTTTTGGTTTTAGTAGCACTGGGAATTGAACCGGGGGTCTTTGCACTGAGCTACATCCCCAGCCCTTTCCAAAACTTTCGTTTTGAGACAGGATGTCACTAAGTCGCAGAGTTGCCTGAGCTGAGGTTGAAATTTTGATCTTCCTGCTTCAGCCTCTAAGAATGCTGGTATTTCAAGCAGGTGCCATCACTCTTTCCTGCAAATAATGAGCTTTTTGCGGGGGGAAAGGGGAAGGGTCTCCAGGGTGTTCAGGGTCTCACTACTAGATCGGACTCTAGTGATCCGCCTGTTTACAGCCTCCCAAGAGCTGGGATTACAGGTGCACACCACCACACCCAGTCTCAATTGCCATCTCAGTGCACCCCAGGGGCAGGACCAGTATGGCAGTCCCAGGGATCGAGCCCCCGGCCCCTGCACCTGCTTGCAGGTACTTTAATCTGCTGAGCTATTTGGCCAGCCCAAGAATGAGCTTTGAAAGGAAGATGTGAGAGGAAAAATTCTGACAAAAATGCAATCCATGAAGCGGGAGGGAGAGTGACTGGAGGGTCTAAGCAGGCAGCCTGTGGAGGAGAGTCCACTGCTTGCTTTAGCACAGAAGATTCTCCTTTCCTCCTTACTAACAAATCAAAAGAGAAGAAAGGGACAGAAAGAAAGAACTACCCATGTTGGCATTTAGTTTTCTTACTGGGGAGCAGGGGAGAGGAAAGGCAGAACAATTGCACAATATTCTATCAGATTTGCTTACTCTGAATGATATGGAGGGATTTACCAGTAAGGAAATCAAGTAAAAATTAAGCAGATAAAACAGACTCATCTGGTGGAGTGAGTGGCAGGACACATACGGAAAGCCCCATTTTAGTTGTTATCACCCTCCCCACTTCCAAAAACCGCATAGTGGCCAAATTCCTTGGATTTTTGTCTATCTTATTCATCTTTTGTCTGGCAGAAGAGCCAATGGCTCTTCAGAAGTTTTAGGTTAGGTTTAGAAAACAAATATCTAGGCAGGTTTTCTCTATACTTCCACCCTGTTGATGAAACAAATCTAGAACTCAGTACTTTGCACCCCAGGATAAAGAGATTCTTCCAATTTGATATAGTGAACTCAACTTTTGGACTATAAACAATTACAGAAAAGAAAAGAAATGAATCCTGCAAATACTACCATTCGTAGCTCTATCTGACCTTCCCCCTTTTCCACCATTCAAGCAGTGGCAAAGAAAACCAAACACAAAGACTCAGTCTTCAACTCAAGCGCTAAAGGGAGAGAGTTCAGATGAGGCAGCAAGCAGTCCATGAAAATCAATCCACACAATATATATGTAAAGAGAAAATCCAGCAGAAATGCCCAGATCAAAAAGAAACAAAGTGGAAACAAATGACAAGGCAATTATACAAAAATACCGCAGCCAAAAGAGGAAGGAAAGAAGGAAGGAAGGTAGAAAGGAAGGAAAAAGGGAAACACGTAGGAGACAGATGTCAGGGTGGAAACAGAGCTGCAAGAAACGCATCAAAAAGCGCAAAAGTGCATTCCTGTGCAAAATATATACCACAAATGCTTTGACTCTATGAGGAATTAGGACTTGAAAGAACAAAGGTAAAGAAGAAATCAGTAGAAGGATGAGAAGAATCATACAGAGATGATGGAGGATTTCTATTTAAACAAATAAATTGAAGGCGATAACAGCAGAACTAATCAAGAAATGGGAAAATACAGAACTAGCTGAAGTGTTGGAAATGAAGGAATATAGTTCAAATTAAATAAGTAAAGAGAGTAGGAGAGATTAAGTGATCATAAAGAATGCAAAGAAGAAAGGAAAGGTTGAAGTATATAGAGACAGAATGTATGGACCCAGAGCTGAGATGCCCTTCACTACTCTGTGGATTACATTATCTCTGAAATAGTGAAACAAATACATGTAACAAAGAACATACTCAAAGATATAACAGAAAAAAAAAAAAACCTCCTTTTTTTTATTTGAAAGGGAATCTGAACTTACAGTTGAATAAATACACTATTTTTTAAAAAGAAGATAGTTAAAGAATTTATTCTTCAACTTCCTTCACAGGGAAAAGAAGACACCTACAGGGGAAAGTGATGCCTAAAAAGGGTATAAGAAGCCAGCTGGCCCCAAACCTCTCTACAATGCTAAATACAGCAGAGCAACATCTACAGAGTCATAACTGTGCAAGCTGTCCCATAAGAATAAAGGAACATTGTTAAACATGTCAGAACTCAGGGACCATCACACCTCTGATGTCCTTAGAAAAACTACTGGCTAATGAAACCCTGATACATGAGACATAAGTGGAAACAGTAAGTTTGAGGACGATGAACCATGGTAACGGGACTGGGGTGAGCGTGACATCATTTTACATGAATATTTGAGGCCAAACAACTGTACAAACCACGGTTTCAGAACAGAGTGCGAAGGTACCTAACAACTAGGCACTTTCCTTCCAGTGTAAAGCCTTCCAAAATTGCTCAAACTTTGATCCTGAGCTATTTCAGGGCATCTACCCTGCCTTGCTGATTCTTTCTCATGAGAAGCCCTGAATATGGTCCACTCTTCCCTCTCCCTTTGCCTTCTGACTGACCCTGGCTGTCCCCAAGTGGCCATGCATGCTGCCCGGTAACTCCTTTCTTTAGGGATCTTTCAGTAAAAACTTGTTCTTTCATGATAATCATATCTGAGTGCATGTCTTATCACACCTGTTTAAAACAAATGCTGGATACAAGCTGAGGAAAACCATCAAAATTTAAACATGTAATGCAAAACAAAACAAAACAAAACAAACAAACAAAAAAAAAAAACTACTACAGTGACTCCAGGCCCTTAATGTATTTCATAATACGTTTTCAAATCTTTTAGAAACTAATTTCTCTTGGGGCCTGCGAGATAGCTCAGTGGTCCAAAGTGTTTGCTTAGGCAAGCTTAGGCAAAGTGCAGGGACTGTGGTTTGATCCCTGGCACCACAC
>NW_004524643.1:3426314-3432580 GCF_000260255.1 Octodon degus
TTCCAACTCTTGATAATGACCATGAACTAGTTTTTACAAAAACAATAAAATTATTTTCAAAATATCATTCCTGTACTAGGTCATTCCAATGAAAACATTTGTTTCTGGCCATCACAGAGACTTGGATAAGTAACTCTCGGGGCTCTGGCTGAAGATGTTCTGAGGACCAGATGACCCCAAAGATTAGAGCTACTGGCTGTGGTTCACTCTGTTCCCATCTGTCTTTTCAGTGAGGCTTCTTCCCTCCATGAGACCCAAGACTGAGGCCAGACTTGGGGGGCCTGGAAGGACTGCCCACTTGATGTATGTCTCTGCCTCAGCCTGTGTCTCTCTGAATCCCAGTCCACCTCCTAGACATGACCGTGTAAGTAAGGAGAACAAACATCTTCAATGGCCACTGTTTGTTGAACATCAAGTGCACATTAGATGCTCTTTCTTGTTTATTCCTCACAGGAGCCCTCCAACGTAAACATTGCTACACTGACTTACTGCGGAAGCTAAGCAGATCCCAGGGCCCCACTCCTCAGTGTATAGCCAGGACCAGAGTAACTTGATCAGACCGCTGCACCCTGGCTGCTTTCCACGGGCATTCGATGTGTCCACATGCAAATGTGCTGCCCGTCATCTGCTCCTGTGAGCCCAGTCCTGATGAATGTCATGGCCGCGGCACAGTCATACCCAGCCCTAGTGGCCTTCCTAGCCTTCCCCCCCCCAGGTCCTGCCAACCTCACCTCCAAATGGCTCCCAGATTGTCCCCATATCTCTTCTATGCCATGGCTCCCTGTCTGCCTGCCTGTGACCGGGAGAACTATACTAAAACACAGCGTTGGCCCTGGGGCTTGCTTACCTCAGGACTCTCTAGCTGCCAATGTGTCCTGAATGAAATTTAAACTCATGAATTGGGCCTCAAAGACTTCATCCTCCTTAGGGGTAGCCCAGAGATCCGGTCTTGCTGCCCATCTCTCAGGGACACAGGACCCCACCTGGTTCACATAGGATTCCTTCTGTTTCTGAAATACACAAGCTACAGCAGATACCTATGCACCTTTGTCCTGGTGTTCTCCTGACTCAGACAGCAAGCCTTTCTCTCCTCAGGCCAAAGCTGCTCCTCCAGAGGCCTTCCCTGACCCACCCACCCTGAGCAGGCTGCAGCTTTCTGCTTGTTCCTAACGCTTTATGTTCTGTGAAAGTCTTACCACAGTGTGCACCAGTGACTTCGCCCGCCCTCGTATTTCCTCTCCTAGACAGCGAAGGTGAGCTCGGTCATTCATGTACTTAGTTAACATTTATCGAGTGCACACTATGTCCCAGGCAATGGGTTTTACAATGCTAGCAAAATTGGTGTGTCACCATCCTCTGGGAGCTTATTATCCAAGGGGACAGAAATCAATCTGAGAAAAAGTCAAAGCTTTCATTGCATACATTTTACAAAGGAGAAAAGGTCTGGAGGTGCCAGAAAAACCTTCCTGTGAAAAGTGATTTCGACAAAAGATAGCCTCTGAGTAAGCAGGAGGTCTTTAGGTAAAGAGGAAGAACATTTCATGAAGAGGGAACAGCACTGCAGGCCGCGGTGAGTCAGTGTTAACAGTAAGGGGCCAGTGGCCTCAGAAGCAGCAGTGGGGGAGAGTGGAATGAAGCACCCCGGGCCTGCAGGGTCTCCTTAAGGATTCAAGTGCTCATCCCAAGGGCTGAATGAAGCCCCTGAACACACAGCGGCTGATCTGCATTTCAGACTCCTGGGGCTGCTGTGTGGGCGGTGTTGTGCGCTGGGGATGGGACTGGCCCTGAGGCAGCAGGGCAGCAGAGGTAGCTGGGCCAGGGCCTGCGGGTGATGCCTGGGTTCCAGCCACGCTCATGGAAGGCAGCTGCAGAGCACAAGGACCTGGCCCACCCTGGCCCCACATCTTTGCCTTGAAATAACTTGCAGATGATCAAAGAGCAAAACATGGTACAAAATGGTCCCTAAAAAGGGAACCGTTTGGCTTGTCGGAAACATCAGATGCAGCAGGGAAAAGGGCTCCTGTCCTCAGAAACTGAAGGAGAGCCAACATTCTGAAGTCTCCACGAAGTTCTGATAAGGATCTCCCCATCTCCCAGAGGAGCAGCCAGCAGGCATCGTCAGAGACTCGAGTTTTCCTCATGAGCTCACAAGCACTTGTGATCTTAGAGCACTCTCTGGCCAGCGCCCCAGCAAAGCCCTGGCCCTCATTCAGCACAGGAGGCGGAGGGGCTCCCAGAAAGTAAGAGAAAGGAGTTCCAACTCGAGGACCGTGCTCCACCTGACTGGTACTGCTGCCCACCCAAAGCTCCAGCCCGTCCTGTGCTCTGTGCAGGACACAGTACAAGAATGTCCCACTGGGCTGACAGAACAGAGCTTCCCAACCGCAATGACAAAAATCAACATGAACGTCAGATTCCTGTTGGACTAAAAATGAGTGAAGTAGGGGTCCCGATGATGTCCCCTCCATTTTTTTGTGGCCCTGAGGGTGGAATCCAGAGGTGTCCTATCCAAGTTCCAACTCTGGCTCTTGAAAAGTTTTTAGTTATATTTTGACACAGCGTCTCACTAAGCTGCCCCGGCTGGGTTCAAATTTTCAATCCTTCTGCCTCAGCCTCCCAAGTAAGTGGCTGGGATCAGTCATGAGGCATACTGCCTGGCTCTGTTTTACAACTGAGCAAAGCGAGGTGTCAAGAAGCAGAAATTTAGGCTGGGGAGATGGCTCAGTAGAATAAGCGCTTGCCTGGCAAGCTCAAGGGCCTGAGTTCAATCCGTGGTACTGAAAAAAAAAGAGGAAGAAACTTGCCCAAGGTTATGCAGCAGTCACCACTAATGCTTGCACTCTGGCTTTAAGACTCCACATCTTAGGACTGAGAGAAGCTGGGAAGGAGCAGGCAGTTAATGATGCCTACCGTGCTTAATTTTCTTAATTTTTTTAATTTGGTGCTCATAGAAGTCAAGTTTGTTTAGCTGCTAATTTTACTTCTAAGAGCCGACTTATTCCTATTAGAATTGGGCAGTGAGATTTTGCTATACATAAACTTTTGTGAGCTAAGTTGGCAGTGTGTATATACATTTATTTTTTTGTCTCTTGTTTTCTTTTATTACTTTTTTTAACAAACATGTACTTTAAAGAGAGTATAGCAACAATTGATATGACATTAGAAACAGTACTCATTTAGAAGTACTGTTATGACAGATACTTCAAGCATGGTTTTAGTATTACACATTTAGTGTACTTGCTTAGTTTATATATACATTTAAACACAAATACTTTTTTGATCAATTGCATCTATAGGATAGTATCGCATAGAAAAATACATTCTATAAAGATACGTATATGAGAATGTTCATTATTTCACTCTTTATCATTTAGAAAAAGTAAAACAATATAAGCAAAGTTGTTAAAAGTAAAAATGGGGGCATGATAGGCACCTAATCATCCAACCAGATCTGTCCATGGGAATGGGCTTTGATCCGGGCATTTGGTCAGCTGTCCCATGAGCAGCCATGTTCCCCAGCTTCCCGTGCCGCTACTTATGGCTCTGTGAACACACCTGCACCCGTGCAGTTGGGGCTTAAGGGACATACACTGTGCTCCCTCCCGACCTCTAGCAGGATCCCAGATCTGCCCATGACCCAGATTTGGGACGGTAGCAAGTGTAGCACCTCGGGGCATGGCACAATGACAATGGGGAACAAGAAGGGCTCAGGGTCCCAGAGTCAGCCAGTGTTAGTTAGAGCAGCTCTCTTGTTTGCTTGTTTGGTGGAACTGGGGATTGAACTCAGGCCCTTGCGCTTGCCAGGGAAGCACTTATTCTACTGAGCCATCTCCCCAGCCCCTCACTTTTGAATTGTTACTCAGGAATGACATATGCTTCTGCTCATTACTAATACGTTATTGTATTCGTGGTCTCTACAGCACACCAATTTAGATTGTACCTAACCTAATGTAAAAAAGCTGCAGAAAAATTCTAAAAGAAGTGTTAATATGTAGAATTTGATAGTACCCATAAGAAAAGAACTGTGACAAACCAAGTGTATTGCAGCATCCAGAAATAAGGAACCAGAATAAAGGACTTTTTTCCATATGTAAAAAATTACTAAATAAATTAAATGACACAGCACACCTTTTTCAGTAGATATCCTGAGCACATTTGATAAATGCCAGTACACATCTTGAAACTTGGAAGGGAAAATTGTTCCTTTGAAAAATATGTCACATAATAATATATAAAATAATACCATACATTTACATTCGATAGATTTTACAGCTTATTACATTTCTATTTTATACTTTAAAATAATATAAATATAAAATAAAATAGTACGAATCTAAATAATGTCATCATTTAGTAGGATACATGATTTTGGAAGGGAAAATTGTTCCTTTGAAAAATATGTCACATAATAATATATAAAATAATACTATACATTTACATTCGATAGATTTTACAGCTTATTACATTTCTATTTTATACTTTAAAATAATATAAATATAAAATAAAATAGTACGAATCTAAATAATGTCATCATTTAGTAGGATACATGATTCTGGAGAGAAAACCACAACAATTCTATTTTAAAAAGAAACAAGGCCCATGGTCTCCTTATCATCATTATTGAATTACAGAATATTGCCAGAGTAATAAAATATATACATAGCCCAGAGAAATGCACATACCTGCACACACAGAGACATGTAATTAAAACAAATGGTGAACTGGTTAAAATAAAAATTAAAGACAGTTTGATTATGAATTTGAGAGAGAAAGGTATTTGCAAAGTGGTCAAGAGCCTCAGAAGTTGGATATATTTGGGCTTAAATCCTGGCTTCTGGGGCCAGGGAGACAGCTCAGTGGAATAAGTGCTTGCCTAGCAAGTGCAAAGTCCTGAGTTCAATCCCTGGTACTACCAAAAAATCAATCAGTCAATCCTAGCTTCTGCAATTAATATCCACATGACCTTCACCTCCTCAAGCCTCAATTTCCTCTTGCATAAAGTAGGTACAACGAGGCCACTTTCTGAGATTAAGTCAAATATTGTCACATGCTGAGCGCAGCATCTGGCATATAGAAGTCACTCTCGTTACAGCAATCATACTAGTTAGCTTTTATAGTAACCACACTATCACTTGTTAATACTAATATTTATTAGGCAAGAAATATATAATACAGAATAAATGCATCTATGCCACTAATGATCAGCTAGAAAAATGTTCTTCATAAGTAAGCAAGCAAAACTGTAAATCGCACAGAATGTGCCTTCGTAAGAGATAGGAGAGATGGAATATAAGGACCTTAAATCTTTTGGAGGTTAAAGAAAGGAATACTAAATGGGTGGGAGGGTAAGTCATGTGCCTGGAGGAGAGCTAAACGTTTGCAAAGTAAGTAAAATAAAGGTCTATGAGCTGTAAAACAAAGGGGGTTAAAAAAAACCCAAAAAACAAAGGGGGTGGCTCATCTGAATCCACAATTAAAGTTCTGTACAAAATGGGATAAATTTCAAGTGAAGGCTCGGTGAGACTGAGGAATAAATTTCAAGATTAATTGGTTTCTAGACTGGGATATAAATTCAAAACTCCTGACTTCCCATCCAGTTGCTCCTTCCATTTTCTACCCTGAATTTCTATTCCTAGACTATTAACAAATATCTGACAATAGAAATAAGAGAAAAACTAACCCTGCTGCACATCATTAAAGCATTCTTGAGCTCTTTATTGTTCATTCAGGAGCACACTGCAACTTCTCTTGCCTTTTGAATTATGCTCTTCGTTATTTTCTATATGCTACTTCTGGAGGTATTAAAATATTTCAAGTTTGTATAACTAGAAAATCTTACTTTTAGTTTTCAAAGGTATGTTTGCTAAGTATGAAATTCAAAGAGGACAGATCTTTTCTTTCAGTCCTGTAATTAGTCTAGTTTCTTACACACTTGGTCCTATTTTTTCTTTCTAATATGGAATAAGATGCTATTTAATTTTGTTCTTCCATAGCTAATATTTTTATGCATATGTTTTAATGATTTTTTCTTTACAATACGTTTTGGACAATTTCATTTTTGTGTATCTTGGTATGATTTTATTTAAATTTCTTGTGCAAAAGGTTCATTTTTCTTGGAATTGCGGCATTATAAGTTGAACTAAACTCAGAAATTTTAAATCTTTATATAATTATTGCCTACTCCTTTCTACTTTGAGAATTCTAGTTATATGAATATAAGTTTCTTGGTTTTGACACAGTGAACTATTATGACTGATCTGTAAACT
>NW_004524643.1:3432760-3486103 GCF_000260255.1 Octodon degus
ATATTCATGACTGCCTAAGTCACAAAGGAAATAGAAACATTATTAAACATTATTGCAGTAACCAGACCTTAAACCTTAAAATACCTACATTGCCTAATGAAGTTCAGAGGTATCTGCAAAACAAATATAAATAAATCAAGCTACAGATGAACTAGTGGAAAATAAATCTATCTTCCCATCAAAGAAAAGCATTATTATTTCTTAAATTTTGAGAAGCATTATTTTTATAATAATTGAAATAATGAAGGACTTCATGAAGAAAAAAAACAGGCAATAATTATTATAAAACTGTATAATTCCTCCAAAATAATGCATAACTCATTAAAAAAGCAAAAAATGATAGAATAAAAATCTTGAGAAAAAGGCGCCCAATGAAGGATTAATTATCTGTCATGTATAGAATTTACATATATTGCTTCAAAAAATAAAAGTCTGGGATTCAGATGGCTACATGGGCAAAATAATGTATATCTATCTGTATATCTATATCTATATCTATATCTATATCTATATCTATCTGTCTATCTATCTATATTCACCCAAAGAAAAAGCAAAAATAAATATTTTTAAAAGGCAAGCTTGCACTCACTAGTGAATTAATTGAAATGACCATAAAGCGGCATTTCACAGTAATAACGACATGCTATAATTATTGTCCTTATTCTTGGTTACCTGGTTCTTACTACAAAGTAGCCGGGCTTATCAGGCCCAAAAGCAAAGCAAAACCCAGATCACGCTTAGCAGAAAGCCGATGTGTTCACTGGAAGTACCACGTGTGTTGGAGGTCATTTGGCAAATGCGAATATTTCTGAGCGTTGAGCTAGAGAATAAAGTCTGAGAATTTCTCACAAGGAAGTAACTGAAAGGAAGAAAGAAACAAATCATGGTACAAAATGTTTATAGTGGGGCTGTCAGTCACATTTCAAGGACCTGTAAACATGTGAAACACACAACAATAGAGACATCCACGCAAAAGGGAATATGCACCCATTAAATGATAAGTATGATAAAAATACCTGAAATTAGTTAAATAAGCAAAAAAGATTGAATAAAAGGAAGTTACATCTATGTCATCCAGCCAACTTACAAAAAAATTATAAGTGTGGGTAAATGTTGGAAAGAATAAAAATTGTTCAGAATGTGTGGGGTTCTGAGTGAAATTTTAAGACACATTTTTTCTTTAAATGTTTAAATTTGCTTTAATAAATAAATTTTTAAAAATAGAAGCAGAGGGCCAGCCAAATAGCTCAGTGGACTAAAGGGCCTGCAGGCAGGTACGGGGGCTGGGGTTTGATTCCCAGGGCAAGCTGAGATGGCGGTTGAGACTGGGGGTGGTGGCCTGTGCCTGTAACCCCAGTTCTTGGGAGGCTGTAAACAGGAGGATCACTATGAGTCCGATCTAGTAGTGAGACCCTGAACACCCTATAGACTGTTTCCTAAAGTACAAAAACAAAATAATAATAATAATAATAATAATAATAATAAATAAAATATCCCTTTAAAGATGGCTTCCTTTAAAAAAATTCTTTTAAGAAAAATGTCAGCAAGGAACTGGGGCCATAGCTTGGCAGCATAACCTCCTGCCCAGCAAACACAAGGTCACAAGTTTGACCCCTGGTACCACAAAAACAAGAAAAATGTCAGCAATTTTGCTTCTGGGAAGCCTCTTGTTCATGTGGAGTAGGGGATGGAGGGGTGTTATTGTGTGCCACACAGGGAAACACCCAGGATGCTTCCATTGCCCATCACAGGTAGAAGGCTTCTACCCCAACACAGCTCCATAAAGGAGGGCAGCAAGAATGGGACAAGGACTTTCAAAGGCTGCTCTCTGAAGCCTGGGGTCTGCTGGGGCCCTTGGTGCCACAGGGAAAGGACACAACCTTCTGGAAGGCTACCCCCCCCCCAGCCTTGTGGACCCCTCCTCTGCCCTCTCCTCTGAGCTGGATGAGCTTGTCTAGAATATCAGGCACCTGAAAAATATCACAAAACTGCACAAGAGGATGGCAAAACCTTGAGACTCAGGAGTCTGGAGCACTCTGGGTCTCCTATTCCTCAATTCCAAGACGAGAGCTCCAACCCCTGCCTTGTTTATTGGGAGCAGATGCAATCCAGGGTGCAAGAGCACTTCTGTAAGGTGCTATAGGTGATTTATTATGATCGCATTAAAAGGAGTAGGAAAATATGTTGAATGCTTTCATTGTATGAGGGGCCTAGAGAAGCACAAGCCCTTGAGACAGAACATGGAATGGGAGTTCCCAGGGGCTGGGGGCAGGGGAGGAAAGGGGGGTTCATGTTCAATGAAGGGGGTGCAGAGTGTAGAAAGATGAAGAAGGCTGGAGATGGACAGTGTGATGGCGGAACAAGCATGCCTGTGCTTAATGTTGCTAACAGGTGAGAAGCCTTTGGAGATCTGGAGAGGACCCTTCACCCCCCTTTGTTCACTCTATGACACTGTGGATCTCTATGACACTGTGACACTTGTAGATTATTTTTATGGGCCTGAACAGCCCTTACACAATTTCATTCATCCATCCATCCATCCATCCATCCATCCATCCTCCATCCATTCATCCATCCATCCATCCATTCATCCATCCATCCATCCATCCATCCATCCATCCATTCATCCACTCATCCATCCATCCATCCATCCATCCATCCATCCATCCATCCATTCATCCATCCACCCATCCATTCATCCATCCATCCATCCATCCATTCATCCACCCACTCATCCATTCATATTTATTCATAGTCTCAGTGCCAAGCACTGCTGCTGTAAGCATTTAGTAATAAAGCTACACACCCAGCTGCAGGCCCACATACACAGCCCCCAACAAGGGTGCTGGCCCTTGTTGGCCTCTGTTCTCGGGCTGATGACAGTGGGTGTCTAAACTACACATATGCAGTAGGCACAGTCCTAGGCACTTTCCAAACATAGGTTATTTAATCCTTGAATGTTCCTGATAAATACTGGGGTAAGTCCAGGGCTGGCCAGTGGCAGAGGCTGGGGCTCAGCTGGACAGAGTGGGCAGCCCTGGGAGAAGGCCTGAGTCCACCATTCAGCATCCCTTCCCAAGCAGGCAGGGGCAGGAGTTGTTTACAAACTGGACAGAGGCAGCAAGAGGTCCAGAGGAAGGGAGTTGGAGTCACCCAGCAGGGTGGCGCTTTGTGGTGACAACACACTGGCATGTAAGAGATGGCTCTAGTGTCTGGAAAAAAGGAACTGGTCTATTTGGGTGGCTTCCTGGGTGTGAGGGGAAAGGCAGGGTCAAAAGTTCAAGCCTGGGGCACCTTCCAGAGCCACTGTTGTGAACAGGGGCTTGGGGGGGAAGGGGGCTGGCAGGAAGGGGATGACTTGGGGGTGCTCTACATGGGTGGGAAACACAATCAGCTTTGCTCATTCATCTGTGGACACTGCACGAGGGGCTGCTCTGTGTCCAGGCCACCACCAGCTCTGGAGCAGCTAGGGGCCACCAGCAGGAGGTCCATTGCATGCTTGCATCTGCCCTCCTTTGTCTCGGGCAGTCACCCAGCCCCTCTCGCCTACCTTTCTCCTGCTCGGCTGCTTCGCTCAGTTCGGGAAGCTTGAGGCCCACCAGGTTCTGGTTTCTCATCAGGATGTGCTCCTTTGTGCGAAAAAGAGAGACCACACTTCAGAGGACGGCAGGCGGGGCTCTTCCTGGGGCTTCCTCTCGTTCTGTGACCATTCTTTCAGCCTTAGGTGGGAATCACAGGGGCAGCAGCAGAGGTGGGATGGCTGGCCAAGGGGGAGCACTGGCTCCCTTCGCAGCCTGTCGCAGTGCCCACCAGTGGTGTCTCGTCTGCTTTTTAAAGAAATCTATGGGCCACAGGGAAAATAAATTGCTCAGCCCTTTATAGAGAGCTGGGGAACAAACAGCTCTGAGAACAGGCCAGTCCCTGGGGTGTGCATGTGGCTGTTCCGGGGATCTTGGGCGATCTGTCTCATGGCTGGCGGACGCTTCCTGCCCTGCTGATCCAGGCAGGGAGGACCCACCTCCACGAGTGGTCACTCCCCCCACCCACCTCCCTCAGCTCCTCAATGGTCTCGCTGGCACTTCCAGCAGATGAGGCCTGCTGCCTAGGGGACTTGGCACGCAGAGCTAGACAGAAGTGGGCCGTGGCCTGCAGGTATGTGGTACCAGCAGGTCCATACTGTTCCCCGCTAGTTGGCACCAGTGGAACATGTGGAGGAGCTCTTTGCCCTTGGTGGTTTGTCCTGTCAGTGGGTTCTCAAGTCTCCTGGGTGGCAAAGGCCACTGGATAAAAAGAAAAGGGGCCAGCAGAGGGTGCTCATGCTCCAAACAGTAACCACAACGAGGCTCAACACCCACATCCCTGGTAGGCCAGAGGCCCACAGCCTTTCAGCATCCTGGGTGGGGGTGCTGATGAGGTGCTCAAGCTGCCAGGGTAGTGGGTAAAGAGTAGCAACGCAGGCCTCCAGGGGCTCTGGAAATTTCTGTGCAGAACAAGAAAAATCTTCAGGGCTGTGGGGTATGGGGATAGCTGCTTGCCTGGACCTGGGGGCCCATGAAGTCAAATCCCTGGCTATGTGGCCCATCTGGCCCCCTTAGCCTCTCCTTCTCCCAAATGTAGGACTGGGCCCTCCCTGGGTAGCTCCCCCAGATTCTGCTCTGACTCACTAGTTACTTTGGTCTTTCTGGCTAGGTAAGGCTTTCTGTGTAAAGTATTCCAGATCAGCAGCCAGGCCTCAGATCCCCTGAGCTCCAGCTTAGTACATCCCAGAATATTTCTCAGTAGGACAGGGGCCAACATCCAACGGTGTCCCTGCTAGCACAGAAATATCCTTACGTGCTTTAGAGCTATCAGGTTTCTCCTTCCTTTCTTGCCCCTCAGTTCCCTCCATAGGCGACAGGGGAGCTTATCTAGCCCCAGATCTCACCCTATGGAGGCCTGGGTTGGGCTTCTATGGAGGGAAGAACTATTCTGTACATTCTTTTCTCCCTCGCACTTTGGTCCCCCTCCCATGCATCTTTAGATACCCCCAATCATGACATGCACAGCGGGGCAGCCTCATGAGTGACCACTGTGCCTGGTTTGATGGCCTAGGGAAGTTGGAGACACCATCGGCATCAGAAGAAATTCACCACAGAGAGACTGGCCCCTTGTGGTCATTGTCATACTTGGACAAGGGTCTGAGGCTCTTGCTTAGCAGACACCAGAAAGAAAGGTTAGGGGCCACTGCAAGGGAAAACCTAGTTTATCCTGGCCTGGCCCTGTTCTAGGCATCACTAGGCACTCCATCAGGGTCCTGTTTGTGAGTAACCAGCTTTGGCTGAAGGAGTAAAATGGCCCCGAATTGAGGGTACACATGCCCTTCCACACATTCATCTTCCCCTGGAATGTGGCTCTCAGCAGCAATTCTAGCCAAGCAGCCTCTGCCTACTGTTAGGGCTAAAAACCACTTGAGACTAGTGTGGTGAAGGTGCTGTCACACAGACCAGCCTGGGTTCTCTGGTAGGGAAGAGCCAGAGCCACCCTGGCCCTGGGCCCAGCCTCAGCCCAGACAGAGTCTTCAACCCAACAGGGACCTGGTGGGCACACTCTGGCTGGCTGCCCCTAGGAACTCACCTCACGGAGCTTGGTCAGTTTCTGCATCCGCACTGGCTGCACTTGTATCTGGAAGTCTTTAAGCCCTGGCACCTTGGCTAGCTTGCCACTGGCTTTGCCTGGGAAGCGCTTTTCTTCCTCTGCCATTGGCAGCTTGGAAAGCACTTTCTGCAACCGGGGACCGGGCTCTTCAGGGCCACTGTCCCAGGAAACCCCTCTCATTAGGGGTGGCCGGGACACAAGAGGTCTCAGTTCAACTTTGGAGCCAAACTTGGAAGCTGGGGGCTCTCCAGTGGAGACTTTTCCCTGGGGGGCTGGTGTGGCCACTCCTCCCGAGCCCTGGGATGGACTTCTCGGCAGAGGGTTGCCTTCCCTGGCTGTCTTTGGTAGCTGCCTCCCCAGCTCGCCTTCAGCAGGGACAGGCGAGGGACTGTTCAGGGCCATTTTTCCAATGCTATTTGTTCCAGAAGGAAGGCCCTTAGGTGTGGTCTCAGGGTGCTGGAGGGGATCGAAGTTTTCTTTTTGTTCTATTGCAAGCTCTTTGGACTTCTCAACAGGGGGAGAACGAAGAGCCAGCCTGCCCTGAGACACTTTCCTTTGGTCATTCTGCTTCCGGTCAGCTAACCCTTTGGGGACATTCTGAAAAAGAAAATGTAAAGTTGAAACCCTGGAGACAGGTTGAAGAGGAGACACAGCATGCAGGGGACTAGATGGACAAGGACAGCCCCTCTGCCAGATCTAAGCCAGCAAAAGGGACCCACAAATAAGACTGGGGTCTGTAAAACAGAGAGGACAGGGACACCTGCAACTGAAAAACAGCCAAGGGCTGCCCAAGAGCCAGGATGAAGGCACCGCGCGACCCAAGCAGCTTTGGCTCCACCTCAGGAGCCCCACACTCTAGTCCTGGCTCTGCCTGGCAAGCTCTCAGTTCTTAAGGACTCACATTTACCACCAAGTTTGGAATCCTCTGAAATTACAAGCAAACTTGTGCATCTGTTTGTGGCTTTTAGCGGGGAGTAGAGGAAAGGGATCCTTAGCTTTTGATCATTGTTTTTATCTGGGAAGAAATTTCATCTTTCAACAGCTTTTCAGACTTCCACGATCCAGGAGAGGACAGGCTCACTGGATGAGGCCATTCCTGCCAGGGTGGTCTGCCACGCCTGGGGAGGTCCCAAGTTTGCACTCTTGCTCCCTGCCGGAAGCCCGCGTGTGAGGCACACGCCAGTCCGTGTCTGGACCTCTCGGTGCTGTCATGGGTAAGTGCTCATGTTCTCCCAGAGATCTCGTCCCTGGACCCAGGTCCAGGTAAGCTTGTGTTTTAAACCTGCCCTCCGTGCCACTTGGAGCACTAGGGCACCTGGCTCCAGGCAGCATGGGGTACTTCTATTGCCTTCGCCAGAGAGGAAATTCCCCTGGATGCTTCCAGAAGAATTCCAACTAGGGCAGAGTTTTCCTGCAATTTCATTGGAGGGTGCAAGAGCAGTAGCTTTGCCAGGGGCTGCTGCCGGGTCCAGAGGGGCCCATCTCTGACCAGCAGCCTGACTGAGACCGCAAGGGATGGGCACAACCTCTCTGAAGGCTGCTCCCCAAGTCCTGCCCCTCCACCCTGTCCTACCCGGTCACAGTGAGCAGAGGAACCTGGGGGCTTTCCCAGCGTGGGGCTTCCATTCACATGCAAGCTTACACATGGCCCAGCAGCAGGCTAAGCCTCTGTGACACAGAATCCCCTAGGCCCAAATCACCCAAGGTGAACAAAGTGCCAACTCACAGGCTCGCCCGGGTGAGGTGAGACATCCGATTCATCCCCCTTCTGCTGGAGGAAGTAAAGACAGGTGAGCCAGCAATGGGGGCAGGCCCTCAAGGAGGCCCAACTTCCCACCCAGCCCCCTCGGGGTTCCTGGGGGTTACAGGGCAGGGAAGAGACTGCTGGCGCAGAAACTGCTCTGCGAGTTACCTGTGGTGGGGACTTCGGTGGGGACTGCGGGCCGATGCACACATCCAAACCTGGAATGGTTCCAACACTGGTGAGTGGTGGCCCTCAACTGTCCCACCACATCCCTCCCCACAGGATTCTTTCTTAGCAGCCTTAGGCCTGGGAACCAGAAATGTCACTGTTCATTGAACGCCTTCCACCTGCCCTTGGTGATGCCCCCAGGAACCGGATGAGGAACCTGAGGTCCTTCGAAGCAGGAACAGGCAGTTCTGAGAGGAGAACCAGGCTGCCCAGCTCTAGCTGAGCTTGTCTCCTAGCACTGAGCCCCTTTGAGCCCCTCTCTGAGCCTTGCTGGGCAAGCACAGCCTGACCTTGCCAGTGTCCTCCACTTCCTGCTCCCCAGGGAATACCTCCCGTATCAACCCCAGGCCCCAACAATGTGCTGCCTGCTATGGGGTGGCCCCTGCTGGGGCCAATTGGGAACCCCCTGGGGCTGGATGCAATAGGAGTACTGAACTAGAAGGCAACAGACAGGAAGGGAGCTGGCTGAGCAGCCACCTGCGGGGAGAGTCCGGATAGGGAGCACCTGGGGTGACTCAGCCCCACCTTGCGGGGTGGGCACTGCTGGCAGGCTTCTCCTAGAGGGCACAGGAGAAGCTCCGGGGCTGGGCTTCACAGGGACAGCTGTGGAGATAGACACAGACTGGCTGGCATTCGTGAGGGGCCAGGACTTCAGTCTCATAGGAAGAGCCTGTCAGGTACTTCTTGCCCCAGAACTGGCCTTGCCTTGTTGGAACCTGTTCTGCATGGTCTCACAGGGCTTCTCTTGTAGCCCAACCCCCCTCTGCTGCCAGCTGGGGGTCCTGAGCAGGGAATGCAGCACTCCTCAGCCTACCGTGCCTGACCTCGGAACACCTTCCAGAAACCGAAGACCTGGGGCTGCCTGGCAGGCAAAGCTCGGGAAGCTGTGTAACAGCGACCTTGAGGCAAGGCCCGGCAGTGCCCAGTAGGTAACTAGAGGTGGGACCACTCTCAGCATCTCCGCCCTCATTGTGGATTCTGTTTCACTCATCACCTCAAAACTTTGGGTCAGATTCCTGCTCAGCATGCTAATCATGCAAGGAGTTCTGTGAGATGAGGTTTATTAGATTAACCTCACCTTGGCTCGTTCTCCTTTGAGACTAGGGACACCAACTTCAGAGCAACTAAAGTAATTTGCAGGTTTTGCCAGGATAAGCAACTGCCAGCTTTTATACCAGTTCCAGACCCCCTGGAGCAATGCTTAGAAGCGTCTGGTCATTGCCCAAATCCTGTAGGCACTTTGGGTTCCAGAAAAAGCAGAGCCTGGAAGTTCAACCCATGATGAGGTCATGCCACACAGGGGAACAATCCCTTCATGCTGGGAACCAGTGTCACACTAGGAAGCGAGAGCAAGCATTTCATGGTGGGAGCCAAATTTCCCCCTCAGGAGATAACAGCATTCCCAGGACCTTACAGGACCAGTCCTGAGATACCATAGATCAACCAGACCGGAGGATTACCTACCCTGCCTGCCACACAAACCCCCAACCACTGCCTTTCTTCCCTTTTTCTATCAAACTCCAAGGTTTCCATCAGCCCAGGAAGGTAGATCTGGAATCTCTTTGTGTTCCTGGTGTGGCCCCTTCTGTGCCCTTCACTGCTCAATCTCTTTGACTAGGCTCATGGGACAGGTGGCCATGCCTGGTCTCTTGAGACTGCTAGAGCTGGGGCTTTTGCCTCAAAGTTTGGTAATAGCCACAGCTCCTAGATGTCCCAGGATAGGCCAGATTTCAAATACTCCTCTTGCTCTTAAGTTCTCAGACATCAACTTTTTGCTCAGAAAGAAGAGGAACTGTGTGTGGGAGGGCCCAGGGAAGCTTTCCCTCTAACCTGTCAATTCCCCCAAATCTGCCTCCCTTCTCCGGAACACCTGTGTCCTCTTAGGAGCAACGGGGGCAAGGCATGAGAGCCCAGAACACTGTCCTCTCACCTTTGCTGACCCTGGGCTCTGTGCACAGGCACAGCATGGAGGAGTCCTTGCCATGCAGGAGAACAGGAGGGGGGTAGAGGGAGCCTGAGGTAGGTACCCGTAGGCTGGCCATTCTTGGCACAACAGGAAGCCAAGACACCCACATAATGGCCAAAAAGGGGGAGCATCTGGGCTCCGGTTGGCCAGGTATTTCAGAGCCTCTGAAACTGCACAAGCCCCAGTGTCACCAAGGCAGCTGAATCCAAGGATGCTGATCCAGGAGGATTACAAGTTTGAGACCAGCTTGGGTAACCCAGCAACTTAGTGAGGCCCTGTCTCAAAGTTAAAAATGAAAAGGGGTAGGGATGTAATTCAGGGTAAAGGCCCTGAGGTCAATCAGTATTTAAAAAAAAAAAAAAAAAAAATCCCACCTCTAGGAAGCAAGGTTTGCACTGAGGCTGAGGGAAAGGCCCTCTGCTCTGCCTACCTAGAGGGCCCCCGGCAGCCTCCTGGGCCTCCTGACCCTGCCCTACCTGATGGGGAGTCTCCGGGGCTGCTCCTGGACTTCCTCCCGCGGCGGGTCAGGAATCGCTCACTCACCAGCTTGGCTTCTTCCAACAGAGCCAGGTTTTTCTTTTTGTCCTCTTCTGAGATGCTGATATCTGGCAACTGGTCATTTACCAGGTCAATGACGTGCCCCGCAGGGTCTGCAGAGAAAAGGTGAGCTCAGAGTGAGGGCCCCACCACTCCACACCTGGGCCCAGGGCTGCTGCCCAGAGCTGACCAGGCCAGAGGAGACTCAGCAGGGTGCTGGGTTGTGCAAAAGGTCACATGGGGACACACAGTGGCTTTCTTGTGTGCCTGGCCCCTCGGACTTGCGGCCTGTGGCTGTGGCGAATGCCCTGTCACAGAGGTCATGAAGCCACCTTGGGACTCCAGCTCTGCCCTATGCCCTGCTTTGGAAGCAGGCCACTGCGAGCCCCATTTCCATGCCTTCTGCTCCGCCTAGTACACTCTTCCTTTACATCTCCTTTCTTTAACAAGCAAGTAAGCTGAAGGTATGGGGAAGGCCAGCCAGAGACCCTGGGCCACAGTTGCAATCCCGTGGCCGCCTTCTCCTTCGTTGGTCCACTCACACGCGTACCCCAGCCTTCCCCGGACTCTCCCATCCCCAGCTGCGCATCAGGGCCAGCTGCATGTATGGTTCAGCTCTCGCACAGTGGCTCACACAGCCGCTCCTCCCCCAGCCCCACTTCCAACCCCTGACCATGTGCTGTACTCACCCCTCATTTATGACAATCCCTGAACCCTCCCTCCTCTCTAGTCCTGCTCTGTAGCTGCTACCTGGACAATGACATTGGCCATCCAGCGGGTCCCTGCCTTTAGGCCATTCCCTTTGCTTCACCTTCCACTGCTAAGAGAGTGACCGTACCACTCTCCTGCCTCACCCCATGGGGACTCCTCATGACCCTCAGAGTGACATCCAAAGTCTAAAATGGGCTTAGCCAATTTTTCAGGCCTGGCACATTCCCTCTGGGGCCCCTCAACACCAGCCCCCCCCCCCCCATGAGCTTCCTCCAGCTCCCATCTGGCTTCCTCAGCCTCTATTCCCACTGCACTGCACTGGGTAAAGCCCTACCCCAGGCTTCCCTTAGTTAGGAAGTAACTACTCACCCTCACTCACAAGCCCACCCCAAGTGCCACATGGGAAACATGTACCAGTGTTGGCCAACCAATGAGTTCAGTCCTGGTGGCACCAGGGATTGGCTCTGGTTGGCCACGTGAGACAATCTTGGGCATGGTACAGGGCATGGAGAAGAAAGCCTCTCTTTCCAACAATGGGACAGAAGCTTGATGCTGTTAGTAGCCATCTGTTATGGTGAGCAAAGCTCCTGCCCCAGAAGGGAACTAGCATGCTTGATAGAGAAAATGGGCAACCAGTAACCCACACCGAGTACTGCGTCTGGATCCAGTGATACCTGGAACCCAAGCCCGGCCTCCTATTCTTCTGTTATTATTTGGGGTGAGTGTGAATTGGCTTTTATCAACCCAAAGAGTCTTGGCTAGGACACATGGCAGAGCACTCAGGAGCCACCCCCAGAGCCCTGTGTGGCTCCCACTTCCTGTCATATCTTTCCTCCCACCTGCTGCACCTGTCCTCCCTCTTGTGTATCTGTCCAACTCTCTCGGGGGCAATTCTAGTGGCATTCCCTATGGAGCAGGTACCCAGGACTCCGCTCTCCAGAAAGAATGAGGCCCCTCCCAGCCTTGGTTTCCCCAGCTCTCCTGGGAAGGAGTGTCCTGATTACATCTCTGCTTCTCAGAGGCTTCATCGACTATGACCAACAGGAAGGCAGAAACCAAGTCAGTGTCACAGCGACACCCCAGCAACCCAGTGGAGACTGGGAGAAACCATAGATGAATGAGCCGGGGACGGGGCGGCCAGCCTTGCGCTCAGGCTCGCTCAGCCTGCATGTGCTCGCTCCGTCGTTCTGGCAGGGCTCTGCGCCATGAGCCAAGACAAGGGCCTCATCCGCTGTTCTGCCTTTGACTTCCTCGCTTCTTCAGGCTGGTTGGTTTTGGCTTTTCTCCAGAAGAAGCTGAAATTAGGAGCTGTACTTCTGGACTCAAACATGGAGGGGCCGAGATCTCTGCCTTGCTGGGGAGCCGAGGGGGAGGAGCTGAGTCGTCCTGCTCAACCACACCTTCCCCGCTGGCCCAGCGCTTACCCACCGATGTCAGCGACGCAGTGGAGACCTTCAGGTGTCGGTGAGAAAGCCTCCTGTGGGGGCTGGGAGCTCTGAAAGGCAGAACAGAATCGCCTCATCAGGAGACCGCTCAGTGCCAGTGTCGTCCTTTAGTGTCATCCCAGAGCATCGTCCTGGGAGCATGTCTGGGGTCCTCTGATCCTCACCCTGGGAACTTCTTAGAAAGGCAGACTCTCACTTTTTGTTAGAAACGCAGACCTCCTGGACCAGAAACCCTGGGGCGTAGGCCCAGGGAGCTGCGGTCTAAGGAGCCTCTTGCGGCTTCACGCACACTCGTTTCACCAACCTTGGCTGTCAGGGGAGGCAACTTTGACTGACGACGGTACTTACTGTTCTTTAGGACCCAGACTCTTGAGCTATGATCTGAGCAGCGGAAATCACATAAAATGAGAAGAACCAAAAAGTATGGCATCCGGGTCGGCCAAATAGCTCAGCAGATTAAAGTGCCTGTTTAGACAGATTTAGCGTCCGGGAATTTGATCCCCGGACCTGCAGTGCCAGCCCGGCCCCCTGGGCGCACTGAGACTGGGTGTGGTGGCTCAAGCCTGTAATCCCAGCTCTTGGGAGGCTGTAAACAGGCTGATCACTACAAGTACATCTAGTAATGAGAACCTGAACATCCTGTAGACCCTCCTCCCCCCCCCAAAAAAAAATATGGCATCGTTGCCCTGCAGAACATTAAGCTACTGTGTGTCTAACTTAGCTACTTTATCCCAGCATCATTTTGCTCCCCTTTGTTAAAACATGAAATTAAATCTTGACATGTGCTCACTATATGAGAATTATTTTATACCTTTCTGAAAATTGCACTTAGACAATCAAATTCCAGCTGGACCAGTGCAGAGTGAAATGGTCGGTGAACCTGTGACCCAGTGTCACCCTGCAAGGTGCCATCTTCCATCCAGGACCCACTCCAGCCAGGGACAGGGTTCTGTAGCCAAGGACTCAAAACTTTCAGATTTGTCTGCAAATATCTGGGTGGTTCTCATGAGAAAATCCTCTGCTATGGTTTGTGCCTTCTTAAAAGCTAACTAAGTGTAAAAGGCTTTCTGAGCCCCACATTCTAGGAAAAATTTGCCCATTTTAGTTTAAGTTTCAGGTACCCAGCCTGCTTACCTGTTGGCCAGGGACTTGTCGGCCTCTCCTGGGAAACCGGCATCCCCGGTCAGGATGATTGCGGGTGGGCTGTGGAATATTCCTGCCGAGGGAGGGCCCTAGGGGTTTGGAATGAAAAAGCAGAAGGGGTTAGGCTTGTGCCAGTGTGAGTGGCAGCAACCACCCCAGCACCATGATGCTCAGGGCTATCTTGGTTGTAGGGACCAACACAATGTGCTTGCTTGTTTTACTTCTATTAAGGTCTAATCAATAAACTAAGATTATAGTATGCAAGGTGTACAACGTGACATTTTGATAGGCATAATTTAAAAATAACTATCACAATGAAACTAATTAACATATATACCACCTCATTTAACTGTGTATACAGTAAGAATACTTTGCAAATTTCAAACATAGAAGAACTTTACTATTAACTGTAGTCACTCCACTATACATTGGATCTCCAGAACTTACTTATCTGATAGCTGAAAATTTGTACTCACTAACTAACTTCTCCCTATGTCCTCTATCTCCTAACTCCTGGTAACCACCATTCTAATCTGTTTCCACAAATTCAATCTCTTAAGATTCCATGTATGAGGTCATGTATTACTTATTTTTTTGTATCTGGCTTATTTCACCTAGCTTAATGTCCTTTAGATCCATCCATGTGGCTGCATATGACAGGACATCATCCTTTTAAGAGGCTAAATAATATTCTACTGGGCATGTGCATCTACGCATTTTTCACATTTTCTTTGCATATCCAACAATAGGCATTCAGGTTGTTTACATATCTTGGTTATTGTGAATAATGCTTCAGTGCCGTTTATTTGGATTCACCAGAAAAGAACATACAGGCAGCATCTCCTTCCTTCCCCAGCAGGCCTTTGCCAGCTTGGCACAGAGCACCTGGCACTAAGACTGAACCCCACACACCCTCCCCAGTTAGTCTCGGCAGCAGCACATGGACAAGACAGCTCAGAGCCCTCAGACAGAGGCCAGCCCGGCCAGGAAGAACAACAGCCAGAAGAAAGGGTGGCAGCATCCACATGTTCCTGGTATTCCATCTTTGCAGAAACGCTTATCAGTACAAATGTATATGTCTGAAACTAGAACAAAGTTCTTGACTATTCCTGGATATTTTGAGTATTATTTCACAAGGACTCCATAAATGGCAAAGAAATCCTCACGCCCTAGGTCAATGCATTTGTATACTCATAGGCTGCTGATGGCTGCTTGAAGGGTGAAGCTACAGCAAGGGTATAATAGACACTTGCAGAGTGAACAGATAAAGTAATGAAGCCAAAGCAATGTGGGATCTACAGTTAGATCCATGAGGATGCCCTGCAGCCTAGGTCCTCCCAGGCCTGAGTGGACCAGTTATAAACATAAGGCCACATTAGTCGTGATACTCCATGTCTGTCTGGTCCATTAGCTATCTGCTATTGCAATATTGTCTTCTCACAATTGTCCCCACTTTGTCTGGGAGGCTCTCTGGGCGTTCTCTCCACCATCCTTAAGATGCTTAAGAGGACACTTTCCTCTTTGCTTCTCCTCCTCCAGTCTCCTTGACTTCTGTGCACTACCAGGCCCTCCTCTGAACACCCTCTTCCTTCCTGCACAACAGGTCTGTCTCTGGACTCTCAGAGCTTGTCACTCCCACCTCCCCGTGGCTGGAGCTGCCTCCTGCACTGTTACAAGAGTGGGTGTTGGCCCCCCACTGCACTTTGTGGGTGAGGGAGTCCCATTGGGCACTTAGTGTTCTCACTTCTAATGGCCCCTCTGCCACCACAGCCCGTGGGTTGCTGGCTTCAGAGCCCAGCCTGAGCCATGTTCCTGAGTGCTCGGGGCATAGGAGCTAGTTCTCTGCTGTTTCCTTTTCACATTCTACTTTCTTGTTTGCTAGGTGGGTCCTGAATAGCTCTCTTAAACTCCTTAAACCCCACAGCTGTAGGAAAGCCCAGTCTTCTCATTTTCACTCCCCTTCCTCAAATATAAGGTGATGAGAACTGGAGACATTGTCTCCAAGTAAGAATCCTCCCAGGGAACATGATATTATCTCCTTTGATGACAAGATGCTTTTATTTGGAAGTTCAAAACCAGACCCCTGAGAAGTCCTTACTTGGACTCTGGGTCCTTATCCAGGACTTCACAAGTGGTTGGAGCAGAGGAGATGTTTGGAATCTCCCATCATATGGAATGAAAATTGTGGGGGTGTTTTTGCAGAGACTTAACTGGGCAGAAGGGACAGAAAGCAGCATTGTCTACTGAAAGAGAGACAACCCTGGCTTAACTTCTACTCACCACTTAGGAGCTGTGTGTCCTCGGGCACGCTATTGGTCCCATGGTCATAAAATCTAATTCACAAGGTTGGTTTGAAGACGAAATTAATGTCCATAAAGCACCTAAGTCATGATTGACACTTGCAATGAATGACTATTTTATTGTCAGATTGCCCATCATCCAAAAGATAGCTTTTGGTGACTACCATGTGCCCGGAGCAGCTTGAGACATAAGGAGCAGATCCTCAAGCATTCAGGTCAAGCAAGGGACTCAGAAAACCAGCATGCCACTAATCAACATAAAATGACAAGGAGCCGACCTCATTCCATGCAGGCTCAGAAGAAAGAAAATAACCGCTAGTCAGAGAAACTAGAGAAGGCTCTATTGGGGAAAGACATTGGATGACAGCTCCTGAGGGATGAACAGAGGTTTGCAAGATGAAAATAGAGGGAGAGATTTGGTACAAAAGAAGCAGCATTATCAAAGGGCATAACTAGAACTAGGTACTAGGAGCATGGATTACAGGTTTGTGAGCTAGGGCTTCCTAGGGGTGGGGGAAATGAAACTTGAATAAGAAGTCGAGTCTGTTTTAGAGTTTTGTCTAGTGGTTGTGGAGAAAGGGAACCCTAGAGGTGAGGCTTGGGAATCCCTTGACTGCCCCAATAGTAAGCACAGAAATATCAACAGCAGCTGCATCCCCGAGTCCCCTTGATGCGCACTGGCTGAGATGATGGAAAAGGCCGAGTTATTACAGCATCCATCCTCCCTTTTCCGGCATTAATGCTGGTGCTGCCCCCGAGACTGGCCAACCTACCCTCATGGCCCCGGAGCTCCAGGCCCTCTAGGCACAGCGTTGCACCCTTCTGTCAAGGGCTCCTGAAAGTAATATCCAGACTCCAAGAAACAACAACTTCTCTGAACACTGTCACCTTGATGCGCTGCTGATGAACTGCCCACTGGCTTTGTCCCCTCATCACATTATCCTTCAGTCCCCAGTTAGTGAAATGGCCAAGGGCTTGTTCTGTCTCAGAGGAAGGTTGTGCCAACATAACGAAAGAATGGATGAGCACATGTTTCAATAAGTCACCTGGCCCACAGATGCTCATTATTTGAGACTTTAAAAAAAAAATAGAATAGTGGTTCTACTGTGAGCGAATCAGCTCTCTTATCTTCTGTCCCCTGGGCTTCTCTAGAAGAGGCCACTGAGCAGCAGGGATGCTGCAGGATGCCCGAGGAGCCAACAGGAAAGCAGGAAGATGGAGGATCGTGGCTGAGGGCCTCCTGAGGACATGCAGGAAGAGGCACAGGTCAAGAAGGGAAAGCCGTATGTCAACATGGTAGCTGTCAGGATGAGGCGATGGCAGATGGGGCCAGGGGTGACGTTGAGCTGAATGGGAGCCAGACACAAGGAAGGGGTGGGGTTTGTACTGTGTGGACCTGGTGCACAGGAAGGGCTGAAGTTTTCTCAGTCTTCTCTGCACATCATTAAAAAAGGTCTCTGGCTGGGGTGGTCTCTGGCTGGGGTGGTCTCTGGCTGGGGTGGTCTCTGGCTGGAGTGGGTCTGCTTCAGGCATTTTGGGCACCTGGCCCTGAAGGCATCTGAGTGACTGGCCCTGTGTCGAGTGACTCTTACTCTGTGCTGGCTTGCTGGAGTACAGCTGATGTGTACCTAAATGCTCCCCAAGCTTGTCATCTTAGTGGTTCATGTGTGACCTGCTACAGGAGTGCCAGGCAAAACTCTGACACTTCTCACAGAATGTGCAGGGCTCCTTCCGTGAGTGGATCCTGGCCTGACTGTGAATGAGCTTCAAAACCTGCCTTTTTGTGTGGGGGCCACATCTAGGGCACTGCTTTCTTGTGAGTCTTCCAGAGAACAAGAAAAAAAAGTATATTGGCTAAAACATTGTCATAGACACTATATTATAAGATTTCTGTTGTTCCTAGGCAGGGCCTACATAACTCCCAATGTGCACAGGTGTAAATGGGCTGCATTTGTTTGACGGCTGAACTGGGTCAACCATGAATGAACTTCTTCAGATCCCATTTCAACAAGTAACTGCAGTGGTAGTGGTATAGTGCATATCTATTTCTGAGAATTTGGTATACCTGTCTTCTAAGTAAAAAGAATACAGATCTTATTTTCATTTATTGACATATTCCCTACTTCCCAGGGCAACTTGAAGCAACCAACAGTAGAGTAAAAGACATAAAGTCACAAGACCATAAAAATAGGAGAGCAGTCCAATAAATATTAATATTCATGTAAAGAGGAATGCTTGCTCCTCCTACCCACCTATGGTCTGGCTCTGAAATTAAGCTGTTGGACCTGAAACCTAGGGAAGCTGAGATGCACACAGCCCAAGCTCTGAGGAGGACTGTGTTAGAGAGCTGTTCCATGGGCCACACCCAATGGAAAAAGGTCTTCATTTCTCTTTTCCACCTCTCAAAGGACATGAAAAGGAAGCAAGTCTTAATCGCTATCCTCACATCTCTCCACTTTAAAAATTTCCTGCATTTTTCTCACAGTGGAACTCTGATGACTCTTCCCTTGTTTACTCTTCTTGCCCAAATCCTCCCTACCTATTTTTCTATCATCCATCATTCACCCATCCACTCATCCATGCACCCATCCACATATCCATGCACCCATCCATGCACCCATCCATCCACCCATCCACTCATCCATCCATCCATGCATCTGTCCACTCATCTACCCATCTATCCATGCAGCCACCTACCCATCCACCTCTCTTTTTGAGGCATTTCTCTCTCTCTCTCTCTCTCTCTCTCTCTCTCTCTCTCTCTCTCACTTTTGAATCTCCATTCATTTATTGACTTGCAGATTTCTTAACCTCTGTTTTTATGATTGACTTAACAATTTTACAAGTTTTACTGAGGAAAGATCTGCTCTCAGGAGGAACAGACACTGTGCTGCCAGTGATGAGGTTCTCTTTAGATTCAAGGAAAGGGTTGAGGTCTGCTAACACTTTTGTGTTACTACTCCTTACTCTGTCCATTTATGGAATGTCTGTCAAGGCCAGGGTCTGTGCAAGGTCAGGAGGCAGGTGAGGCAGGCAAACCTCAGTGCTGCTTCCTGCCACCACAATGGGAGGGGCAAGTGGTAGCAGCACCCCCATTCAATGGGTAATGCCCTCAGTGTGGGCACCCATGAGGTAAATGGTCCATGCGGCATTGGAGGGAGCTGCTTTCCAGTAGGCATTTTCTCTGCCTGCTGGCTAAAAGCTGTTCCCAGCAAAGCTCTCTGTGGTGGCACCCTTGCATGGGATGCAGCCACCCTCCCCTGGAGGAAAGTGGAGGCAGAGGTGTGCACCTAGAAAGAAGAACCAAGCCAGGAGTGGCGAGTGTCACCCACGTAGCCACAGACACACACAGTTCCAAGCTGCTCACAAACCAGGAAGCTCAAAGCAATCAAGGGAAGATCCTCTCACCCCGATGGAATGTTCTGGAAGGCTCCTCCTTCTTCCAATGTGTGCAAAACACACAGGCAAGACATTCAAAGTGTTCTTTCCCTAATGTGCTCACAGATTGGTTGGGCAAACAGAGGCAACCCTAGTTTTCTACAGAACTGTATTGAGTCTGGTTGTTTTTAATTCTAGCAGGGCCTGGAAGAGAGTAGTGCAGGAAGGAGAGGGTGGGCAGATCCCAGGGGCCCTCTAGGTGAATGCTGCTGGGTTTTAGTGCAAAGACCTACTGTGAGCCAACAGAAGGCAGGCTTTCAAGGGTGCTCGTTCAGCAGTACGTGCAACTGAGTACGGAGTCTGCTCAGCACGTCACTGACTTGGGGACTGCAAGGGCTTCAGGCTCAGGAGCCACACTATTACAGAACAACTTTCCTCTTATTAGGTGGGTGGCCTTTCGCACGTTACCTTGCCTCTCTGGGCCTTGGTTACTTCATCTATAAAATAGCTATCTTGAGACTGGGTGTGGTGGCGCATGCCGGTAATTCCAACACTTGGGAGGCTGAAAACAGGAGGATCACTACGAGTCTGACCTGTGTGGTAAGACCCTGTAGATCCTGTACTAAATACATTAAAATAAATAAATAAATATCTTTATTCACAGAATAGAATTAAACAAGTTGATACAAAAAATATGACTTCCAGGGGCTGGAGAGATAGCTCAGCAGTCTAAGTGCCTGCCTTGCACACACAAGGACCCAGGCTCAATCCCTGGTACCACATGTCCTGCAGGCCCTGGGACCCCAGGCATGCCATGCAGTGTGGGCTAATGAAACTAGGCGTGGTGGCGCACACCTATAATCCCAGTGCTGGAGAGGCTGAGACAGGAGAATCACTCTAAGTCCAAACTGCATAGCAAGATCCTGTACCAAATTCAAAATAAATAAATAACGAAAAACAATATGCCTTTCAGATGAAATAGAAGATGCCCTATTATATTTGGACTTCAAGTAGACAATGGATAATTTTTTAATACGAGTATAACTCTGTATTGCATGGATCCAAATATGCTTTCATTCACCCAGCCTGGTGACACTGGATGGAAAGCCTGTGGCGAGGACTTGGCACCTGGTAAGAGCACCTGAAGTACTGGGTGTCGGAGTCCACTGTCACCTTTGCTGCTTTAGAATTTGACCGCCAAGAAACTTGCCCTTGGTTGTGGGCCTGAGCCAGTTTGGGCTAACATAGGAGGGAGAGGTAAGTTAGTCTTTCTGGTCAGGCTGTCACGCAAGATCTGCAGGGGGTAGCGGACCGCACAAGCCCAAGTCCCCACGGAATCCACCGCACCTGGTCCCACCCCTTTCTCGACTGCTGCTTCTCAAGGAGTAGATGCCTGACATGGATCGGATCATGTGGATCGTGGAGTTCACAGGCACAGGCAGCAAAGAAGCAAGTGTGGGGAATGGGGAGGGACAGCTACTCAGGGCGGCTGTGTGCTGGGCCCCACCCCTCACACCGGTGTGTTTCCCACATAATCCCGCAAACAAACCTCAAGATACAAATCAGGGCTGATAAAACCTCCCCATTTTATGACTCATGATGGCGAAATGAGAAGATACAAACAAGGCCTCAAGCATGAAGCTGGTCACCAACCAGCTTTCTCTCCCTATTTCCGCCAATTTTGATTCCTATTCTGCCCCACAGCTGTGCTGCTTATAAATCTCGAAGGTGATAAACGTGTGTCCCCACTGCCACATTGCTCCTCCAGCTGCCACCCCTGCCTGAGTCTCATCTGCCCTACATCCTGGCACCCTGCAGGCCTCTGACACTCCTGTTATTCTTTCAAGCTGTCCTCTAGGGAAGATGCCTCTGCCTCCAGGGAGCCTCTGAGCCAGCATGAGACTGGATTCATAGCAGGGGTAAAGGCTGTGGGGCAGAGGGTGCCCTCTGCCACTGTGCCCTCTCTGGCCCTTGGGCCCAGCCTCCCTGGTGACACATATGCTTCTCGGAGTCAGCCAGCCCTGCAGTGCTGAACCGCCTCCCCACAAGCTCACCCAACAATAGGCCAATGGGTCACATGTTGCTCCCCTTAAATAAATCTTATAGAAACATTTAAATGTTTATTTCACCCATAAATTCCTAGGAATGCACAACAGTTTCCTAAGTGCCTGAGCACAGGGACAAATAAAGTTCAGTGGCATACACAGGAATAGTAGCTGCGAATTCCCCACACGGTATCATGTGACCAGGCTGGGCCAGGGAAGCGGAAAGAACAGCACCAGCCCTGGCTCAGGTGGGAATGGAGAGCTTAGCTCCTGCCCAGGCCGGGATGTCGGTCAGTAAGGGGTACGGGACAGCCAGGGAGCCCCAGGCTGGAGTCCCACCTTGGGGACCTCCTGCAAGTCCCGTAACTTCTCTGACTTCCATGTTTTCAAACATTATATGGATCCAGTGCCACCATTTCCCAGGCTCGTTTCAAAGATAAAAAGAAATAAAACAGTAACACTGGGGGGGTGGGGCGCTGTTCACCTGTTTAGCGCATCCCATTGTCCTCTCTCCGGGTCTCCGGAGAAGCCCAAGCTAAATTCAAACCCAGGCCTCTTGACACTCATTACCAGAGTTTTATCTACCTGTATCTGTACTCAGCCAGGCGCGGAGCCTCAGCCCCCAAGGAGAGTTCGTGCTCCTACAGGATGCAAGGGCGCCCCCTGGACTTGCTAGGAGATGGTGGTGGCCCTAGCTGCTGAGAGCCCTAAGGCCACCGAGGAGCCCCAGCGCCCAGCCTGAGGTCGGCTCCTCCAGTCGGCCAGGCACTGTGGACCGCTCCTTGCTCCTTAGTGGACTCCTCAACATCCACGCCGTGTGCCGTGGCCTGCCCTGCCCCAGGTGGGGCCCTTCCACCACTGCTGACTGCATTCCTAGATGCCAGCGATCAGCTATCACCAGACTGTCCTGCTCTCGTCATCACGTCTCACTCTCATCCCGTTTCCATGGAGACCCCTCTGCCACCTGGCCGCCCCCCAGCATCATCTTCTGGCATCCCACTTCATCTTCGCGTCCGTCCAGCTTCTCAGCAGCGCAGCAGGTCAGCGACACACTCAGCCTGTCACACAAGCCGGCCAGGCAGACGTCCACACATCCACTCGTCCACTCATCCGCCCCATACTCCTACCACAGGCCAGCGGCTAAGCACACGACAGACATGGCCTTGACCTTCAGTGGCTCGCTCACAGTTTGCCAGGGTGACAGAAAAACAGAACCATAAGCTACTCCGCTGTTCAAAACGGAAACTAAAGTCAAACACTTCCAGCGCGCCTTCTGCTCAGGGGTGGTGAACCTGTGGCACGCGTGCTGCGGGGGCAGTTTATATCACTGAAAGCTCTAAAAGTTCCACCATCCATCAGCATCGATCTTGTAGCTCTTGCTCTATTACTGCCCTCTTCGCCTTTCCCAGAGCTTCCTCCTCCCCCTAGAGTTTGAGCCTCCTAGGATTCCTAGGAGATGTTGGCGGAGCCACACTGGCAGGAACATCTTGGTAGGAAAGGGGTTTGACTCTGCACTCCTGCGCAGCACAGCCAGTTGACCCTAGAGAATTATATAACTTCGCAGACTCCATGTGGTCTCCCATGAAGTAGAGGAGGGAGGAAGGTGCACAACAATGCCCAGCAGAGGTCTCCAGGATCTCATACATCAGAAGCCCGTGTTGGTAACTTACTTGAAATCGTTTCACAGTAGATCTTAACTGAGGCTGTTTTTACAAAAGTTGTGATAAATCGAAATGACCTCAGGGAAGATGATTTCAAACTCCTAGCGGCAGCATTCAAGCACTTCCTTCTTGGTTTCTGGCGATTAAAGTGTGATTATGGGCCTCCGTTTTTTCATCCGTAAAATGGGATGCTAACAGCCTCTAGGTCCTGGCTTCTATTGTGCAGCTGCTGCGTGTGAAGGGCTTAGAGAAGTGCCTGGCTTCCAGGAAGCTGGAGTGAGGGCTCTCACTCTCAAGTCTGCAGTTTCTTTAGTCCATAGTGGGTTCTAAGTGTTTCATACGTACTATGGATTTCATCTTCCTCTCATGCCTGACGGAGGATTGGCTCTTTTGGGTCATAAGCCCTTTTTCTTCAGTGGGGAGCATGCACCTCACAAAGAGAAGGGCATAGGGACCGGCAAAGACACAGCCTGAACAGCCAGGCCAAATGAGATGGAAGGCGAAGCTGGGCTTCTGCCTCAGTAGTAGAGTCTATTGTTCGGTTCTAGCTATCTCAGAGAGCGGAGAGCGAGAGTCCTCCAGTTCCTAATCAGAGAAGTTCATAAGGGGCCAGAGAACAAATCGGATCGAGAATGGGTGTTCAGTTGTAAACTCACTAGGACACGAGCTCCGTAAGCACAGGGTTTGGTTAAGGCTCAACAAACATCGTCTGAACAAATTCAACAGACATTTGCAGTAAATGTGCCTTTTTTCTTTATTTGTGGAACCCCTGCAGTGAAGACGTGAGCAGGCAGCCACTTCCTGTGAGTGCACACCCCCCTGTGGGATAATGGGGGTATGTTGTGGACTACAAAGAAGAAAAACAAAAAACTGTAGCCCCTTTCCTGTGGCTCACAGCTGAGACGCTGGAATCCAGGCTTTGTAACTTCCTTTTTACATGACTTTGAAAAACTGGCTTAATCTTTCCGAGCCTTGGTTTCCTGGCCTCTAAAATGAGCAGTGTCATGGCTCCCCTATCGGCATGTTATTGATTAACTGAGATCTTAGACATAAGAAGGAAACATGCTTGTTTCTTTCTTCTCACCTGGGTAATATGCCATTGCTCTGAGCTTCTGTTCTTGGGAAGAGGACCTCCGCCCTGCCTGCCTTGCTTTTTTCTGCTCTTAAAGTCTTCATCTACAAATGGGGACCATAGCAATGTCTACCTCACAAAGGCGTGGTGAGGGGTAAGTGCTAGAAGGGGCACCATGAGTCTGGCCGGGTGCCCAGCACATGGAAGTGTCTTCTCTGTGCAGAGTCCTCAGAGGGTTGGAGGATCAATTGCATTCGCAGGCATGAAACTTTTTGCAACCCACTGTGTGTGGCTTAAGAACTGAACACTCCCTATTAAAGCAGAAAAGCCCCTTTGGTTCTGCTTCTTTTTTTTTTTTTTTTTTTTTCCAACCTGCCCCATCTGACATGACCTCCTCATTTGTTGGCGCATGCCCACAATTCACTTCCTGGGTGTTCATCCACGTAGACATCTTGGGAACTATGTTTCTGTTTCTAGTTCGACCCACCTGTTCCCCAGAGTTATAGGACCCGCCCTGTCCCAGCAACATCGACAGTTCTGATTCTGTACTTCCTGCCTGTAAAAGTCTATAAAAACCCTGGACCACAGAGGTTAGAGGCAGGCTTTCTCTGTTGGTGAGAGGAAGCCCAACCAAGACCACTGGTGTCAAATAAAGCTGTCAACCACCTCCAAATCCTGGGTGTCATTTCGGTGCCTCTGCTTGCCGTCACACTATGAGCTGAGTACTTTGTTTAGTACTTTTTGGTACAGGTAGATAATGGAGGTCTAGATGCCTGGGTTTGAATTTAGCTTCAACCACTTGCTGTGTTATCTAGCAGTCATTACTTTTCTTTTCTCTGCTATTAAAGTCTTCATCTATAAATGGAAATACTACCCGTGCCTACCTCACAAGGGCATTGTGAGGGTGAAGGACAATAATGTGCACCAGGAGGCTAGCCTGGTGCTTGGCACACGGAAGCGACTGCTCTGTGGCATCTCTCCAGTTCAGAGCTCAAAGAGGGAGGGTTCCCGTGGCTGGAGGCTCTAGACATCCATAAACAGACCCTTCCTTAGGGTGACAGACACAGAGCGAGCTGCCTTTCCAGAGCTTGCTCCAGCCTTTTCTCAGTTACTTACAATTTGGGGAAAGGGCAGAGAATGGATGCTACTGGTTAGCCGAGAGCTGGTGTTGCAAGGATCTTAAGCACAATATGCTGCCACACAAGAGCTTAAGCATCAGTGTCTGCCTATGGCATCAAAAAGCAAGCAGAGCATTTGCCTGGGGAGACCTAGAGGCTTGTGGATGTGGCCTAAGCCAGGCCATAGCTAAGGATCCATGTGTCAGGACTCACTAGGCCCCATACTGCACTGCTTTATCAGCTGGCCGAAGGGAGTGAGGTAGTCCCAAGGACAGCACCTTGTCTCTGTGGGTTGTGTGACCCAGGGCTTGTTCCCTGACCCCATGGCTGGCACGCCTGAGAGGACTGCAAGCAGAGAGGGTTCGAGGAGATCTAGTGCCACAAGACACTAGATGCTTTGGAGGTCACAGGCAGAATGTTCTTCAAGGCCTAGGTTAGCACCTTTTAGACAAATGGCCTTAGGGGCCAGGAAATGTGCCCTTGTTCCAGGCCCCAGGGATCTCCCGGATGGTGCTGCAGGAAAGTGACCAGGGCTCAGTTTGGAGCAGAGTCAGGAAGTGCTATCTGGGATCTGGGGCCAAGGTGACAAGCTTCAAACCCTGGCCCTGGGCTAGTGAGATAGCTCAGCGGTCTAAAGCGCCTGCTCAGGCAAGTGTTGCAGGGACCATGGTTCAATCCCCAGCACCACATGCTGTGCCAGCCCTGCCCCTAGAGCAGGCTGAGCTGACCACAAAAAAAAAAAAAAAAAAAAAAAAAAAAAAAAAAGATCTCCAAACCCTGACCTTGTCACCCGTGAGTGCCGGATCTTTGGTGGAAGGAGGTTAATTTCTCTGTGCCTCAGTTTCCTCAATTCTCAAATGGAGATAATGACACCCACCTCATAAGGCTGATTGGAAGTGAGTTAGTGTAGTACATACTACTTGGCACCTGGTCAGCTGTCATTGTTAAGTGGCTTTGTGGCAATGGGGTGGGGAAGGCGGGGAATGCTGGAGCAGAAGCCACAGAGGTAATGTCAGCCTGTGAGCACATGAGGACCTCCCCTGGGGCTCCAGAGATGCTTGCAGGAGAATCAACGTTGTTCAAATAGAAGCTGGACCTGATGCCAATGGAGCTCTCACAGCTGACAGGAATGGCCTGGTACCCAGGTCTGGAAGGCTCCTCTGCGGATGCTGTGTTGTCCCAGGGAGTTTGACTCCTAAAGTAGCTGCTGATAAAAGGCCAGGAAACCTCTGATGCCCTGCTCTAAGCACCTCTGGGGTCTGGGCCTGTGTAGTGAAGGGGGGCACGATGCTACATGTTCTGAGAAGGAGGGGGGAGGCCATGGACACTATCATGGGAGCAAATAGGGAAGAACCAGAGGAAAGGGGATTCTGGGGACCTGGGAGCCCTCCCTTTATACACAATGTCTTGCCCACTGCAGGTCTTGTGGAAGCAGAACCCAGGGAGGGCGACAGATCCCAGCTTGCCCAGAATGGAGGGCCCAGGCACAGTGCAGGCTCCCTGGTGAGATGGTGAGCTCCCAGGCCTGGAGACATTCCTACAGATTCACAAGATACAACCTCTGGGACTCAGTTTGCAGGTACAGATTAGATCAGATATCTATGATTTGAGAAGTTCTAAGGTTTGGTATACAAGTTATAGAGAGGGTTGTGGTTCTGGGAGGAGCTTGAGTCCCTCCAGCCCTGATGGTCTGCCATTCTGTGGTACCCTGGGGCTCCTGGCCGACAGCTTCTGCTCCTGCGGGGGACCTTGAACTACTAACTCTTCCCTTTAGTCCTATCCTGTTCTTGGGCAAACCCTGCTCAGTTTTTCTATGGGATTTGATTACAGCTTCTGATGAGGTAAAGAGGGAGGGGGAAGGGAGGGAAGGAAGGAGAGAGGGAGGAAGTGAGAGAGTGAGGGAGGGAAAGAAGGAGGGAATAGGGAAGCGGGGGAGAGGTATAGAACATGCAGAAGCACAAGTAGAATCGAGTCCTACAGCTTTTGTGTTTTCATGTGAGGCCTCAGCTAGCACTCATGACAGGGATGGGAAAGGGAACTGGGGCTGGAACAGGCAGAGCTAGGAGCAGACCCGAGGGAACTAGAAACCCAGAAGGATGCTCTGCTCTTTGCCCGCTCCACAGAGTGGGAATTCACACTGTGCTGGGACTTCCGGATGAGCCCTCCTAGCCAGCCAGCTTCTCGGGCTGCCTGGCTTGCACCACTCCCAGGGACACAGGCTCCAGTCCCTGGAGGCCCCAGCTGGGCTCAGGAGGCCCAATCCTCCCCTGCAGCCATGGCTGCCCACAAAGCCCAATGTGGGTTATCCATGGATGCAAAAGGGGGAAGAAGCTTTTAACTGGCCATGCCAAGCTGGCTTCTGGAGAACTCAGAGCCTGGCAGAGAGTAAGAGAGTGTCCAGTCTCAGGTGGCCCTTTAGTCTGAGTGTCCAACTGCCCCAGCTCTTTGGGAACCTTAGGGCTGGGCAAACGGGCAGAAGCCAGGAGATGACAGCTAATACTGGTCTGGGTAACCCACAAGGACCCACAGGCATGACTACATTAACAGACTCTGCCTCGAGGTCTCTAAACCCGGATGTGGAGGAGCTGGGATTCAGGCCAGCTGGGTCTCACTGCAAAGCCCCTACTCTTAAATCTTATGCTCCATGTCTTCCCCAGTAGCACCTGGGCTTCCTGTCTCCTAACCCACCTGAATTTCTCACAGGTCCTTCTGCTGGGGTCCAGCCATGCAGAAGCCCCCAGTACCTGCAAACTTAATACATATCTTGATCTCCCACAGCCCAGAGAGAGAAGGGCCTTCGGACACCATCAGAGCAGTGCCCATCATTCTGTAGAAGTCTGGTTCTAGCTCCAAGTTAGAGGTCACTGAGCTTGTGGGAAACTAAAATCTGGAGCCCTGGCTGGCCAAACAAGGGTCTGTGACCCTCAACTGTGCAGCCAGCTCATGAATTCCTTCCTCCTCCAGGCCACCCCTAGAAACTCACCTTCACCTTGGCTTAATGGAGCCGCACGTATGGATGGCTTGAAGCCACACAGATAAGAAGGGTCATCAGGTCTTTCTAAGGGCTTGTTTGGTGCCTCAAGAATATGGTTTGAAGGGGCCGGGGAGATGGCTCAGTGGAATAAGCGCTTCCCTGGCAAGCGCAAGGGCCTGAGTTCAACCCCTGGTTCCGCAAAAAAAAAAAAAAAAAAAAAAAAAAGAATATGGTTTGAAAGGCTTTTTAATCTTTCTTTGTTTCATTATTTATTTGGTACAAGGTCTCACTATACAGTTCATGGTAATCCTGTCTCAGCCTCCCCAACGCTGGGATTACAGGCTTGTACCACCACGCTCGGTTTTGGTGGCCAGCACCATGTGCCCAGGGTTCCAGGGCCGGCAGAGCATGTGGTAGTGGGTTTTGAACCCAGGTCCTTATGCTTTCCAGGCAAGTGCTTAGACCACCAAGCTGTCTCCCCAGCCCCCGAAAGGCTTTTTAATAAAAGAGGTGTGGAGTCAGAAAAAAAATCCTGAACTCACCATAAAAGCTAGTTTTCACTGATAATGGACTTGTATCTTGTCTGATCGAATTATTATTATTAATTATTACTATTTTTATGTATTAGTACAGGGTCTACAGGGTCTCACTACACAAATCGGACTTAGAGTGATCCTCCTGTTTTCAGCCTCCCAGTCTCAATTGCTGTCTCAGTGCGCCCAGGGGACGGGGCCAGCACAGCATAGTGGAGATCGAACCCAGTCCCTGCATCTGCCTAAGCAGGTGCTTTAATCCACTGAGCTATCTGGCCAGCCCTAGTTATTACTATTATTTAGGGATGGTTATATTCTTGGACAGTTGAGGAACTGCCCAGGACTGGGGAGCTAGATGTAGCATGAGAATCTGACTGCGAGGCAATTTCATTGTTGGTGAAGTAGAAGGGGTCAGTGGTAGCCACTGTAAAAGAAGTCCAGCCTGGGGAGTGAGACAGAGTCCAGGCAGGCCATGACCTGAGGAGCTGGAGGCTGACACATTTAAGTCCAGTCTGAGTGCTCTGCCTTTTTCTGCTCCAGCCCATGAGCTCCCAGAGCTTGGCAGCATTCAGGGTCGTTGTGACCCAGTGCCCACTGTGGTCCAAGATGTCCAGGGTGGGTATGGAACACTTAACAAAACCCTAAACTCCAGTCTGTGGACAGAGAGATAGTGGCACAACCTCCTGTCATTTGGGCATTCAAGGCCATCCCCCAGCCTCAAGGCTCTCAAATTCTGCATTATCTCAGTCCCATGAGCTTGGGACAAGAAGGACCATTCTTTTGTAAGTATTTGCTCTGTAAGTTCCCACAGTCATGATGTATAAGGAAAAAAAACCATCAACGTAACATGAAAATGTTCAGCAGCATCTGCCCATTTGGAAAAACAATGCTCCCCCGTACATCCTTCCCTCAGTTAACAAATGTCTGCCCTTTGGCCATGGTCCAGGGATGGCTGTCAGACACCCCAGGACGGTAAAGCTCACTGAGAACCAATTGCACAGCCAGTGCAGGCAAAGAAAACAGCGTCAGAGAACTTTGTGTGCAAGGCTTCGACCAGTGAGGATCAGATAAGGTTGGCTCTGTCAGCAAAGGAAGAAAACGTGAGGATGACAAAGATAAATTCCTCAAAAGGAGATGATTAAAAGATGTCAGGAGATCCTTGGAGTAACGGTCATGCTGTAAACGTGAGGGAGAAGTACAACGCTATGTGAACGCAGTTTGTTGGTATAAAAAAGTAAGTCCATCAGCCCCCAAACCAGCACTTGATTCATTCTTTGTTCAATAAAAAGGCATAGTCACCTACACTCTGGAAAAATAGCTAAAATAGCTAGCTAAAAATAACTTGTTTTCGTAATTTCATTTGCACCATAAAAATCTCAATGATACCCTCTTGAAAGAACTTATTTCCATCATTTCCTGTTTTCTGATAAAATTTCACTGAAAGCTTTTTTCATTATTTATTATGAAATTTCTTAATCTTCATTTTAAGCATTTAAGTGGTCTTCAGCTGGTGCCAGCTACCCTGACATGACTGGGCCATCTGAGGGGACAGCTCTTTTCTGAATCTTTCTCTAGTTTAGGAAGGAACCTGGGGGATTGGGGCGGTTTGGTGCTGTAAAGCTCTGTTAGAGGCAGTCTAGAAGGTTCCACACTCAGGGTTTGGAGGACCTCACTATTCCACACGCCTTCCCCAACAGCCCACTGCAGTTCACATGGGCTGTCAGAAAACCCTCTGGCCAGCTGGAGAGCTGTGGCCTCAGCCCAGAACACTCGGCTTGGCCCCCAGCCAGGCTAGCTGCGGGCAGGGAGGGGGCACTTACTTGGCTGGTGGGGCTCTGGGCTGCCTGTGGCTCTCCGGGGGGCTCCTCATCCTCGGGAATGTGGGGCATGGCAAGCTCCTGGCCGAGTGGCTGTGTGTGCTCGGAACCTCCGCTGCGTCAGCCCCCAAGATGCTCCAAGAGGCCTGGGCTCCACAGGCTGGGGAGACGCCAAAAGGACAAGTCAAATCCCCTTCCGTCCCTGTCCCAAGCTGGGTTCCATTTCCATGAGCCACAGAGAAAGCCTGCTTGAGTTTACATCAACGCTGGAGGTCAAACTAGGCTAGGAGCGGGCATTTGGAATTGCATTTCCTCCTGCTCTCTGGCTTTGTTTACAAAGTCAGAGGTGACCTTTTACGTCTAATTTGGTCCTTACTGTAAACACAGCTATCCCAGAAGGGAAAGAAGTGCCTCAAACTTCTCAGAGCCATGGCCAATGGAGGATGCTCTGTTAGGATCAGACTGGCATTTGTGCATCATTCTGTGGGCACCTCTGGGTGGCAGCTGCCATCCTAAGAGTATGACTACCGTCATCTAATTGACTCCTGATGGCCTCAGAAGTAGGTATTCATGGTCACACTCTGCAGACCAGGGATCACAGCAGAAACCACTTGCCCCAAGCCACACAAAGAACCAAACCAAGAGTTTGCTCCAGGGCCTCTTGACCTGAGACCAAGGCCTCTGTCTACATTCCACACAAGCTTTCTCCACTGTTTCCTGACTTCCCATGGAGACCCTTGGGTGAGAAGACACAGCTTTTACTGAGTACCTACTGTGTCCCAGGTCCAAGGCCAGGTGACTGAAGGAGGTTATAGGAGGAAGAGCCAGAAACTGCTACCACCTCGCATGATGTTAGGTGTATTCCTGTTCCACAGAAAGGGGTAGGAGTGGTCTGGGAGCCAGACCATTGCAGGGCAGACTGGCCCCTGGCACCTGGCTCCTGACACAGCCGAGACTGAGGCCACTGAGCCAACACGTGCATACCTTCACACCTTGCTCCTGACACAGTGAGGTGTCTAATTCACGATGGATACTCAAAGGATTCATTGAAACGGACTATTGATTTGTGGACTAGACACCTCTAATCTTGGAATGTATCCGTGACTCCAAACTTGGCTTTTGTCATTTGCCCTGACTAGGTGGCCAGCCTTGAAATGGTTGGAGTGACCTCTGCTGGTCACCTGGAGAAATGTTCTCTGAGGTAGAACATGGGCAGGATCAGTCCTTCTCCACCAAGGCCCACACTGCAGCTATTCCGCCAGGCGTGTGTTAGGGGCTGGTGACACAAAGCAGATGCAAACATGGTCTCGACCCCCAACAAGCACGGAGTCCAGTGGTGGGAGGCAGTTAAGGAACAGTGTAATGGGATGGATGTTTTGAAAGTGAGAAGTTATAGACCCTGAGAAAAGGTCCCTAACTATGGAGATTGGGGATACTGAGACAGTTTCGGTGATGATTCCAAGTTAGAAATGGTGTTTGAACTCACCCATGAGCACTGAATGTGAATGGGATTTATATGGACAGAACATCGGGGACCTGAGCAGGGAAGCTGAGACAGGAAAAGAGGTCACGGTGGGCAGATTTCACTTTGGGGAATGAAACCCAAAAGAGCTGGGAGTGTCATGTCTCCCACACTCAATGGATGTCGTGTTCACTAACTGAACATCGTCTTCACCTATGGGTGAGCTCCATGATTAATTTTTATCACCCTTACTTGGGTTTTAGCAGTGATAACTTCAGCGGTGCTGGGTAAAGTGTATGGTAGGAGGGAATGAAGGTAGCAAGCCTATCTATAAAACCCTAATTTTGCAAGCGAAGTTAGCTGCACCTATCAGGAACCCTCTGATGTGTGTGAAAGCCCAGGATGTCTTAGTAGGAATGTGGTTTTCAACCCATGCGAGGCAGCCATTCCGCCTCGCCTTTCTGCCTTCGACTACATGATGTGTATTGTGCTTCACGGGCTGAGGATTCCGATGAAGTGAGGCCATTTAGAAAAGAGGAAGGAGGATGGATGTCTGGAGGCCAACAGTCAGTGCTTGAAGAACTAGAGACTTTTGTCTCCCTAGCATCAGAACCGGAAAGAATAAATAAAATGGGAAAGGTATAAAAGATATAGTAAAATGGAAGGAAACTGAAATAAGGAAAAAAACAATGAAGATGAGTGAAAAGAGAAAAGATAGGAAAAGGGGGGAAAATAATGCAAGTATACACAGGATAGCTGAGATGATAGTTCTACTAATTTCCATCAGGTTTTCTAAAACAGCTGTTAATATTTAAAATTTTCTCTTTGACCAACTCTACAAGCTAATACTGTAATCCGAGCAACTGCATCGAAGACAGTAATGTGCAATGCAAACACCATGGTGGAACCCTCTCCTCTTGGTCTTCCAAATGTGCACCATTTCTAATGTCTTATCAATTATTATTATACTCTCTTTAAAATAAATTTAAAAGTAATTAAGAAAAAGGTCAATAAAAACTTAAGGTTTATTGAAAGCAAGCATTTACGTTCAATTAATTGTCCAATCTTGCAAATCTACATCTGTTAATCTGAGCAACAGATTTGATGATTAAGATACGTAATCTAACAACCATTGTTAATTTGTTATTCTTGCTTTGAGAGTATGGACCATACGTATTGCTGCATGTTACTCTGGTTCTGTCTTTGTTTTTGCTATTTGCTTTTGTTTTTGTTTTTATTCACTAAAATAAAATAAAATTGTAAAAAAGAAAGAGCTAGAGACTTCCTTTGAACAAAAGAAGGTGCAGAAGGGAAATACAATCTTTTCTTAGGTATTTGAAAGGCATTCCTGGGCTTCTTCTATTCCCAACAGACAGGTGTGTGGTCGGTGACTGAAAGCTCAGGTGAAGACCCAACACACACACACACACACACACACACACACACACACACACACTAGTGGCTTGCATCCCCTGACGCTGAAGCAGGGCGTTCTTTAGGTAGTGAGCTCCCATTCCTGGGAGAGCTTCAGCAAAGGCTAAAGTAAGGGTCTCACGGAATTCCTAACCGCAATAGGCATCTTTCGCAACCCTGGGAATCCCCGAAATCCTGGCCTCCTAGTCACAACAAACCGCAAGACCCTACCCTCCCTTCCCAGAATTCCTGCATGGTGATATTCCCAAGTCACATCAGAAATATCCTATTTCCCAAACCTTCGCCTCCCTTCCCCCACCTCCTTCTCTTCAAGAAAGACCTTAGGCCAGTCTTGGGCCAGAAAATGAAACAGTAAGGAATGAAGCCGGACAGCACCAGAGGGTCCGCTGCTGCAGGGCGTGAGCAGAGTGGACGCGGACTGAGGTCCCACTCTTGCCAACACAGAGCCCCAGCTCCCGAGGGAGGGGAGAGCAGCCCCGCCGCCGGGCCATTCCCACGGTGCTCCTGCCTTGTTTGCTTTCCCTCCCATCCATTATTATAAACTTGCTGCTTAAAATAGCAAGGTAGAAGCCTAGTCCCTCCCCGAGGGTGACATCTGGGTTCCGCTGGAGCTCGTGGGCACGAGAACCTCACATCCATCACCGCAAAGTCGGGAATACAACCTCCAGGAAGTGGCGATCTAGAGCACGCCCCATAAAAGGACAAAACAGTGTGTAACGTTTGGACTCCTGGCCTGTCCTCTGTCCCACTCCCCAGTCCACCGGGGGCCTCTCCAGCCCGGTTAGGAAGGAGTTAGGCGGGAAGACGCCCGCCAAGAGCCTATCAGATCTTTTGACTCCTCCCACTCTGCCCCAGCCCTTGCTCAAGTAGGAAGTGACACCTTTTATAAAAAGGAAAGCTTAGGTACAAAGAGGAGAAAGGGCCTGACCGGTTCTAGTTACTGCTGTACCTGGTGCAAAGCACCCACTATCCTCTGCTGCGGTTAGCCGTCCAACCATCTGTGCAGCTGGAGAGGCCAGAAATTCCTAAACCACACATTTTATCTTCTCCCTGCTCTTGAAAGTAAACAGATATATTTTTGTTCCTGTTTTCCTGCATCAGACACTTCTAGGTTATCTACCGGATGCGGGATAGAGTCTCAACACCTTGCCCACAGTCCACAGCTGACAAGAGACAGGTCCAAGTCCTGCTCCAGGCTAGGAAGATCCCCGAGCCAATCATCTTTCCCCTTTCTTCTGCTAGGGTGTCACTGATGAACTCCAAGTGGGGGCTTGTGTCCTCCAGGGGAGAACAGGACTGTGATCTCCCGGCAAGGCTCAGGGCGAAGTGGGTAGGGCACAGGAAGCAGCCCCAGCACTTTGGTAGCCAGTCCAGGGGTCTTCTGAAGGCCAACGGTGGGCCTGGACTTAGAAGCTGAGTGACCTCCCTGGGCAGAGGCAGATGCCTGCATCAGTCCATCTGTTCCGGGAATGTCAGCCAAGCCCTCCCCCCCCCCCTTCTATTCTTCCCACTGCCCTTGGTTTGCCCATTTGCCCAAGGATTTACCCCTGCCAGTCCACACTTGGGCTGGGAGCACCGGCTATATCTGGGAGGCTCTGGAGGGTGGGGTTCAGGGCTGGGCAGGAGTGGCAGCGAGGGCTTCCTGAGAGTGGGCACACAACCATGTTGCCCACCGCACTGGCACAAGACAGCCCAGGCCATGTGGGAAGTCCCACCACCACGTGACTGTCCCTGGGCTGAGGAGATGGGCTCTACACTGGCACTTTCGGTGCTGTCTGCCCCTGGAGACAGCAGGTGAACACTGTTCCCGTCAAGTGCCACTCTGAGTGGGCCATCACACGGATGAAGAAGCAGAGACATGAAGGCTACTGCCTGCGAATGGCAGCGCCCGGAGCCCACCCATATCTGTGTGACTCTCCAGCTCTGAGCAGGACTGAGCCTGTGGGCTGCGGGTGGCGTTCTTGGCAGGGGGTGGCCTCTCCCAGAGTCCTTCGACCTGCCCAGTAGAGATCAAAGCCCTCTCCGAAACCGCAGGGTCCCAGGGACACAGCCTGCGTGCTGTGTGGCTCTATTAAACTGAGGGCCAAAAAGCCCTTCTGGGAAACAAAGGGTTAAGCCTGCTCCACTGACCTTCGTGGAGTGACTCAGTGTTCTCAGTAAGGAGAGCTTTGTTCTTCCAGCTTGGGATTTTTGCTTTCATTTAGCACACAAAAATGTGAGAGCGATTAGGCTGCTATTAATACCTGGCCTAGCCTTTCTGGATGAAGAATTGAGGCAAGAATTGTTTGGGGCGACTGCATACACGTCTCTCTCAGCTGCTCTGCAAAGCTGCAGGGCCCAGGAAGGGCCACTGATTCAGCGCTGGTCTGTCAAGTAGGAATAGACCAGCGCTGAGGCCCAGACAGGGACCCAATCAAGGCTTCACTGGGAGGAGGCTGCAGCAAAGAAACTCCCCCTTCTTGATTCCCCCCACAAAGCTACACCTGAGGCTGCGTGTAGTGCAGAAGAAGCCAATGTGCTGGTGCCCTGAGAGCTCAGCCTCTCAACACCCCCTCCCAGACCCACTGTCCTCACCCAGGGTGGCCTTGGGGAAGCTCCCTGGGGATCGGAGATGAGCCCCGAGTGCTGCGAGGGGTGCCTGTGGATCCCCGGCCCAGCCAACTGCAGACCTGGGTGCCGCACCTCACCAGTAATGCCTAGAGGGCAATGGCTTTGGGGGTATGGCTTGGAATGGCGTGAGAGGGCTGTGAGAGCAGCGCATGCCGTAGCCACAGCTCCCCCCTCTTCATCCTTGATGGATTGGTCTTCCCTGGCCTTGGCTTCCTCATGTGTAAAATGGAAGCAATAGTGCCCACCTTTTTAAATGGTAAGGATTAAATTAGGAAGCACCTACAGAGTGCTGGCATGCGGGGGACTCTCTGAGTCCTTCCTGTGGTTGCAAAAGGCAGCTGAGTTTGCTCAGCTTTGGCATCAGAGCCTGGTCACTGCCTGGGTATTTTGTGCACCCTCAGCACTCCGAAACCCAGACTGTGGAGGAGACACAGCGCTGCCCTGGCCAGGGGTTCTCGCTTTGAAACATCATCAGACACAACTGGAATTCAATGCACTGGGGCCAGGAGCTCTGGTGACACTGGGCAGCCAGGCCTGGCAGGAAGTGGGTTGAGAGTCACTCTGCAAACATTACTGGGCTTAGTCAGGGGCAATGCCATGGACATCCCAGCCCAGGGCTGCAGTCATCTCCGGTCTGTTCTGAGAGCTGGCCAGGCCAGTGCTCTGGTCAGCCTGAGGTCTGTACTGTGACTGTTCTGGGTCTGTCCTGTGGTCAGCCCTGATCCCACACTGTGCCAGTGGTCAGTTCCAGATCTGTCCTCTGGCCAGTCCCTTGTCTGGGCTGTGGTCAGTCTCAGGTCTGTGCTGGGACTGCTGTTAGTTAGGGCTGTGGTCAGCACCAAGTGTCTAATTTCAATGCCCCAGTTCTTTCTGCCACCCCCTGTGGTTATGGTGAGTGACCCTGAAGTGCAGAGCTGTCCACCCCCCAAGTGATGGACATGGGCCCTCCTGGAAGTTGGGCATAGTGCCTATCCACACAAGTGCTTGGGCTGCTTGGAGTGAGTGGGTGGATGAATGGTGGCTCAGGACACAGCCACACCCAGCTGTCTGTGGGGGCCCCAGAGTCTCTTCTCAAAGCCTACAGAGTGGACTGCAGGGACAGTTAGAGAAGTGGAGATAGGGAGGAGCTCATGGGCAACAGAGAGGAAGGATGAGGAACAGGGCTGGGCACACAGGGCAGTGGCCTTGCTGAGCACCGGGGAGGCCACCCTCAGCACCCCAGTTCCAACACCTGCCCCATCTGGGAACCTCTCAAGGCCCATGCTCTCCACTCCCATGGGTTGCTCTGGGCTTTGTGGACTGGGGCGCCCTGGGCGTGGGGAGAACCAAGCTGAGATCATCACTGGTACCCCTCTCCACCCTGCACTGGCTTTTACCCTAAAGCTCTTCCTCAGGCCACCAGGAATAGCACTGTTCCCCATGCCCTGGGAACAAAAGCAGCAGCCCTGCCTTGCAAGTCTCAAGGCAGAGAAAATGATTTGGGAGGGGAATCTCCCAAGAAAGGTTAAAGTCCTCCTTCTCCAAGACAAATACAAGGTCTTAAAAAGAGGTAGAGAGGTGAGAAAGCAGCAACTATAGATACTAGGGTGTCCCCTAGTGGAGTGGGGAACTTCCCTGTGGAGTGGAGAACCCCTAAGCCTGTGAGCAGAGAAGTCCTGGGCTCTGTTCGCCATGAAGAACTTTGAGGACAAGACCCCAAAGAGAGAAAGCAGGTATTTGGTGTCTAGATCAGCCAGGCCTTCAGACAACAGAGGCTCTCCCAGCCCAGGTGGGGCACGGTCCAGTGACTGCTGCGCTCCAGAAGCAGGCCCAAGGGCACCCTGAGAAGGAGGAGTCGGTGGTAACCTACAGATGGTGGCCCTTGGGAAGCCTGATAGACATATGGTTGAAGGTTGGTCTGGACGCAACCGGAGCTTGAGGGCCTCGCCCTTCCTGACATCCTAGTCCTTGGGAAGCCTTGGAGCCTAACACTGTTCTTGAGGAAGAGGAGTTGGGTTGAGAAAACCCTGAAATATCTGAGCTCCAGGTTCTGCACCCTTGGAAAGGCCAGCAAGCCAAGCCAGACCTCCCCACTCCCCACTCCCCACTGCCCTGCTAGAACTATGACAGGAAGTAGCCCAAACAGCTCCCCAGGTTTCTTTTCCAGCCTATTCACTTCAGCAATTCTTTTTTAAAAATAAGTCCACTTAAAAACATTTTTTTTCTTCTTGGAAATATGTGCAATTGCTCAATTGGAACAGTTCAAAGGCGCCGGCAGCAGCAGAAAAGTATCTGAGCCTCTCATTTAGCTCCAAGCAGAAATAAATCTCGCCCAGCTTGCTTTGTTCCAGGCTGGCCAGCGTCCTCCTCCCTGAGTCACCACTGCAGGGTGACATGAGTCATTATCTCCGGGGTCAATGACCGCATGGTATTCTGGGGCCTAAAGACCCCTGCAAGGGCCGGGCTGTGAGGGGTTACCAGGCAGAGAAGCAAGCAGCCTTCTACCTCGTGCTGTGGGGATGTCTCCCTGTGGTGTGTGTCAGCCTGCTTGGACAACTCTCGAAGATGCAGGGTACGGTTTTCAAGGATTTTGTCCACACAGACCTTATTCAAACTTGGCTTACATAAAGCTACAGTTAAATTAAATTACATTAAAAATAAAGGAAATATTGGAGATAACCCCTTTCTAATTACTTTGGTAAGCTTTACTAAGACTTGTGCCCTCACAACAATGCCCTTCTGTAGGCTGGATGCTAAGGAACTCCCACTCCAAATGCCCACTGCTTCTTGAAACCCCAACAGTGATGTCCACTTAGTGGTTAGAGGCTGGTCCTGCTGGGAACATTATTAAGAGACGAGAGCAAATGCTATGTGAGAGGTTCCCTCCGTTCCCCTGAGAGCAGGCTGTTAACATTTACCAGCATACAGCAGAGCTGGCTGGTCCCTGGCCTTTTCCCAGAGTGCAACAGGGCATGTGCACGACTTATGATCACTCTGCCATGGCATCGTGATGGAGATGTCATGGGCCCTTGAATAGCTTCTTAAGTGTACCAGGAGCCCCTCACCCTCACCATCTCAGATGGAGCCCATCGCTCTCTCCCCTGCTCAGCCCACTGGTGGTGCCCTAGTGAACAACACCTAAGCTAGAAATCTAAAGTCATCATGACTTCTTTGCCTCTGCAACCCTCCACATGCAATTAGACTGCTAGTGCTGCAATCCCAGGTCAGGAAAGTCTTCCATCAGGTCCCTTCTTCCATCCCTGCCACCCCGCCAAGGCTCTGAGTGACCCAAGTCCTGGCAAGAGATTCAGTGGCCTCCCTACCTGGGGTCTGGTCCCATCCACCCACCCACCCTCTATCATGAGCCCAGAGCCATCTTTCTAAGACAAGAATCTTACTGACTTTCCCCTTGGTCAAATGTTTTTCCCCCTTGGTAAAAATTTTGAATCTTGCCATTTTTTCATGGAACCAGTTGTGGTCAAGCTCCCAGGCCATTTGTTCTTGTCTCCTCTTTCAGCCTTTATGCACCTTGTCTTCCAATCACAACGGCCCAACAGCTGGCCTCCAAATGTCCTGTCTTTTTTTCGCTTTTTGTACATAGCCTCTTTCCTATGCCTGGACTGCCTGCTGCCCCCTTGTGTATCTAATGAATTCCTACGCATCTTTCAAGACTCAATTCAGATATCCCCTCCCTCAGAAATCCAATCTTCTTCTTCGCCCTAGAAGGTCACTCCCTTCCTGTATTTTTTTTTTTAATGTCCCTATTGCAAATTACCACAAAGCTGGAGATTTAAAATGACATAAATGTGTTATTATCTTATAACTATGGAGGTCAGAAGTCCAAGTTCAGTCTCAGTGAACTAAACTCCAAGTGTCAGCAGGGGTGGGCTCCTCCCAGGGGCTGTAGCGGAGACGCCATCTCCCTGCCTCTCCCAGCAGCTGGAGGCCACCACTTAGCTGGCTCGTGACCCCTTCTCCTCCTGAGCCAGCAAGGCAAGTGGCCTCATCTCTGCTCTTTGACTTCTGCTCCTTCGAGTTTCCCTCTGGCTAGCATAAGGACTCACAATGGAACTGGGTCCTCCCACATAATCCTGGATGTTATGGTTTGTGTCTAGTTGCTCTCTCCCCTAAAGGCACATGCAGTTATGGGGCGGCAATTAGTTCATGATTCAGTGCTGAGATTATGGGTGTGAGTTCTGCTGGGATTAGAGGTGTGAGTGCTACGCCCAGCCTGAGGCAGATAGCCTGAATGCAACGTAAGGGAGACACTTGCTTTCTGTTGCCGTTGTCGCTGATACTCCTCCCCTTTGCTCTGGCTGTTTCTGCGGTTTTGCTGTTTTCTGCCATGAGCTGCTGCCCTCTGCCATGTGCCATGCTGCCTTGGAGCCAGCCAAGTATGGACTGAAACCTCCTCAGACTATGAGCTAAATAAACCTTTCTTTCCTTAATTCTGGGTGTTGGATATTTTGTCCCAGCAACGAGAGAAACGTAACCAAGACACTGGGATAACTCACCACCTCAGCACCCTCAGTTGAATTATATTTGCCATTCAAAGTAACATATCACAGGTTCCAGGGTGAGGTGTAGACAGTGGGGTGGGGTAGGGAGGTTATTCAGCCCGAGTAACGGGAAGCCATACTCCTCCCAAAGCACTTTGCACAGAATTCAGCTCAGCTAGAATTCAAACACCTTGACTATACCTTATTCAATTTTAAGAATAGTGTTATAAATATGTATATTTCTATGACCTACATCCAGTACAAGATCCAGGATAGAGGAGACATTCACTATTCAACAGTCAATGTAAGCATTCGTTCATAAATGAACAGATGAAACAGTATCTCTAACAGATAGGAAGGTTTTACTTTCACTGGCAAACCCATTTCCATGAAAATAGAACCTGAGCTGGTGAGAAGACCAAGCGGGTCACTATGGAGACCTGGCCACTCAGGCTGGCCAGAGAGTACGGATGCCGCTTAACTGAAGCAACTGCTACAGTATTCAGTTCGGGGGTCATGAAGAAATGTTACTTTTCTTGGCAAGATCTGCCAATTTTCCAAGAAAATCCAAAATCCTAGATGCTGAAAATAAACCCACCCAATTTAGAAATGTTAAAGCTGATACAAAAATGTAGAGAAACACCACTAGGCCAAGCACACACACCCCTGGGGGAATTCATTCGGCAGCCCTCGGTTGCCACCTCTGATTTATGCCCTAAGAAATGTTCCTCTGAGCCTTACTTGCTAAGTAATCTAATTTCAGCGGGGTCTAATGCACTGTGCTAATGACATTTCTGGGAATGGCAGCGAGCTACACAGGGACAGCGGCCCTTCCGAGACTGATGCGTCCATATCCCACCCCCACAACTCCTGTCTTCCTGGGAAAGGCGCTGGAGGAGACCTCCCTTCGGGCGTGTCTGCCTCACTGGCCTGGACACCAAGCCCTGTTCTGAAGCAGTGCCTGTCCAGGCCAGCGGCCTCAGGAAATGTCATCCATCCAAACCCAGCCCTGGAGTACCGGGAGGAAGACAGAGATCTGGAAACAAAATAGACCCGGCTCCATCCCAGGCCAGCTTTCGCAGCTCAGCAGTCCCTGACAAAGCCAAGAACTTCTTGGGACTCCGTCTGCCACGTGCAAAATGGGGTTCAGAAACTTCGTTCAAAGGCTTTTTGTGAGATTCAATTAAGACAAAGCAAGCAACATACGCAGCGCAGAGCAGACCCTTAGAGGCGCTCCTTCCCTCGCCTCTGAGAACACCGCTTTGGTAATACAAGTTCCCTTGACTTCATGAAGAGGAGACTTCGGTGAGAACCTTGCTGGGCTCTCCTCCGTGTACCTCACAGGTTAGGCTTTCTGGACTTCTAACCCAGAGCAGCAGGAAAGCAGAAAGGACAAGTGGCCATGGGCAAGGGAGCAGCGACACCCTGGAGGACAGTGGTGTCACTCTGGCCCCTCCCCTGCCCAGGACTTTTTTGGCCTGTGGCCAGCACGCAATGGCACAGAGCTCTGACGCTTCACTTGATCTTAGCCAAAAGGCCGAGAAGTGCTGCTCTGATGCTTCAGACATGCAGCCTTGCCTTGTGTACTCCACTACCTCGGAACTCGTTGAAGTTGGTACTTGATGCGTATGCCAAAAGTGTGTCCTGACGTTCATCGTTCATTTGGTACTCAGCGTACAAGCTAGAACTTGGGGTGTCCATGGCCTTGTGACTTGATACCCTCACCAAGCAAAGCAGTTTATTGGGTACTTGTCACTCTGAGTACTCATTGCTCCTCCTGGAACCAATCAGATATGAGAGCCAAGATACTGATGTGTAGTAGCTTTTATTTACAATGTATCTGGAGAGGAAGGGACCATGATCAGCATGGTTGTATTTTCATTTGAAAAGCATATCCATGGAGCTGGTGAGATAGCTCAGCAGACTGAAGCGCCTGCTTAGGCAAGCCTAGGCAAGTGCAGGGACCACGGTTCAATTCCTGGCACCACATGCTGTGCCAGCCCCGACCCCAGGGCAGGCTGAGCTGGCCAGAGTCCCAGCCTAGTGGCACATGCCTATAACCCCAGCACTGGGGAGGCTGAAAAACAGGAGGATCACTATGAGTCCAAACTGTGTAGTGAGACCCTGTAACAATCAAATACACTAAAATAAAATAAAATAAAATAAAATAAAATAAAATCGCATCCATATTTTAAGTATTTACACTTTATGTGAAGTGTGTGTGTGTGTGTGTGTGTGTGTGTGTGTGTGTGTTCATGGGGGGTTAGGGGAGAGGAAAGATAAGATCAAAGCCCAAATGTTAAAAGTGTTTAGCATCAAGGAGAATTATGGGGGCTGGTGAGATGGCTCAGTGGTCTAAAGCGCCTACTTAGAACAAGCTTAGCAAAGCACAGGGACCGCGGTTCAATCCCCCAGCACCACATGCCAGCCAGCCCGCCCCCTGGTGGGCTGAGCTGGCCACACACACACACACACACACACACACACACACAGACACATAAATAAATGAAATTTAAAAAAAAAGGAGAATTATGAATAAACTCAATTTAACATATCTACATTTTTACATTTTTCCCACAATGGCATCACTTTTGTGCATACTAAATAGGTGATGAAATTGTTAAAGAAAAAAAGAAGAGGAACAGGAAGAGGAAGGAGGAGGAGGGGGAAGAGGAGATAGTCTCTTCGGAGTCCTGAAAAGTTGGATTCCTTCGGTGCCTCAGTGACTTCTCGGGATTTTTGCCTTTATGGGACTTCCTGTTGGAGCTCCCTGGCCAGCTCTTGCTTATGTACTTAAATGTTTAGCTCAGAGTTCTCTTGCCCTGGCCTGCCCTGTTCAGCCCTCTCCTGGGCTCCACTCTTGCCCTCCATTTTCTCCTTCACTTTGTTTAATAATCATTGCTTTCTGGAACTGTGGTTCTCAATGCTTTTTCTTTTCTTTTCTTTTTCATTAAGGTATATGATAAGGGTTTTTCTTGAGACAGGGTCTCATGATGCAGTTCAGGCTGACCGTGAGCTCACTGTGTAGACCAGGCTGGCCTTGAAATGGCGTCCTCCTGCCTCAGCCTCCCAAGTGCTGGGACTGGGATTACAGACATGGCCACCACGCCTAGCAGTATGACAGACTTCTATCAACTAACAGAAGTGCAGATCTCCAGGGTGCCGTGAGGTGTGAAGAGTCCTCCCTAACATTTGGAGACACCTGGCCGGGGCACACCCTCCCACTCCCTCCTTCTCCTCCTCAGCTATACTCCATTTAAGACTCATAGCCCTGGTAAGCTCCCAGGCAGCAGGCCAGGGTGTTCATCACCTCAGAGCATCCTTTGAACAGACAAATGAACAAGTAAATTAAAGCAACAGTAATACATTCTCAACTAAATCAAAAGGTTAAGAATAGAAAGCCTGACCTTTAAAAAAAAAAAAAAAAAAGAAGGTCATAAACCCTCATGTGGTACACGGGGAGGACAGGATCCTCTGTTTTCCTTCTTCTGAGAGTGACATGAACACACATCCCCCACACTACAGCATGCACAGTGGGGAGCCTTGCAGGCCCCTTCCCCTTAAGCTTCCGGAAGTTAACAACCTCATTCTCCTCCCAGGCTGCCTTCTTCTCTGCCACACAGATGGGCACATTTCCCCACAGAATTTGACCAACTCAGACCTCACAGATGGCAGGGCCTCCTCCTCCTCTGCTACCTCCACGACTCTGTTCTGATCCCAGGAGTCCCTTGCCAAGTGATTTTAGGATTACTGTCCCAGGAGAACTTCCAGGTTTAATGCAAACCCACAAGAGGCCACAGCGCAGCCCTGCTGCCTTCCTAGCTCAGACTGAGGGGGCAGCCAGGGTGCCCTGAGCAGCTGCAGTATGTGTTCAAAGGAGGCTGCGACCTGCTGTCCTCTGCCCTGGTTCCCTCAGAAACAACTCCCGCCTGACAGAGGGGAGCTATGGAGGTTTGCAAAGTATGGAGCCTCTGAACCCAAACCCCCACGTGTGGCCCAGCTCCTGCTCTGATGAGGGCAGACTCTGATTTTAAGGGTCCTGCTACTCCCTCACCTGGAATCACCCATCCCTGTGAGGTGGCCTCCAGAACCATTGGCTCTCATTAGAGGGAGAAGGTGGAAGGCATTGTACCAGCTTGGTGGCCCTGAGGGGACCCTAGCAGGGCCAAGTCTGCCCACCCTGCACACAAAGATTCTTCCGGAAGTGGGCATGTGGGACTGAGTCAAGCCCTGGCTGCTACCTCTGAAGACACCCATTCCTGAGCACAAGTGAGGGTAGGGAATGACATGCGGGTGCCCTGTCCATATGAACCCTGTCAGGGCCACCAGGACCACCAGGAGCAACTTGTCTAGAAAGTCCGAGAAGCGCCTTCATGCCTTGAGATCTTTACAATGTTTGTTTCAAGTAAAAATAAAATTCGTATGATTCAGCCACACTCCCAACCCCAAACAAACAAACAAATAAAACCAACCCAGCTCCCCGTGTGACTCTCTTTGTCAGCTCTTCTCCCCCCCACCCCGCCACCTCCCTCTTCCATCCCAGTTTTGTTCTGGGAATTGTCCTTTGGGTCTTTATTTAGGAACTGGTTGGGGGAAATGAGAAGGAAAAATGGGCTCCACAGTGCCTGTGTAACTCAGCTATTCACTCCAACAACAACAACAAAAAGGTCAGCAAGTTCCTGGCATGTGTCAGGCACTGTCCTAGACCCTGAGGCTTGGCCATGAGTCTCTCAAGGCTGCCTCACCCACAAGTCTTCCTTGGCCTCTCCCTGGTGCTTGGACGCTTGACCTCTGTGGTGGCACCATGGGGCACCCTGTCTGCCCTGCAGTGGTTGCTGCTTCCTGCACATTCATCTGCCATGCCTGAGCTTTCTGTTGGACCTGTGCTAGAACACAGTTCTACCCTGGTTGGTTCCTCTTTGCAAAATGTGGACGCTGGGTCAAACCTTGACTGTCACATGGCCTGCTACATTGCCGGCGTCAATAGACAAGTCACACTTGACTGCTCTCAGCTCCTCAAGGGGGGATTCTGGCTCTGTTTCACAGCTGAAGATACCTGGTCTCAGAAAGGCAAAGCGACCTGCTCTGATCACACAATCACACAGGCGACAGAGTCAGAGGTGGAAGCGGATCTCCTGCGCCCAGAACTGGGTCTTTGGCCTATCTTGTCCCCAGAGAGGGCTCGTTCCATCTTCTTTAACCTTGTCAGTGAGATGAAGGTGTTGGGAGATGTTCCTTGACTGGGATCATGATGGTCCCAGGTCCCAGCCAACCAGGACGGCTCCAGCTCAGGTGCGGCCCTTCCCTGAAGAACCGAAAGTCCTTACAGTGTCCCTGGGCTCAAGAGGAAGCAGCTAGGATCATCTAACACAAGGGAATAGGGCTCTTCTGGGGAAGAATGGAGCGCCCCAACTCCAGTGCCACTCCTGTTCCTCTCCACACTGGAGACCCAGCTCACCAGAGCCATGACAACAGGCCCAGTAGCCGGGCTTGGCTGCAGGTAGTCTCGTGAAATCTGTACTCTGGAAAGTCAAAGACAGCAGTGGGAAGGAACCTTCCAGGAAATCAGGAGCACTGCAGTGCTTACTGCCATGAGAGTGAGTGCTTCACCACGCAGGCCTCAGTTTCCCCATCTCTATAGTACTAGTGTAGGTGAGGTTGCCAGGCTGTGCACCACACCCTCTCCACAAGGTTGGTGTCCTTATTTTCTATTGAGACCAATCAGAAGTGTGGGGTCCAGCCAGCAGCTCCGGGGTGGGAGGCAACCTTTGGACATCTTTGCATCACACACTCCCAGCTCACAGTGATTGGCTAGAGGCCAATGAGATACATGTGACTTGGCCACAGCCAATGAGATATAACAAAACTTTGCTGGGAATCCTGGGAAAGAGATTCTTACCCTTAACTGCAAGTGTTGTATTTAGGAACAAATGTTGAATCTAAGAGAGTGGAAACAGAATCCCTCTTGTGATGGTGAAGCATTTGTCTACGGATAAAATTGATGTGAAACACAGCACAGCTAAACATTGACAAGAACTTGAATTTTGGGGCTAGCCTCAAAGGCCTTGCCTGGTCAAGCTATGCCTGGCATCCCTGGCCTTTTCTATTTTGAGAACCAATCAATATTCCTCTTTTCAGTTTTTATTTTATTTTATTTTATTTTTTTATTAGTGAGTGTTTGCATTGGATAATGATTACACTCCTTGTGGGAAGCTGGTTTGTATACATCTCAGTCTTTCCACCATCCCTGTTCTCTCCATCCCTTCCCACTCCCTCTATGTCTTGATCCCTTTGCCATTTGAAGAAGATCTGTTCCCTGATTCCTAGACTTTTGGGGCACTTGCGAGAATTCCAGCTGGTACGAACAGCCTCGCCTTTACGAAACTGGCTCCGCGGAGTTTTTATCAGCACCAAAGCCATCCCTCACGTCTGCTGGTTGCTCACGTGACAGACTCTGATTCTCAACCCTCTGCAGAAGAGCAGGTCCTAAGACAAGACCCGGGCAGCAATCAGCCGCGGGAACAGAGTCACAGCCCTCTGCTTGAGACCCCTGCCCCAGGGTTTGGGGTGAGGACTCCACACCTCGGCTGCCGAGGTTAGTTGTGGGGTGGGAACAGCCGCAGCCTCGGCCATTGTCTTTTCCTCTCCAATAAACTCCGAGCTGTGCCATGGACAAGCACCTAGTGCGCGTGAAAGCCACGTATTCACGTCAGACTGAGCTGCCCCCTGCGAAATGTTACGGGGCCTGAGTCTGTAGACACAAGGCGAACACAGAATATGGTGAACGAGAAATAGCAGGGGAGGGGGGCTGAGAAGGCTGGAAGGAGGAGCTTGTGCTCATACCAGCAAACTCTGCAAGCCCGGGGCACGCGCGTGCGTGGTTTGATCTAAAGACACAGGGAATGCATACATTTTTCAACTGTATTACAATGAAAGACCCGTAGCAGTCGATCCCCCTCAAGACACTCCACTCCCTCACGCTTAGCCCGGCGTTTTTGCTACTTTCTAAAGCACTTCGGGAAGTTCTATTTCCTGAATGTCTTGAGTTGTACCTCAGGACTGCCTGGAGGTAGGTCTTGCATAGATTCAAAGACTTTACCTTTCACGGTCATTTAGTCTTTGGAGAAGAGGCAAAAGTCACACAGGGCCCGATCTGGTGGATAAGAAGGATGAGTAGGTGTTATAATGACTTCATGAACCTGCCCTTCCCTTGAATGGCACTTGGCGGCGGAGGCAGTCACTATTTATGATCACACCTCATACAGATATTCGTGAAAGAAGACTTCCGGAACTGCTTCAGAAAGGGCCAAGAATGAGGGGCAAGTGTGTTCCAAGCAAGGGGGAATGTTTTGAGGGGAATTGATGTCAATATGTTTTTGACTGTAATAGATTTTTTTAAATTTACACTTCCACTGCAGTGCATCGCAGCATCCCATTACTGTAAGTAGGTGCGTGCAACTATGCTGTGTCATGGTGCAAGACAGGAGGGACCCGCGGAGAACCTCCCTCCGGAGAAGCTGTTTACCCACAGCAGAGAGTCCGGGGTTTCTGGCTCCTTAGCTGGACAGCAGTGGTGTTTGTTGGGTCAGGTACTCTACATCCCTTGCCCTACCCAGTCTTTACAATGGCCCTGTGTGGTACTGTAATCCCCAGAAAAAACAGCGATGCTTGGAACTGGAGAAGTCTAGTCCAGGCATCACGATTACTAGGTGTGTACGTGAACAGGGTTCCGATTTCCAGCCCTGGGCTCTGCTCAGGACCCCACGCTGAGCCTTCCAGGCCCACCCACAGAGACACTGACACTGAACCAGAAGAGAGTTCTCGGCCTGAGGCTTGGCCAGTTCATCATGGAGAAAGCCTTGCCCTCTTGTCCTCAGCAGTCCAAGCTGCGTTTGTTCTTCCTGTTTGTCATACATGCAATAGTTCTTCTTAAGTTAACCGTTTGGTAAACAGCATGGAGTTCACACCGGGGCTAAGCTGAGTCACCCTCATGAAGCTTTCCTTTAAAGTCATCCTCGAGAGCCCCAAGAGAGGGTGGCGATCAGGGCCAGAGTGGGGACAGGGTCCTGCGCAGCTCTGCAAGGGCTGTCCTGGTGGGAGGGCTGGGCAGAGGGGAGACTCCCTTCCAGGCTGGGCTTAAGGAGGGAAGAATACAGGCACAGGGGATCACTCCAGTGACACCCCCACGCCTCAGAAGGCCTAGGGGCTCCTGCACTTAGGGGACTACTTCTCTCTTCTAATCTCACTTGAGCCTTCATAATTTTTCATAAAAATGCTATTTTTTCATTACTAATATGATAAAATTTGGAAAAAAGGTAAATATTTGTAATATAACAAGGGAAGATTATTGAGCAGCAGTTTGAAAAAGACACCAAATTTGGGGTCACTTTGGATCCTGGACCGAGGACTTTGTTTTGTTGGCTTTGCCTCTGACCTCTCCCTCTGGAGCCCCACGCAGGGCCTTTCCTTTGGGTTGGCAGCATTGGGAAGCAAAGACCCTGCAGAGCCCTGGGTGGAAGGGCCAGCCAGGGCTCGGCTGGCAGATTCGGAGGCTGAGGCAGGCTGTGGTCTGGACTTGCAGGCCAGGCGCCCCAGGGCAGCATGGTGGGGTGGTGTTGGGCCTCCTCCCAGGGCCTTCCTAAGGCCTTCGGGCTGCCTCATTGTCACCCCGTTCTCTCATCACCAAAATGCAGCCATCCTGAGGCCACTTCCTCTGATGAGAGAAGCTGATCATTAACCAAAATAGATTTTCCCGGTGAGTAATAGACTCCCACTCAGGTGAAGCGGACTTTCTACTATGTTGATGTTCCAATCCCCAAGATGCATGGCATTATGAAGTATCCAACGCAGACGCTACTCAAAAAAATAACTGTGGTCATATTTCAGTAGCTTCTAGTACGCTGCCTCTCAAATGTGATGCTCATGAGAATTTGCTGTATTGTGAAATGCACGTTCCCAGGCTCTTCCCCGACCTGCTGAAACAGAATATGGCCGGGGAGATGGCTCAGTAGAATAAGAAGCGTGAGGGCCTGAGTTCAATCCCTGGTTCCACAAAAAAACAAATAAATAAATAAAAAGTAAAGAATATGGGCAGGGGTCCCAGGGCTCTATGATTTACAGCACTAAGGAGGCTGATGCAGAAAGCTGCAGGCCAGAGCTGCAGAAATCCTGGCCACTGACAAGGTCACAGGCACACGCCAAGGGCTGACTCCCTACTCTGGGCCTGCCAACCTCGCATTTATTCTCAAACTACTCACTCCAAAGGCTTCCAGGCCCCAGCATCATCTCATGTTTCCATTTCCAGAATATTGCAATGCTGTCAAGCTTCAGTGCCTCTCCTACCTAAAAAGCAAACTCCCAAAGTAGATAGATTTTTTTTTTTTTTTTTTTTTTTTTTTTTTTTTTTTTTTCTACTGGAGATTGAACTCGGGACCTTGCACTTGCCAGGCGAGCACTTATGCCATTGAACAAGACCAACTCCCCCATCTGCCTCCAGGAGGGACCAGACACACCCTTCCAGCCACTTTATAATCCTCCCCAGATTAACCCTTTCCGCCCCATTTCTTTTTGGCACTTTAGGTTGGTGAATTGGGAACATAATCTTTGTCCTTGTTCAGCACTTCCTAGATTGGTGACTTTGGTTTTTTATTTTTTATTTTATTTTTTATTTTTTTATTTTTGACGGAACCGGGTTAGAACTCAGGCTCTTGCGCTTGTCAGGGAAGCACTTATTCAACTGAGTCATCTCCCCGGCCCCAACTTTGGTTTTTTAATGTTAGTGTTCTTGCAAAAATGTCTTTTAAAAAAGTATATAAATACATATAAATTATATGTAAATGCCTCGGAGAGGGATTGCATGAGGTAACTATCAGAAAGACAACTTTTATTATTACTATTCCTATTCTGTTATGACATTTCTCTAACACAGAGTTCAAAGAATTGTGGTTCAGTTATGACCTACTGACTGGTTTGCCAATAAATTTTTACTGGAAGTCGGCCATGACCGTTCATGTGTGTATTTCCTGCAGCAGCTTTCTCGCCATAGGGACTGCTGAGTGCTTGAGGCACACAGTCTAACCCACAAAACCCGAGTGTTTCCTATTGTCTTCAGAGAAGTCTGCCAGCCCTGCTCTGACATAACGGCAGGTACGTGTTTTCAGTTTGGTCTCCCCCGTGCAGCTGACAATAATGCAAGGGTCTCTGTGGAAAACTGCCACTCATCCCTTAAAACCCAGCACTTATCATTTTTTCATCCCTAATACTTGAGGTCTAGTTAGCTTGGCACGTACTGGACTGGAACATTCTGTGTCCAGGTCTGCGTCTGATAACTGGTCACTGACCCTCGCTGTGGTGACCGTAGAATAGACCCTGACTACAGGGAGCTCCAGAAGAATGCAAGCGCAAAACTACCAAGAATCTTTGCATTCAGGGACCAAAAAACTTGTCTTTTAATTCTGGCGGAAACTTCAAGCCGAGTTAAAATGCACAGATCTCTAGAAATTCCCTCAGGGAGCATTAGGCAAGTCCCTCTAAAGCATCAGGGCTAAGAAATTTGGGGAAACCAAGGACAGGTGCGAAAAGGAAGCATTTGTGAGACGCTCCTGGTGGCCCGTTCTCAGTCTCTCTCCCACCTGGGCCCTCAGTGGGCTAGTCTCTTTGCCTCCTACTACCAAACCCAGAACCCTAGGCTTTGCAGTTAGCATATTTTCCCTGATAGAAAAGAGAGGAAAACCCAGTCTAGGAAATTGTCATTTCATAGGTCAACGCACTCCTGTTACCCAAGAGGGCATGTGCAGATGCTTCGAATAGTTCAATGACCTTTGTGGTGCCGCCCATGGGCACTTGGGTCAACCCATTTTTAATGAACTGATTGATCTTTTTTCTCTGCAGGTTTACATTCGTTTCAGCTACCCATGAATTGACATTTTCTGAGCACAGCTCCTTGCAGGAAGAGAAGAAGAAGGATTTCAAAGCAGGGAGATTGTTTCTTTGCAAGCTGATTATGAAACTATTCTATGACCCTGGCCAGTCACAGCCTTCTCTGGGCTTGGCTTTCAGCCTCTGCACAGTACATTTCAGACTTGGGACTCCCCGGAGTGCACTGAATGGAGGATTGGCCTCCCCAGGTCCTAGTGACCCAAGGCAATGGCCTGACAACAGACAGCAGATTCCTGCCTCTCCTCCGCCTGTGCACTGTGGTCACCTACTGTCGCCCTCCGCAGCACACACAGCAGCTTCTTCCGACTGACCTCTCCTGAGACTTAAAGAAGATATTTTTGCCCTGAAGCAGATCCTTAGAAGATAAGAAAAGCACTGATGTGGAAAACTCTGAACTGGGTGAAATGGAAACACAGCTCTCCCCCGGGGCCAGATGAGAAGCCATGGATGGACAGAAGCCAAGGCATTCTTCCTTGAGCCTCCACAAGTGGACAGCCCACCCTCCGTTCCAGAAGCAATGCCATCTTTTCCTTCCACTCTCCTGCAAATTTCCCCCTGGGCCCAAATCCTGAGCCCGCAGGACCCTGGTTATCTGGGGGCAAATCGGTCTTACTGTAGATTGAACCGGCTTTAATTGACTTCCCCCTGGGTGATTTATTACTGCCTGCTTCCTAAGTGAGCTTGTGGCCAAATGTCAATAAAAACAGTCAGAGGCCAAGAGAGTTAAAAATAACAGCCACAAAAGGGAGTGGAGGAAAGAAGGAGCTGACTCCTACTGAGGTGGGATGACTCCTCAGTCCTAGGACCTAGGCGGAACCGCTCCTGCTGGCAACCATCTGAGATCAGTAGCATCTTGCTGTGGCTGCTGCAAGAAGCCCAGAGCAAGCAGTAGTTACAGCTTGAATGACTTGGGATGCTGTCTTTCCAGTTCAGAACTTTAGAGTTCACTTCACAGGACTCCTTGCGCAAGCATGTCACCACACTGTCTACACAGCACGATCTGGGATAACGTTTGCTTTGGTTTTTTAAAACAGGCAACATAGAGATTTGAGATGTTTTGTGCATGTCTAAGTCTGGAAGGGGGTCACTGGTCTTCCCTGCTATGGCCTTAGAGTAGACCCTGACTACAGTGAAATCAAAACTGTATTTTAGTTCCGACTAGAGGTCATTGTCTTTTGGTGCTCATGGTAAATGGGTTAGTTCACAAATCTGCATGTAAACAAAGATCAGATCTCTCAAAGGAGAAGCATGAAGGCTTTTGTTATGGACTGAATTATGTTCCCTCTCAAGTTCCTATTTTGAAATGCAACCTCCAGTGCTACAGGGGATGGCTGTATTTGGAGATAGGTCTTTAAAGAGGTGATTAAGTGTAAATGAGGCCTTAGCTGTGAGCTCTAAAGCAGTCTGACTACTGTCCTTATAAGAAGAGGAAATTTGGACTCCTGAGACACCAGGGACACGCAGACACAAAAGAAGAACCATCTGAGGACAACAAGAAGGTGGTCTCTACCAGGCAAACGTGACCTCAGAAGACATCAGACCTGCTGACACTTGGATCTTGAACTTCTCCAGAAGGTTTAGAAAACAAATTGCTGCAGTCTCTGGTATTTTTCTATGGCAGATCTAACAAACAAACATAGCTATTGATGGATTCTTTCAGCTGTGTCAGATTTAAATTCAAAGGAACTAAAAACAAAGAAAGAAATGATGCCGCTTTGGAGAAGAACTTGGCAATGCCTCAGAGGTTTAACTCGGGGTCTCCAACGCTGAACCTTTGAAACTGAGATCAGTGAATTTTGGGGAATAATTGTTTTAGTGTTTGTCCAGGCCAACTACAAAGCTCTTTTTAGGACATTTCCAGTGAAATAACCGTGCTCTGCGCTAGCCCCCAAGCAGCCTACCTTTTAAGAGGTAAAACTATCTATATTGGCAGATGATATGATATGGCACGATATGCATCTAAGAATCCTGACGAACCCACCAATAAACTAGTGCAACTAATAAGTAAGCTCAGTAAGATCATAGAATGTAAGCTTAATATATAGAAACATTAAATTCTATACACATTACCAATAAACACTCTGTAAATGAAATTAAGGAAATTCTTTTTTTTTT
>NW_004524643.1:3486203-3499782 GCF_000260255.1 Octodon degus
TAGAACCGGGGATTGAACTCAGGACCCTGCGCTTGCCAGGCAAATGCTTATTCTTTTCCTTTTTTTGTTTTTGCAGAACTGGGGATTGAACTGAGGACCCTGAGCTTGCCAGGCAAACGCTTATTCTACTGAGCTATTTCCCCAGTCAAGAAAATCCATTACAACGGCATCACAAAACACAAAATGCAAAGGAGCACCGTACAGAAACATTGTTGAAGGAAATTAAAGAAGACCCAAATCAACGGAATGCCACCCCATGTTTCTGTGTCAGCTGACCAATATCACTAAGCTGAAATACCCTCTAAATTCATCTACAGATGCAGCGATATAGTGATACAAAGACATGTAGATTCATTGGATAGAACTGAGAATCTAAAAATAAACCCTTAAATTTATAATTAATTACTTTCAACCCCCAGGGATAGTCAGTTGAATTCTCCTAGATACATATCCAAGAAAGTATATGTCCATAAAAACATGTATAGGCCCAGCTAGATAGCTCAGCGGATTAAAGTGCCTGCTTAGGCAGACACAGGGACTGGGGTTTTGTCCCCAGTATGCCGACCCCGCAATTGAGACTGGGCATGGTGGCGTGTGCCTGTAATCCCAGCACTTGAGAGGCTGAAAACAAGAGGATCACTATGAGTCCGATCTACGTAGTGAGATCCTGCAGACCCTGTACTAAATACATAAAAAAAGTATAACAATGCTCATGATAATATTTCTTAAGAGTCAAAAGGTAGAGGCAAATGAGATGCCCATTAGGTAATAATGGATGAAGAAATTGTGGCATATTCATATAATGGACTGCCAGTGATAAAAAGGAACAGAGTACTGATGCATGCTGAAATCTGAACCTTGGGATCACTTAAAAGAGGAGCCTTAAAAGTATTATGCTAAATCAAAGAAGTCAATCACAAAAATCCACCTATTAGGTGAATCCATTACATAAAACATCCAGAAGAGAGAAATGCATAGCAATGAAAAGTAAACTATCGGTTGCTTAGTGCTGGCAACATGGGGTGGAAGGAAAGAAAATGGCCGTAAGAAGAATAGGGTGGCAAAAATATTCTAGAATTAGATAGTGATGATGGCTGCATATCTGCAGGTCCCTGGCTGCCCACCGAATATAATAAAACCCAGTAAATTTTACACTTTAAATAGGTGAATGGCATGTATATGAATTATATCTTAATAAGATGATTTAGGCTGGGGAGATAGCTCAGCGGTCTAAGTGCCTGCCTGGCAAGCACAAGGACCCAGATTCAATCCTTGATACCACATGCCATACCTGCCACAGAACCCAGGCATGGTAGCACGCAACTGTAATCCCAGAACTAGGGAGGCTGAGATAGGAGGATCACTATGAGTCTGAGCTGTGTAGGGAGACCCTGTACCAAATAAAGAAATTTTTTAAAATGTTATAAATAAAAAATAAAACTGTCACCAGAGGGGATAGAGGGGAGAAAAGAGGAGAGAAGGGAAGAGGAGGGGAAGGGAGGGAAGGGAAGAAGAGGAGGAGAGAGGAGGGGAGGGGAGGAAAAAAGAAGGGAAGAAGAGGAAAAGGGAGGAGAAGGAGAGGGGAGGGGATGGAATGTAAGAGAAGGGAGGATAAAGAGAGGAGAGGAAAGAAAAGAAGACAGAAGCAAAGAAGCTAACGTTGGTCTTTACCACACAGTGACTTCCGTGACCACAGTCTCCTCAAACACCAAAGGTAGAAGTTAAACTCAAAGACTTCTAAGCTTTCTTCTGCCTCTAAAATCTCTGCGTGTACATGGTGGGAAAAGCCAGATGAGGAAAAGAGAGGCAGTGTGTATAGGATGGGTTTGTGAGCGGAGAAGCAAAGGGCCAGCAGGCATTAAAAAAAAAAAAAATCATAAGAGACCAAGGGACAAGGGACATGGCCCCAGACAGACAGACCACAGATGCGATGAGGCAGCATTCCCCTGGGGAAACAACGAACTCCTCAGGTTGGGGGTGCCCATCCCCTCTCATTCTTCCACTCGGCCCACGTGTATGGGCCACTTACAAATGCCAAACTCTGTGCGCAGCTGTAACCCCGCAGGCTCAGCACTCAGCTCAGAGCTCAGAGCCAGCCATCACCAGGCAATCACAAACATGGACAGTGGAGGCTGGGACGCAGCGGTTCAAGATGCAGAGCAACACAGGTGCCTAAGCGCCCGTGTGCAGCGCGTGCAGCACTCAACAGCATGCAAAAGCAGAATCATTTTTGCATGGTGCACCCACTTCATCTGAGGCATTTAGAATTTTGCCAGCAAAGGCATTCAGATGGATATGCTTTTACAAGCATGGGCACAGATGCACTGCATACCGTATCTCCCGCTCTGATATCTGTGGAATAAGGCTCCAGGACAGGATTCAGCCCACAGCCCAGAGATTCCCAGCTCTCCTCCCCTTTACCAGGGGGACTGACTGTGGAAACAGGGAGGGAAAGGACATTACAAGCTCCCCAGCACTGCCCCCTGAGCCTCTGGCTGGAAACCCCACATCCTGTTCCCCTCCAGGTGTGGCCCAGCTAGGGCATCACCTGTTTCTTCTGCCCTTGCCTTGTGGCTTCCCTGCTGCTGATGAGCACCTGAAAGGAAATTTCAGATCAGGAGGAAAAGGGGTTCCTCTGCTCCCTGACAACTCAGCCAACTCTGAAGAGAAAAGGCCAAGGAAGTTTTTGGATATTTCTGGCTTTGGTCCTTCTTCATACAGCAAAGTATGATAATTTCTGAAACAACCTTCAGTCACACCCTAGCAGGGAAATTCTCCCTTAGTATTAGTCCCTGAAGGATGCTCTTTGGAGAAGCAGCTGTGGGGTGCTTTGGGCACTAGCACCAGCTCACAAATAGGAAGTGTCCAGCCACCCATGGCAGGTAGGGTTTGGACACTGGCCTGCAGGCCCTGGGCAGACTGCAGCAGGACTGGGCTGGGAAGCAGCCCTTGTGGGTCTGCAGGTCCCTGGTTGTCCACAGTTCAGAGCAATAGTGAATTACTGTGGTTTGGGCTCCAAAATTAGTAGTCAGAGCATCTAAAATTGCCTTCCATGCTGGACTGAGCCAGTCCCCTGGGAATGTCAGCATTTCCAAAATGCCCCTTTCCACATGCCTGCCTTGTGTCCGACTCCAACTTTAGTCTGGACCACAGTGAAGTTCTCCCGGCCCGGCCTCGCCACTCCTGCCCAGTCTCTCTCAACTCTGCATCTTGCCCAGTGGTTCCCAAATAAGACATTCTTGAGATTTATGTCCATCTGTTGCTGTTGCCAAGTTGGAGGCCTTTAACCTGGCGCATGGCTTGGAAGGGCAGAACTGGTCCCTTGGAGAAGTGGCCTAGATGGCTCTCTGTCTTTGGGTTGGAACTTTATGCCTAAAAAATGAAGGCTGGAGAAATAGCAGTACCTGAGGGCCCCCAAGCTTCTGGTCTGCTGTTGATGCCAAAGGAAGCCTTTTCCATGGACTGCTCTTTCTTGAGTAAGAAAGGAATTCTGACATCCCTGGGAATTTTATCATGACTCGGCTCTCCACGCGTGCCTCAGTGCCTTTGTACGTGCTGAGCTTTGTGTGTCAAATGCCATTTCTTCCCTCCTCCCTAACTGATTGATGTACCTCACCCAAGCTGAGGTGGGCATCAAGTTTGGCTGTAGTGAAGACTTTGAGTGGCCGCCTTGTCTAGCTCACACTCCCATGCCCAGAGATTCGTGTTCCCCACTCCTTTCACCACTGACCACGGTTCCCTACTGCCTTGCTCCACAGGACAGGAGAGAAGCAAAGAGTGAGCATCTTCCTGCCTCCTGGAGACTGACCTGCAAGCTTCTCACTACCAAGTGGTCAGGATCTGAAAGCACTGCAAGGGCTCTCTGATTTAAATGCAGTTTGGGTATCTCTCCAGTATGAGGAAGGGGGCACCTGACAATGCATTTAATACCAATGTCATAGGAGAGAGACAGAAGAGATGGAGACACAGAGACAGAGACAGGGAGACAAAGAGGGGTAAACAGGGGGGCAACAGAGACAGAGAGACACAGAGAGATAGGGGAGAGAGAGCAAAACAGAGACAGGTAGAAACAGAGACAGAGAAAGACAGAGACTGAAACAGAGACAAATAGAGACAGAGACAGAGATAGAGAGACAAAACAAATGGAAAGATGGAGATGGAGACAGATGGAGAGACAGATAGACAGAGACAGAGAGACAGAGGGACAGAGAGATAGAAACAGAGACAGAGACAGAGACAAAGACAGAGATAGAGACAGAGACAGAGACAGAGACAGAGACAGAGACAGAGACAGAGACAGAGACAGAGAATGAGCCTGTGGACCAACCAAATCCCAAATTGCTCTACACGTCTCAACTATATGGTCCAGAAAATTCTGATACTTGTCTAACATAATTCAAATTAATCTCTAGTCCATGCAAACAAGGATCCTGGCCAACATGAAGCCAAACAGAGTGGGTTGGCCCATCCCCTTCCTGCTACCCTTGCTCTGTGGAATCTCCCTTATCCCCCCACAGAGACAATGCAACAGCTCCTCTCCTGGTCCAGATCTTCTGCCCTTCAGCATACTTTCTACCACTCCCAAACATGGGCTTTAGAAGACTCCTTGACTTCCCACTGCCTAGAGTTCCAGTCCTGACTTCCTCCTCTCCAGCTCCAAAGCCTTCCGCAATCTGGTCCTTCCACAGTCTCACCCTCGAGCTTATCTCTCATGCCTGGCTCCACTTGCTCTGTGGGCCTCACGCCCCAGGCACACGAGTCAGCTCCCACTCTGACCCACTCCCCACTCTCCCAAGACCTTTCCCCCTGAGGCCTTCCACTTCCCTCTCACCTACCTGCCCAAGTCCCACCCTCTCAACTCTCTGGTCACCTAAGAAGCATTTGCAAATGGCCCCCGACAGAAAATGTCTCCCTGCCCCAAACTTGCTCCCGTGTACAGTATGGCTCAGGGTCTTAGGCCAGAATCAATTATACACATGTTGAAAACAGGGAAAACCCTGACCGCCTTGTGCCTGGTTTGCCCACGTAGGCCTTGTTGAATTCATTGCGTCCAGCCAACAAGCTCTACACCCTCTACCGCATTTCCTCAGCCATACTCTAGGAGAGGGAACCCAAACTTTATGTCATGTTTTCCTTCACCAGGTTGGTGTTTTGGGGGATTGTCTCTGTTTTTTAAATTAATATACAATACGCATGACAAAATTTATAGTTATAATGTGTCATTCAAGGGAACTAGGGGCATTCACACTGTGGTGTCGCTACTCCATATCTAGTTCCGGACCTTTTTCATTACGCCAAAGGGAGACACCTACGCATGAAGCAGCTCCTCCCTCTCCCTGCTCCTCCCTCTCCCTGCTCCTCCCTCTCCCTGCTCCTCCCTCTCCCTGCTCCTCCTTCTCCCTGCTGCCTGGCAGTTACGCATCTGCTCTATCTCTGTATAAACTTACCGGAGTTGGGTAGTCCCTGTGAGTCACATCGTGCAACGTGTGAATTTTTGCACCTGCCTTCTTTCACTTAGATACAGGGTTAGCCGTCCGGCCGCATCACAGCGTGCGTCAGAGCTTTATTCATTTTTGTAGCTGAGTAACATAGTGTTGTACAGAGACACCACGATCTGTTTATTGCTGATCGGTTAATAGACATTTGAGTTGTTTCTCTTCCTTAGCTCTTGGGAATAGCGCTACTGGCCACATTTTTACACGCGGTTTTGTTTGGACACCTGTTTTCCATCCTTTGGGGTAAATGCCCAGGAGTGAAATTGCCAAGCTTATGGAAATCCCATGTTCCTGAGACGCTGCCTGTTTTTGTTCTCTGGGTTCCTCACGGATGTACTGGCTCTGCTTAGCTGACCTCCCCTGGGGACAGTCCAAGGGATTTGGAGCAATCTGTTTCATGTTGATTGATTGCCATCTCCTGACTTCAAGCTTTAAAGGCTACTCCTGATGTTTAATACTAACTTCCTGCTATGTAGAGCTTTTGGTTGCCTAAGCTATTGCATAGCCACAACATAGTTTACTCCAAGCAAAACTGCAAGACAGATCTTACTGTCTGCTTCTCATGCTGAGGCTGAGAGTCAGTAGGGTAAGGTGACTTAGCATGGAGACTGACCCTGACCTTTCCTAGGACTCTGTCACCTTCCGGAAACCTGGGTTAATGTCCCCTTTCCATGTTGATATGAAAGTAAATCTGAGTGTATCCCATGAGTTCAACCTTGCCTTCTGAATTGCCTCCTGATTCTTCAGTTCACCTCCCAGATCCCTTTTCCTCCTTAGGAGGAAATAATCCCTTGGATTGAGGAGCCCCCAACCTCTTTGGAGTCGGAGAGAGGCACAGTGACCTCCAGCCCAGCCTGGTGGACTTGTGTCCCACCTGCCCTGTGGAGGTTTCCAATCTTGTCATCCTACATATGCATGGGACCAGGAGGCTGCAAAGAAAAAGAAAAGAGGCCACAGGCCCTGTTCTTCAGGGCAGACCATGTGCCTGGGGCTCGAGAGGCCCTGGCTCACCCAGCTCTCTCACTGTCCCAGGGCGGAGATGATATTTTGCAGATGAAGAAATCGAGACTCAGTGTGGAACTGTGAGTTCTCCAGAGTAACAGCCCTGGTGAGAGGCCAGGCTGGGGCTGAAGACCTGCAGAGGTTGCACTTCCCTAGGAGAGGCCTTCGGGGATGACCAGGCCTGCTTGGAGCCTTCCTTAGCAGTTCTGCAAGGAGCAAAGACTCTGGATCATGTGAGATCCAGCCCGTACCTGCACAAGCATTGATGTCTCTGACCATGTTCTATGCGGATCATGTTCTATCCACGTGCTGATAGGTGATGCTGCTAGGGGTTCTGAGAAGAAAGGTTTCATATGTCCCTGCATTTGGGGATGGAGACCAGCATGAGATAGGTTTCTGTCCTGCAGAGTATCAGGAGCTTTAGGAAGAAAGTGTGCAATGTATAGCTCTCTAAGCAGGAGCAAAAAGAGTGGGCAATGTTTTTCAAGGAGGATGTCAAAAGTTCCATCTGAAGAGCTTGGGAGGCTCTGTAACCTTCAGGGTTAGATTAGAAGGCATCCAGATATGAGAGGGCAGAGTGCTTAAATGTAGGAGCTTGGAGCCATGTGACCAGCTCTCTGGCCACTAGCCTTGTCACCCCTGGGCTGACGCACTCGGAGTGGACACCTGTGGCATCTCCTGCCTCCTCTCGCAGGCGATGCTTCATAGGATGGCTGGGGGAATTGACTTGGAAGCAAAGATCTCAACTTCTTTTTTTTTTTTTTTTCCCCCCTTTGGCAGAACCAGGGATTGAACTCAGGCTCTTGCGCTTGCCAGGGAAGTTCTTTTTCCACTGAGCCATCTCCCCAGCCCCAGATCTCAACTTCTTCATCAAGGCAAGACAGCAGTGGTTGGGGAATGGAGGAGGACTTGGCAGGAAATGCCATGGGGGAATTCTGAGCACTTACCCAGACATTTTGTTGTGAAGTTTCTCCTGTAATTTGGGGACCAGTGTGCGTCTAGTGATCCAGCTAGTCCCAGTATACAGGGGAAAGTGGGACTCAGGCTGCCACACGCAGGTCAGGCAGAGCCCCGTGCAGGTTCAGAATATGATGCAGTGGGTGTGAGGCAGCTCTTGGGATTTGGCATGTCTAATACATCTCAGAGGCTGGTGCCACTCTGGAGAGTAAGGTGCCAGGGCCAGGGCTACCTACTAGATGCAGTAGGAGCGGAGCCAAGGACCCAAGAAAATACTTCGATTCCAAAAGCAAAAGAAAGAACAAATTCTTAGGTCAAAGAAAATTATTTCATTAGTATAGTTTATCGTTCCACTAGAAGAATCATAAAACATTATTTTTAATATTTTCATAGGAGAAAGGAGCCCATGAAGGCAAGGGTGCCTGGGGCCTGCCGAAAAGCTAATGAGGGCCCGAGTGGGGACGGAGACAGTGGACAGTTTTGCTACCTACAGTGCATAACACTGTGCCATGGAGAACTCAGATAGCAGGCTCCATGGGCCTGTGGAGCACCTGTGAGACTCAGTCACAGCAAATGCCACATAGATGTCGGCTGCCCACACAGCTTCTTGGATCACTTCCGGTCCACTTGCTCTCCCCTGAAGGAGCCCTGATGGGTACCCAAGGCCTGCTGGGGCCCCAGTGCTAATGCCTCTGAGATTCATCCGTCCTGTCCTACTAGGACAGTATCCCCACTGATGTCTCAGAGGGAGGCCCACCCACTCCCAGAGCTGGAGTGTGCAGAGCAGATGGCCTATGACGTGAGAGAAGGGGGCCCAGGCTCCACCAGCTGCCTTTGGTGGTGACAAAAATAATGGCCCCTGGTTCTGATCTGAGCAGTAAATGTCTAAAGCGTGAGTCAAGTACCTTGTTAACAAGAAAGAGAATGAGTCGGCGTCTCCTTAGCTATAAATGTTTTCTTAAAAACACAGGCCTCCATTTACTTTGGACCTGGTGTCCATCCCAGCTGTCCCCAGAAATACTGCAGGGGCTTTGGAGAATAAGCGTTAACAGATGACTCTTCTGATCACTACAGTCCTGCTGCACTTGTCCCAGACACGGTGTCAAATACAGTCGTTGCTCCGAGATGACCTCAGTCATGGGGTGAGGAGACTGAGGCTCTGGAAGGAAGCATTGATTTGCTTCAGGGCACAGCGCAAGCTGGAGGCCCCACCAAGCCTAGAATGTGGGGCTGCTGCTCATAGCCTCCCTTCATCTCACTTAGGAAGTAGCACCAGGGTGGGCGCTGGAAGATTCCCACTGGCTTCAAACTTAGCAGGACTCCTTCACTCACTCATTCATTTGTTCAGACATCCACCTACCAAGAACCTGTTGTAAACTTGCCGGGTCACCAGCTCTCCTCAGACTTCTCTGTGAACTCAAGGTGACCCAACCTTTTTGAAATCTTACTGGCCCAGTCTCTCCTCTCCCTGGCCTGGAAATCCCTCACATGGATTTCTATCTGCTGTGGAATCCATATGCTTTTACACCAAGACAGTTATGCCGTGGCTGTGGTACCTTCCAATAGTGTCATCATGAGTGAGCTACTCAACCTTACAAGGCCCAGATTTTCCCATCAGTAAAATGGAGATAATGTTATTACCTCTTACAGTGTTAAAAATATGAGATAATATATGTAAAGCATTAAACACAGTGTTTAGCTTGTACTCAATAAACAATAGCAGTTTTAGTATTAATACTCTTGTTATTGTCATATGAAACAAGTTTCTGCAGATCTCAGCAAATGTAAGACTCTAAAAGTTGGCTTTTCTTGTTTTTGAGCCTGAGCAAATTCTGTGCTGTCTAGACTGCAGGAATTATGATAAAAGAACCATCTCAAGTGCTTCCTGGTCTGAGGCACCAGACCTTCGAGGCCCCTCACCAACCACACCGATTTTCCTCTACTGGATCCAGGAGAAACCATCTGCCTTGAGGTCAGTGAAGTCCTGTGAACAGGGACAGGGCAAGGACCTGGAACTGCTCTCCAATGTATTCACAGCTGAAAACCTCTCATGCAATACCATGAGATTCTATGCCTGGTGCTGAGGCAGGAAGCTTGATAGGCTGAGACTTGTGGAACAGAGGACAGAAAGGCCACTACCAAAAAATAGGTGACAATATTCTTTGAAGACACTTTTGCAGTTAGCAATTCCTCCTCTTAGGAAGAGCCCCTGTCGGCTCTCCATGGCCATAGCCTGGTCCCCTGGGCCTGACCGGTGACTGTGGTTATGGATCCCAAGATGGACCTGTTAGGATCTAGAGACTAGCAGTCACTGAAATCTGGTCAAGCAGGGCCTGTGCCCTAGAGCAGTGGTCTTCATAGGGTAGTTTACAAAGCCCAGGAATATAATATGGTCCAGGGGAATACAGGAGGAAAATGGGAATCTACTGTTTTGGTTAAAAAAGTAGGAATGCTATAATATTTAATAAGACTTAATATTTAATAAGCACATTCACAGTAGTGTCCTTACTCAACCCATCTGGTGAATGGTCACTGTCATGCCCAGCTTGTGAGACATCCTAAGAGCACAGGGGCAATTCCACAATGCTAAGATACTGAACATTCAGTTGCTTTCAGGGAAGGGTGACATGAGTTGCACATGCCCAAGTGGATTCATAAAACACATCTGCCTAGTTTCAACCAAACTATCTATCATAAGAAGGAAATGGGGCTTAAAAGCTCCCTGCAAAACACATGGCATGAAGACACACTAACTCAAAAATGTTATGCAAACTGGTGGATAAGACTGGAAACATAGCGTCCCATTCAGAAAGTAAGACCCCTCTGGCTTGCACATGAGCTGGTTTTCCTGCCTGGTTTTCCCTCCTTCTCGTCCCTTCTGCCCTGACTGGAGCCACCCTGCCCTCTGTGCTCGGAAATAACTCTCAGTACAAAATGCGTGCTTGGCCTTCTTGATGGTTCAGTTTGGCTGACAAACCAGGTGGGAGCGGGGAGGAGAGGAAGGTCCGGGCTCCTCTCTCTGTTCCCTCCTGTCTTCAGCGCTGTGTCCCTGGCAGGGAGCCTCTCCTTCCCTAATTATAGAACATTCCAGAAGGACTCCTTTCCCTGGCTGGAGCACCCCCTGGCTTCTGACACTGCTGCTTCCTTCCCTCACGCTTCCAGGCTAGGGCTGGTGATGCCTTTCTGTCACTGTTGGCTTCCACACCAGCCCAGAGGAGCCCTTCTTGGCTCCCAGTCTTCTGCAGGGTTTCTCCGTCAAACTGTGTTCAGCCATCTGACCTGGCTCTGGGTCCTTGCTGGGGGACTGATTCATAAAGTGTCTCTTCTAGCCACGACAGTCATGAAAATCATGGGATATCCAAAGTGCCAAACCCAGATTATCAAAAATAGTAAAGCAGAATCAATCATGTATCCCTTACTAAAAGAATTTCCCTATTATGATTTGGTACTGTTTTTATTTTGAGGGGGAAGAAAAGCACTTTTTCCAATTAACTCACAAGTAATGACATCATCCCTGCTGCTTTAAGGAAGCCGCCCTAACCCTGACCCCAGAGCCTACTGAACGCCACCTCAGCAAATTCGGTAGCATCAGAACACCCTCCGCCACTGCCGTGCCAAAGCCATGAGGCTGTTAAGGAAAGGTTTCACACTTTATACTTTGGTTATTAATTTATATTTTCATGCTAAAGCAACTTGGTCAGAGCGCTGTATCTTTTTAAAAGAACACAAGGTTCGTATTTAATTTTTTCTCATTCTTTAAGAAGTATTGTTTTTATGTTTTATATTTAATCTATTAGTGCAATAGTTTATGAAAATTATTTAAAAATTTTAGACATATCTAAGATAGAGGTATATGCTCAGAAAATTTAATAGTAATATACACTATTATTTTGCTTTTTCTTTTTCTAGACAGTGTCTCACTATGCAGTTCAGGCCGGCCTTGAGCTCACTTTGTAGCCAAGGCTGGTCTTGAATTTGCAACAATCTTCCTGCCTCAGCCTCCTGAGTGCTGGGATTACAGGTGTGCGCCACCATGCCCAGATGTCATGTACTTTATCCCTTCATACTATTAGAAAACCCCTAAGCCTCCTGCCTGAGAACACAGGCTAGCAGCTTCATGTGGCAGCCCCCAGAGTCCTCCAGGCCCTGAGCTCTGGCTGCCATGTGTTTTTCTGAGGCTCTGAAATACCTTCCATTAAATTAAATCTTTCTCAGGCTGAGGAGATAGCTCAGTGGAGTAAGCGCAAGATCCTGAGTTCAATCCCCAGTACCGCAAAAATAAATAAATAAATCTTTCTCTCTTAAGTTGTGCAACATAGGTTTCTAATATTTTCTAACCAAACCTAGAGACAGGCTGTTTAATGAAACCATCATTTGCAAAGTACTTTTCTGCAGCAAAAAGAAAAGCTCATAGCTAGACGTGGCGGCACACACCTGTAATCCCAGCACTCAGGAGTCTGAGGCAGGAGGAGGCCATGAGGCTGTGACCATGAGCCTGGGCTACAAAGTGAGCCCAAGGCCAGCCTGAATTGCATAGTGAGACCCTATCTCAAAAAAATAAATAAATAAATAAAATTCAAAAATAAAAAGCAGTTGCATATAAATGAATATAGAAATGAGGAGGTTTTGCTAAGTAGCCCAGGCTGGACTCCAATTCTTGGTCCCCCAGCCTCAGCCTCTGAACACAGGGCCCATGGGTACATACGGTGCCATCAAACCCAGGAGAGTGCAAGGGCTTATGGGAAAAACAAAGCTAACTACCACCAAGAAAACTTACAGAGGAAAAGAGGGGAGAAAGTTAAGCACTAATAGTTCTTCTGCTTTTACATAGAGAAATAAACTTACTGGCAATCAGTATGGAAGAGTAATTTGGTGATTGTTAGTGATTTGATGTATTAAATAAAAATAGACATGAACCACATACTATGTTTTACCTAGAGCCTTTAAATAAGTTTTGACTAAATTTCTGCTTCACTAAAAAAGAATGTTCTGTATAATAATAATCTAAAATTATCACACACACACACACACACACACACACACACACAGAGGCTCATCTATACTTCCCAGAGGAGAGACATCCCTCCCGAGCTCTACAGGAGTCTCAGATTGGACAGAGACAGCTCATCAGCCACATCCTGGCAAGGTGAAGTACCCTTCAGAACATTCTGCCCCTGAACAAACCTTGTATCTTCCATTTTGGTCCTGGACAGCACTGCCTTCCTCAGTATCTTAGCACGTAACCACTCAGACTTGTACCTCTCAGGCTTGCAGAGCTTGGATTTTGTGAGTCAGAATCCCGGGTGTTATCTCTCTGAGTCAATATGGGAGCTTAGGAACAGGGCTAGAGTACCTGGGAGGTGACAGAGTCCTAGGGAGGCCACTCAGGAGCCAACTAGACCTCAGCTGTGAAAGGAGAAGTGTCTTGGGTAGAGGAGAAAGTGTCTGCCCAGGAGGACATTATATTCTTTCTACCTGGGATCCCAATCTTCACACAGGTTGAAAATATCAAGACAATGGGCTGGGGAGATAGCTCAGTACAAAAAGCACTTGCCTGACAAGTGCGAGGTCCTGAGTTCAATCCCTGGTACTTCCAAAAAGAAAAAAGAAAATATCAAGAAAAGACAGCCCTTGGAGAAACCTGAAGATTTGGGGTCCATGTGCTTGATGTGAATCTGAGCCCACGTAATTACTATTTTTTGTGAGTACTTATACATGTTACGCGTTCGGTACAGCAGGCCACGTGCTCCATAACTAGTCCTTATGGAGCACGAGCGCTACTTCATAGATAAGGAGGGTGAGACAGAGAGGTCAGGTCATGTGTTCAAGGTCACATAATAAGTTGGGGATCTGGGATTTGAAGTCAGGTAAACCACTAGTCTTGAAGGCCTCTAGTGACTGTGGCAGTGTCTAGGGACCTTTAGGGTACCAGCCACGGTGACTTGAGTCACATTACAGAGCTTGTTATTTCTTGCTCAGAGAAAGCTCATGTGCTGGCCCTGCCCCCAGGGTGCTCTGAAACTGGGTATGGTGGCACACAACTGTAATCCAGTGTTTGGCAGGCTGAAAACAGAATGGCCAATCTGTGTAGAGAGACCCTGTAGACCCTGTACTAAATACAAAAA
>NW_004524643.1:3500077-3518103 GCF_000260255.1 Octodon degus
ACAAAGTAGAGTGGGCCTACCTGGCCAGCAGCCCGGACTCCTGCTCCAGGGCTCAGGGGCTCTGCTCTGAACAGCAACACCAGCCCTCCTGAGCTAGGCTCTTGCAGGATCAGGAACAAAGGGTTGGACGCCCCTGCAACCCCTTGCCCTGTGACCCAGCATGGAAACCACAGGGAGATACAAAGGCCTGGGGTTGGGGATCTCATGATTTTTTGGCTTAACTGCTCATCCTTACTTATGAGATTATGGTGTTGACTAAGGGACCTAACATTGCTGAGTTAGTTTACGCATAAGCGTCTCCCTTAGAGACCAAGTCGCAGATGGATTCGGCAAGCTATTACATCGAAGATGCGTGGCAGGTAACTTGCACTCAAACAGTGGTGACTCTCCTGCGCCATCCTCATTTGTCTACCTATATGCAGTAACCCAGAGACAGATGGAATTAAGAGATCATTTGCTTCCTGTCTGGAGTTGCCTAAATGGAACTTCTGTGGAAAAAAAGCAACATTTCCAGATGCTTCTGGTTAGATGCCTCTCTTCTCCAGTGAAGGCCCACACCAAACAAGGCCCCCAGCAGCATCTGCAGAGGAAAAAGGGTTAGTCTCCTTCCAGAGAGAAAGGCAGGAGCTGGGTGCCCATCCTCACGGAACCATGTGGTGGCCCCTGCAGCCTCAGCCCTCGCTGTCCCTTACGAGGGTGCGGCACAAGACCCAGGAGGTACATGTCACCTGAGAGACCAGCTTTGTAACCGGGCTTGGCTGGGCCCTCACTGAGCTACCCAAGAGTGTGTCAGTCCTGTCTCTACCCAGGAAACTGCCCTGACAGTGGTAAGCCCTCAGCAGCCGCAGCGGCAGCGGCTAAATCCTTTCCTTGGTCCTTTCCCAAGGGAATGGGCAGCACACAGGGAACGCACTTTCCATTCAGCCTCTTCAGGCTCCAAGGTTGGAGGAGGGCCTTGTCTCCACTGCAGGTCGCTGCAGAAGGCTGCGCTTAGTCTAGCTAGTGCACTTCCACAAAAGCTGCTTGCCTGTCCACGTAATCCACAGTCTCCCACGCCAGCTTTATAGTCACATGGTGGACTCTGCCTTGGAATGTCAACAGGCCTTTAAACTTCAGGGAAGGGAAGAGGTGTTTCTTTTTGGGCCTCCATAAAGACTGCTCCTGGTAGCAAGGTCTAATAGTCTAGAGAATGAACCTGCCACTCTCCTTAGGATTCGGGATTGAGAGGCAAGAACATAATGCTGGATTATGGATACTCAGAGCCCCAAACCCACTAGAGCAGTCTTCTTGGTGTAATCTCCAAAAGGGGACAGATGGATGCCAGAAATAACAATAGTGGCTGCATCCCAAGTGCCGGGAATAGGCACTGGACAAAGAGATTTAACCCTACAAAGTGGGCATTGTCGTTACTGCAGAAGAGAAAACTGAGGCTAAGAGAGAGACTGCTACAGAAACACACAGCTGGTCAGTGACAGAGCCCAGCGGCCAGTCCAGGGTCCACACTTCCCACCTGGCAGGGGACCATGCTGACTCCGACATGAGGTACCGTCGCCCCGTTGTGATGACCAGGGAAAAGCTGGTCAGTGCCGAGCCCACGGCCCTAGCCAGGTCAGTGAGCCTTGGACCACACTGGCATGAGCGCGCAAGTCAAGCAGTCTTCAAGCTTTTTCCCTCTGGTGATCAGAGGCTTTCTGGAAACAGCCTCTTTGATGCTGGGTCAGCATGAGAACTCTCTGGCCTCTGTGTGTCCCTCTCCAGGGAGGCCACCCTGGGAATGACACCCCTCCCCCAAGGCCAGGCTGCGAGAAGTGTGTGGTCAGCCTCTCCCGGCTGCTCCCTAGGCTTTTCTCTGTGTCACCTACACCCTACGTTCGTGGCACCCTGACTCCATCATGCCCCTGGAGTCCTTTGCACACTACTCACTTTTTCTTTTTCTACTCATGTCCTTATTTCATCTGTACATTTACTTAATATAATTTCACTTCAATCACCATAAGCCCCATTCCACTCACCTCTCCCACTTCCTCTCTCTGTTGTTGCTTTTGCTGTCTTCTGCCACCTAGAGCTATTGTCCATCTGCCATGTGTCACTCAGCCAGCTGACTATGGACTGAAACCTCTTCAAACTGTGAGCTAACTAAGCCTTTTCCCCTAGCAGGATGTGGTGGCACATTCCTGTAATCCCAGCACTCGGGAGGCTGAGGCAGGAGAATCTTTGCAAGCTCAAAGCAAGCCTGGGCTACAAAGTGAGTTCAAGGCCAGCCTGAGCTGCACAGTGAGATTCTGTTTCAACAACAACAACAAAAAAGACCAAAAAAAACCCTTTCCCCCTAAAAAAAATTAATAAAATAATAATAACCATAATCTCAACCATAGTCCCAAAGGCAAGATTGAAATCCTGGACCTGCCATTTACTGGCTTTGTGTAGTTGGGCAGGTTCCTTCTGTGCCTCAGTTTCCTTATCTGTATGTTGAAGATAATGACGGTACCTACTACCAGGGTTCACTAGCTACCACCATCACTACACTGATTTAAAGGGAAACTTTATGTCCCTATTTTAAGTAAGAAAATCTCTACCACAAATAGCTATGGTAAAAATAAATGTAATGGAAACAATTATTAAATGTTTGCTAGTGCATACCAACAGCTCCCTGCCTGAGTCCTGCTGTCCTTTTGTCCAGAAGAGACATGAAAGAGTGTCAGAAAGAGTTTGAAGCACAAGGTTCACACGAGGGTGACCAGCTCCCCGATCTGCCCAGGCCTGTCCACAGACAAACACACACAACTGGTCACCTCGGGGGATCCCTCCTTAACACGAAGGACCGAGAAGAACTGAAAGGAAAGTGACGTTCTCGCATGTGTAAGGCTGGGTCTGGCTCTTACATAGCGTCGTCCTGCAGAGCGTGGTCACACTGTGGGCCACACCACATAGGCCCACCACTGAGAGCTGAGTCCCAAATGCCACAAATGTATAGGAAACAGGCACACTGTGTGTATCACTGAGATAGGGAAGAAGAAAACCCACACTGTAAACACCAGCGACAGGAAGGGTGATCAGGCCGTCACCAACTACAATGACTATATTTTATCCAGCCACTGAAGTGTCCTAAATGATCTTTAATAATTGGGGAAAAATTGTAATGGAATGCTCAGTTAAAGTAAAGAAGACCACAAAATTGCATTTCCTGTAAGAGCTTAGTTTTCTAAAGTATAAAGAAATACAACAGGGACCGGGGAGATGGCTCGGTGGAACAAGCGCTTCCCTGGCAAGTGCAAGGGCCTGAGTTCAATCTCCAGTTCCACCAAAAAAAAAAGAAATACAACAAAAGCAACATCTCATAACATGAATAGTACTTATCTCTGAGTGATGGAATTCTGGAGGGTTTTAAACTCTTTATACTTATTTCTAGATCTCTTATTCATAGTTATTTTCATATTGCCTAAGAAAATTGAACAAGGAACATAGACCAGAAAAATGAATTTAAAAAGTATACATTTTAAGAAGTAATAGAAGAAAGCAACCAGAGCTAAGCCCAGCCTTAGCAAACTGTTGCTTTGCTTTGCTTTGTTTTAATTTGTTATGTTTTGTTTTGTTCTGGCTGAGAAGGGTTTCCTCTCTGCCTGCCTGCTACCTACTTTCTGTTCCCCCTGGGCAGAGCTGCGGCAGGGTGGGGTTGTGTACTGTCCTGGGCAGGTGTCACCTCTGCAAGGCTTTGCAAGGTCTCAAGGTCCTCAGGTGAGACTGGCCTGGGCTGTGACCTCAACTCCCAGTCTGGCCTGCAAGGTCCAGGCCAAGCATGCCAACCCTTTCCCTCTATTCTAGCTTCTCCGGTGGTCTAGACTGCAAGCTCAAGAGCCACCCCTGAGCTAGTGAGAGACAAGGTGGACTCTGACACAGAAAGGGCCCATCTTCAGCAGCCAGTAGCTGGGTGCCTCTCAGAACCACAGGCCGCTCCTCTCTAACACAGGGTTAAATTAAATAATCTGACCCAGATCCGAGCGCAAGGTAAGAGTTCGTTAATGAATATCGATTTCTTCCCCCTCTTTCCTTTTGCGTACTCCACACTGCCTCACCCTTCTCGGCCTCCCTCTGACTCAGGAGCTCCCCACAGCACAGGGGCAGGGGCAGAAGCTGAGGGCTGCAGGCTCCCTCCTCTCCATCCACCTGGCTCTGGTGACGGCAAAGTAAGGAAGCTGTGGACAGCCCAGTGGCTCTGTGGGACCACCATGAACAGGGGCAGGTGGGCTGAGTGATATGTGAAGACCACCCCCCGCCCCGCGCATCCTTTGAAGTCAGACTAGAAAAGCCGGCCATCAGCAACATGTGTGTAATAAACCCAGGTCCCTGTTTAACCAGGACACACTTTGCAGTAAACATTATGGCCATTTATTCACCCAAAGGTAACTGTTCTTGAGTACTTGGCATGCTCCTGGCATCATTCTGGGCCATGGGCACACAGTGGGAAGCTCTGGGTTCAGTTTCTACTCTTGCTAGAAGTGCGGGGCACATCTGTCCCCCTTCATTACACAGGCTGCAGAGGGAAAAGGCTGGGCTGTCGGAGAAGCTGAGAACCCATTCTGGGCATCTCAGCCCACCAGGAATACACTCTAGATTTCTCTCATGGGCCCACAAATGCTTCTCCCCAAAACCATGACCCTCCCAGGCCAGTGGAGAATTTGGTTTCCATGGAAGGTGTCCAATGTCCCTAACAACATTCGTACTCAAGATGCTGCCTAAATCCCCTGCTCTGCCTCTTGGTGGCCGGGTGAGCTTGGACAAGTCCTTTAACCCCATTAGATCCATTGTCCTACCTGTCAAACTGAGGTAACGATACATCACTCCTAGCACTGCCCCAAGGGGCTTGTGCCACCACGTGTGACAGCCCAGAGGCAGCGCTGGAAGAGGATCAGTGTTTCTCTTGTGCTCTGCTCAGAGACAGGACAGAGCAGAGGTGAACAGGGCACGGTGGCCCAGGTCAGTCTCCAGGGACAGCTGTCTAGGGTCAAAGGCTGGCAGCATGACACTTGGTGTTACCAGATGAGGAACAGTGACCATACAGTCCCTGCTGTGTAGGCCGTGGAAACGGAGAGCTACGGTGCAGGAAAGGCTTAGAACAGTGCTCAGCGTTGGACACGATGTGCTTGCTCTCCCACCCACCACAAACCTATGGACGGGGCTGCCTGACGATGTAGTCGCAAGTAGCGTAGCGACTCCTTGCCAAAAGTCCTGAAAAGACATGTAGGGAAGCCTCACGTACCGTCACCTATAGAGGGACAATTAGTAGTGAATCCAGCCACCCCCAACACAAGTGCAGGAACACACACACACATGCGCGTGCGCACACACACACACACACACACACGCATACCCCACTGGATCACAGAGCAAACAAACATGATGAAGCCAACTGTTTTGCCCATCCAGTCACTAATCGCAAGACCCCTGTGGCCCACATAGTTATTTTAAAGGGCAGGAGCCCTGGAGTTAGAGGCATACAGATCCGGGTTCAAGTCCCAGCTCTGCTTCTTCTCGGTGCCCTGACCCAAGGTAAGTCTCTCACCCGAGTTTCCCCTTCATAACTGTATTAGGGTGAGGGTGGGCAACTCTACTGTCCTCATGGATGTGTCACCACCCCGACACTGCAGCATAACAGCCTGGGCAGCTCCTGCCTTTCCCTGCAGCGGGCCCAGCCAGCCACCCCTGAGCCTGCCCCCACAGCTGCCTGAGGTGCTAGGAGAGCGGCAGCTGCCACCCTGGGCGGCCAGCTGGCGGGCTGGCGGGCTGGCCAGGGGTCCTGGCTGCGCGGCTGTTTACACCAAGTGCAGAGCCTCTCCAGCTTTTATGACCTCGCACGGTGCAGGAGGGAGCGAGGCAGCTGGCCTCTGGCTGTCACTGGCCTTCCCTTCTGAGAAAGCCGGGCTGAGCACAGTTCACTCTAGGAACAGCTTCAAGCCGGGCCCTGGAGGAAAACCGGGCTGGGCCCAGGCAGAGACACAGAGCGTGGAGCCCTTTGAGGGGCCAGGCAAGGGTACAGGAAGCAAGAGAACTGGAGACCACAAGGAGAGATGGAGACAGATAAACATGGGCTATGAGCACAGCACAAGAGGGACAGGGGCTGCGGTAGGGGCAGGGTCAAGGGTGAGATAGGGCCGGCCCAGCACAGGGCAGGGGCACAAGGGACCCAATGAGAGACACAGGCACACCGGAAGCACAGAAGGGAGAAGCCTGGCCGGGGGAGCTTGCATAACCCCTCTGCTGCCACAGCGGGCCCCTGTGAAAGCTGGGGGGTAGCGGGGCAGCCTCCCGGGAGAATCCACACTTGGCCCAGGGTGTGTATGTCCTCCATGAGCCAGCAAAGCCAGCCCAGCAGAACTGCACTAGGACCGGCTAGATTCACTTTTTACTTAAAACTTAAGTCAGCAACAATAGACACTCCACTGAAATACCACCCAACAAAGCCAACTCCCCTAGAAAGTTCAAGCCAAGTCCCCCCGTCCCAGCACCCTGTACCTTTAAGGAGGAGAATGGTTCCCGCTGCTTCCCTCCCGGCTGAAGAGGCAGGTTATTCTAGGATATAGCGATGACTTACCTAAAACTGAGTTATTCCCCCTTTCCTCCTCTGGCCAGCCTCTCTTCACTCTGGGGAGCTTTTACCATTTAAGGTCAATGTTACATCTGGCTCCAGAGCTCCAAGCTGGGAAGCCTCTGGCTGCAAAGAGCCTCAGCTGCCCGCCTCCTCCAAGAGGGGCTGGGACTTGCAGCCGGAGTTCTTCCAGGAGACCCCTGCAGCCTGGCTCTGTGGCTACAGGCAGGGTACCCCCTGGCCAGCCTCAGGCCTCAGGGCAGGCTGGGCCTGTGAGACAGCCACTCACCCTGGGCCCCTCCCATGTTGCCCACACAGCAGATGACAGCATCCATGGGTGACTCGTGCAGCTGGACCCCTCACCCCCACCCAGGGCTGGAGAAAGGATGCAGGGGCTCTGCAGACGCACCCGTGACCCAGGAGTCCCCAGCAAGCATGTGAGCCTGGATAAGACCCTGGCCCAGTGCCAGGGGGATTGGGAAAGGTTCCTGTGCTGAGGATTTGGGGGCTGGGGCTCCTCCCACCTTCAACCCTAGGGTTTCCAGAGAGAAAAGCCTGGGAGATTCGGCTAATCCCAGAGCTGGCACCAGCCCCAAGGGTCAATCCCTGGTCCCCCATTTAATAGCCCTGTGGTGCCAGTATTTTGGACACCTCAGTCTCCTCATCTGTAAAGTGTGTGTGTATTTGGGGTTGGGGATAATAGAAAGAATACCTGATTCCCTGGGTTAGTAGGGGAATGAAATGAGTTGGTGTCTCAGGTACTCTTCTCTCATTGCTGGGACAAATACCCAACACTCAAAATGAAGGAAGGAAAGGTTTGTTTAACTCACAGTTACTAGAGGTTTGAGTCCATACTCAGCTGGCTCCAAGGCAGAGCGGCACATGGCAGAGAGCAAACTTTCATGGTGGTGGCAAAGAGCAGAGAGCAAAAGGAGTGGCCACAGCTAGCTAGCCCTTTTCCCCTACTCACATTCGACTGCAAATTACCAGCCCCAGGGCAGGTGCAGCATCCTCACCCACAGTAATCAATCACAAACCCCAGAAGCCTCCCCATGACTGCACAAGGCTTTGGGGGGACACCTAGACACTAACCATAACAGACGGCAGGTATCTGGGGGCCAGCTTTCCTAAGCGCTGGACCACCATGTGTTGTCTTCCTACCTGTGGCCTGCCCCATGGGCAAGGGCTGTCTCTCTACTGGAAGTCCACAACCTGTTCATTCTCCACCTGCCCAGGGTACAGTTCCCATTCAAGGCCAAGACCGCAGGGCACCAAGCTAGGAAACCTCCATAGTGTCTCCAGGCCTTCTGGGATTAGAGACAGCCCAAAAAGCCCCGTGTAAGATAGCTAGATAATTACAAAAAAACAAAAACAAACCAGTTACACTTAAATTTCAAATTAAGAAAAAAATAAAACCACCACATAATCATTCCAGTGCAAGTCCCAGATATTATATGGGGTATGCTGTTCTAAAAGAGTGTGTGTTGTTCATGTGGAGTTCAAATTTAATTGAGCATCTTGTATTGTGTTTGCTAAATCTAGGAGACCTCACCCTAGGCCAGCACTTGTCACCCCAGGGAACATTCAGCAGTTGCGAGCAGTAGCAGTAGGGACAGGAGCGCCAATACCTGTGGTCGCAAGCCCTCCTGGTGATGCCTGCTGAGGCAGGCACAGTCCTATTCCTGGGACTTTGGCATAGGTCAGTCACCATCCTTGTGGCAGGCTTTCTCCACTCAAGTCCTACCGGGCTTCCCTCCTGGCTCCTTCCGCTGGCATGTACTCCTGGGTTCTCTCTCCTCCCAAGTGTTAAGAGAGACTGCTGCTGCTGGAGGTGGAGGCATGTTATCAATTACCCACATTAATAATGCTAATTTTTGTTGATGAAACTAAGGGTGGCTGCCTTTGTTTCAGGTGTCCACACCTGTCCATCTGCTGGTCCAGCCTCCTACTGGCAAATGCTCATGGTAGGAGCCACTAGACTTGAAGTTTAGTGTCTCAGTTACTCTTTTCTCATTGCTGGGACAAATACCAGACACTCAAAGTTAGGGTAGGAAAGGTTTATTTAGCTCACAGTTACTGGAGGTTTCAGTCCACACTGAGCTAGCTCCAAGACAGAGCGGCACCAGAGCAGCATATAGCAGAGAGAAGCCATTCATGGTGGCAGCAAAGAGCAAGAGCAAAAGGGAGAAGCAGCAGCAACAATGGCTACAGAGAGCAAGTCTGTCTCTCTCATTCAGGGTGTCAGCCCCCGGCTGGGTGCAGTACTCACCCATAATCCCAGCTGCATTCACACACATAATCCCAGTCGGTCATGGGTTAATCACAAACTCTAAAAGTCCACCCCATGACTGCATGAGGCTTGAGGGGGTGGGAACAACTAGACACAAACCATAACATCTAGGGAGGAGAAAGAACTTTCCAAACTCGTTAGTGCTCTTTGCCACCTTCAGCATGTTTGAGAATTCCCAAGTGTGAAGCTCCTTGGGTTCACTTCTGGAAATTCTAATTCCATGGATCTGAAGAGAGACTCAGGCATCCGCATTTGAATTAAAATCTTCAAGTGATTCTCACACAGTTGGTCCAAGGGCCCCACTTTGGGGAACACTGATCCACAGGTCATCTAGTGAATCCAGTAGCAGTGACTACAGGGACACCTGGAGCCAGAGGTTGAATTAAAATCCAGCCTTCACGTGCATGGGAATGTGTGCACACAAGTGTATGTGTACCAAGCCATACGTCAAACTACCGTATTCCTCACACTATGCTGAACGCTTTACATAAAGGGATGCGTGTATTTCACAAGTGTTTGTGAGGTAAAATTATTCTATCTTTCATTCAAAGAGGAAGTCAAAGCTCAAAGAAGTAGAGTCACTTCCCCAGTGTTCCACAGACCTGAGGGTTAAGACTGAAATGTGAATTTAGTGGTTTGCTCTCCAACTCTTTCCTCTTTACTGCACAGCGGCACCATCAGCAAGTCTCATAGCAGGTTTCAAGGATGCCTTTTGTGGGTCTCTAAGCTCACTGAAATTGTACACAAAACCTTGTGTGGTTGTGTTTTTCTTCGTTAAAGGCCCATCCAACTCACAAAGGGGTCACCAAATACCGTTTTAAATGCATTGCATTTATACAAGCATCTTATAAAACACACTACTGGTGGGCTTCTAAGTGGAATAAGCTCTGCAGAGGACAATTTAGCGCTATCAAGATGGCAAGGCTCTTGCCCTTTGACCCGATTCTACTTCTAAGAATTTATTCTTCAAACACACTCCCACACTTGGGAAATGACTGATGCATGTAATTATTCTGCAGTATTGTTTATAAAAGCAAGAGGACTGGAAACAACATAACTGTCCACTAATTGGGGGTCATAAAAGAAGACAGGGCACAACCACACCAAAAGCAAAGGAAGCTCTCGATGCACTGATGAAAAAGCCACCAAGACGCATGACCACAATGTAAGATAAACAGTAGCGCCTAGCAAATGGTACCCCCCAATGCATGTGTGTCACAGTTACTTCTCTTGTCGCTGGGACAAAAACACCTGATGCCCAAAATTAAGGAAGGAAAAGTCTATTAGGTGCCAGTTGGTGGAGGTTTCGGGTCCTAATCAGCTGGCTCGGAGGCAGGCTGGCACATGGCAGAGGGCAACAGTTTATGGAGGCAGAAGACAGCAAAAGTAGCTAGAACAAATAGAGCCAAAAGGGAGGATGCAGCCTCCAGCCTCCTTCCCTCCCTTATATTGCATGCAGGCTACCCGCCCTGGGGCGGGTGCAGCACTCACACTGCTAATCCCAAGGCAAGGAACCAGTCACAAACTCTAGCTTCAGTTGCCTCTGGCAAGCCCACTCCCATGACTTCAGGAGGCTTTTGGGGGAACATCCTGACACATAACAGTGAGCACACGTATTTACACACATATACAAGTGTCCATACATACACACTCACAAGTGCTTATATGTGTGTGCTTATATTTGTATTTATTTTTGAATAATACAATCTCACTACAATTAGCATAAAAATGAATACCATTAACACTAGTCACCCAGAGAGAAGAGAACTAAGTGGTTGGAGTAAAGATTATTCACTCTATACCTTATTTATAGATTAAAAGTCATGGACCATATGAATAAATCATGTATTTATATTCAATAATAGTAATAAAAATAGAAGCATTGCTGTGAATGGGGTTTGTTCACTTAGATTCATTTTCCAGCACTGGCTCCTCCAAATGTCAGGAGTGTTAGATGATCCTGACTAAAGGTTACTGGTGGGGCTTTTTCAGTCTTTTATTTTGGAATAATTACAGACACACAGGAAGTTGTAAAAATAGTACAGAGTCCCACATACCCTCAGCCGACTTCCCTCCATGGCGATATCTTGGACTGTTACTGTACAATATGTGTCAAAGCCAGGAAACTGACATTGAGATGTTATTGTCAACTGGTCCATAAATCTTATTCTAAAATGTATTTTTTTTAACTGGGGAAAAAAGTATTATCCAGCTGGACTCAGTTTAGATGATCCCAATATTGTTGGCACCATGCAATGCATCATAATTGGGAGCCAGTCAAACATATGCCTTCTTCTCTCCGTCAGGCCTGATTAGAGTATTGATCTTGGCAATGTCAATGTCATAGAGCTTCTTCACAGCTTGTTCGATATGGTGCTTATTGGCCTTAACATCCACAATAAACATGAGTGTGTTGTTGTCCTCGATCTTTCTCATGGCTGACTCTGTGGTCAGGGGGAACTTGATGATGGCATAGAGGTCAAACTCGTTTCTCCTGGGGACGCTCTTCCGAGGGTATCTGAGCTGCCTCCGGAGCCACAGTGTCTTGGGACTGCGGAAGGTGGGTGACGTTAGTATCTTCTTTTTGTGGTTGTGGGAAGCAAACGTGATAATCACTACACTACGGGAACAGCCCTTTTTGTGGCTGTGGAAACCTTTCAGCAGGGTCTTCCTGGCCTTCAAAGCTTTTGCTTTGGCTCCAGCTTTGGGAGGGGCAGGGGCTTCCTTCTTCGCCTTTGGCACCATCTTGGTAAAGAGGCTCCTAAAAGATATTTTAAAAAGATAATCCTCTCACAGATCATTCATTGAGAAGTGTTTGTTGGATATGATTGGTGAAGCAGATGGGGTGGGCTGGTGGGATAGGGAAGGAGGACCTTGGACTTGTCCTTGTCCTCCCAGTATGTGAACCAGGGAGGGTGACCCCACGAGTCCAGTGGGAGCAGTGCCGCGGAGGCCTGGGATCCAGCCGTGCACAGCAGTGTTAACCACAGCTCTAAAAACGGCACTGTGTCCCTTGCTGTCCTGGTCATGGAGCTTCACAGCTTGCCCAAAAGCTGACTTTTAAACCTTAAAAGAGCATGAGCAATTACTCTGGCTATATTTATCCTTGTTCCTGGAGCCACACAGGGATTTGGCCTCACTCTACCAAAGCCTCCAGCTCATCACTCCGCCCTCAGGGATAATCAAGCATCAAAGGAGTGGGCCAGCAGAGGCGCACTGGCACACAGCTTTGGCAGGCCCTTGATGGGCCATCTGACCGGGGGCCAGGGAAGAGGTTCTGAAATTCCAGGCCAGGAACACATCCTGGGACTGAGGCAAGCCGAGGGAGGAGAGGCAGCTTCTTGCCAGGAACACGGCCAACTCTGGGCTTGATTCCTAGGATGGCCTCACTGGGAGTTTTGCATTCCCTGTCCCTTCTATACTCAGGGATTCTGTGACTTGCTCAACACTTCGTGGGGCCCTGAGTGAGTCTGAGCAAAGGAGAGGTTCTATCATCAGGTGTCGTGGTATCAAGTTTCACACTGACCACTTCATGAACTTGGTCTAATGCCATCTGTGCCAAATCCTTGGAATGGGGGGCTTCTCGTGCCCTATCCTAGAGGAGGAAACTAAGCTTAGAGAACTCAAGGAGCTCACCAGTGTCCTGTAGCTTGTAAACCCTGGGATTTCTGACTCTAGAGACCTGAGGGGTTGAGTTTGAGGCAGCACATGGGGAACACAGGTCCTCCATCTCCCTCTCCCTCTGTGACCCCATGAAAATGATAGCAAAAGGCTCCTTAAACAAGTAAATCTTTACCCTCAAAAAGACTGGCAGGAAGACTGGGCATGGTGGCATGCACCTGTAATCCCAGCTCTTGGAAGGCTATAAATAGGCAGATCACTATGAGTCTGATCTAGTAGTGAGACCCTGAACACCCTGTAGACCCTTCCTTAAAATACAAAAAAAAAAAAAAAAAAAGACTGGCAGGAAGGGATAGGTGTGGACATTTCTGGAAACTGGAAAGAGGATGGAGGAGTGGAGGCCCTGAAGCAGGGACAAGGAGATGGAGCCCTAGAAAACACACAGAGAAGGGCTAGAACCAAAAAGAGAAGGGGAGATAGCTCAGTTGAATAAGTGCTTGCCTGGCAAGCTCAAGGGCCTGAGTTCAATCCCTGGTTCTGCAAAAGAAAAAAAAAAAAAAGGAACACTGAGACCCCCCAAGAAGCTCTAGATTTGAACAGGGGTAATAAGGATGGAGTGAGATATGGAGCCAACCAGAAAGATGATTAACACTTTAGGAACAGAAGGAGCAGAAAAGGACTTAATCCAAGTGGCCTTTGTGCTAGATTTAGACCAGACACTAAGGCTAAGGCGAAAAAGACTTACAAATATTGGGTAGATTTCTTATTCACAGGCATATGGATTTGAAAATACTTTCTGCACATTCAGGGTTGGTGCAAATTTGCTAATATATTGTAGATGAGGAAAGCCAAATTTTTACTGTCCAATATGAAAAGGAGGGAAATAGAATAAACCATGCTGCGTGTGTTGCATCATGGGAACTGGAATAAACTAAATAGATACATTAGATGGATGAATAGATAGATAGATAGATAGATAGATAGATAGATAGATAGATAGATAGACAGAAACATATACAGATGCTCTTTGACTTGCAATGGAGTTACATCCCAATAGACTATTGTAAGTTGAAAATATTAATAAAAAATTCATTTAATTCAGCTAATTTATAGAACAACACAGCTTACTCTAGCCTGTTCTAAGTGCTCAGAACACTTACATGAACCTACAGCTAAAACAAATCATCATCAAGTACATTATTTTATAATAAAATTATAACTTACTGAATATCTGTCATCCATGAAAACATGGATGACATAGTACATTTTACCCATTGCTTATCTGTGTGTGTGTGTGTGTGTGTGTGAGTTGAAACTGTTGCTTGCTATGAGTGCCCAATATTCCAATGATAGACTAGTATACTGTATATGGAAAGCCTGAGAAAATATCAAAATTTAAAATTGAAGTATGATAAAATTTTTTTGGTGGTACCAGGGATCAAACTCAGGACCTTGCACTTGCCAGGCAAGCACTTATTCCACGGAGCTATCTTCTCATCCTGAAATATGATTTTAATGAAAGCAGAATGCACTCATAGCATAATCAAGTCAAAAACTGTCAAGCAGAACCATCATAAGTTACTATCTTAAGATACTATCATAAGATACTATCTGTGTATGTACTCACATACATACATGCATGCATGTATATAAACGTACATCTGTTTTCCAGCTCTGACTATTGAGAGGACTTAAAAAATAATGATTCTTCAATAGCAATGAGCTCACTTTGGCTCAGATTTTGGCTTCAAAATACCATTTTCCAGTAAAAAGGAACTGCAGTTTTTGGAGAAATGGGTGATTCCTCCAGGGCTGAGACAGGGAAAGTAGAAGATGAACCTGGAGGTCTCCTCATGCTGCAAAGTGGGCATTGCCGAGATGGGAGGAAAGGACACAGGGCCACCTGAAGGGGCTGCTGTTGGCCCAATCTGAGACAACGCAGGCACCAAAATGATTAGCAAAGGATTGTGCTCCACAAGTGTAGCCCGTGACGATATGCAAAGAAAGGAGAAGATAAAACTCTATTTTATAGTAGAACGTAACTTCTAATAGATGTAGAAGAATGATAGAATTAGAAAATGACTGCTGTGGTTTAGACCTACAATGTCCCCAAGAGCCTTCATGTGTTTGAAAGGTGACTGGATTAGGAGCTTTCCACACTCATCAGTGGACAAGTCACTGAGTTGAGTAGCTGAGCGCGAGGTTGGGAGGAGGGGCCTGGTTGGAAGCCAGTCAAGGGGGCGTGGCCTAGCAGCCCCTCCCTTCTCCTTGTGCTTAGGCCACAGGGCAATCCATAGTTTCGCCCTGTCAATGCCCTTCTACCACGCCCGTCCTGCCTTGGAGCTGACTGACCGTAGGCTGAAACCCTGAGCCAAAACAAATCTCTCTTCTTCTGAGTTGTTGGTGTTGGGTATTTTCATCCCAGAGACAAGAAGGTGACTCATACAATCACAGCTTGACAGTTATTACAGTAATCTCTGATTTGGGAAAAAAGAAAAAAATCGCCAGGGAATGCCAAAATTTCGGGTTGAAAATTTAAGGAGTATGTGGGCGTGGTGGTGCATGCCTGTAATCCCAGCACTGGGGAGACTCAGGCAGGAGGATCATTTCAAGTTTGAGACCAATCTGGGCTACGAAATGAGCTCAAGGCCAGTCTGAACTGCATAGTGAGACCCTGTCTCAAAAAAAGATGAAAGAAAAAAGAAAGGAAAGAAAGAAAGAGAGAGAGAGAGAGAGAGAGAGAGAGAGAGAGAGAGAGAGAGAGAGAGAAAAGAAAAGAAAAGAAAAGAAAAGAAAAGAAAAGAAAAGAAAAGAAAAGAAAAGAAAAGAAAAGAAAAGAAAGAAGTAAATTTAAGGAGTGACTCAATAGTTACATAGTCTCAAATTTTATTTCCTCCACAATATATAAATGAATGGTAAAAAGGGAAAATTACGTGTTTACATGAAGAAATCTGGCAGATAGCATCATAGCCGAGTAAATAAGATTAACGTCACAGTAGTGGCAGCCACTGACATAATGTGCCTCCTCCTCACAGGACCAAATGAGGACATGCAAACTGTTAGAAGTGCTGGTCATTTACTTGCCATTCCAGTATTTATCTTATGTTTTACTCTTAGTACTTCTTTGCTGTCACGAATTACTTTTTCTTCGTGCAATTGTTTTGAAACATTTAATTTTCTGAATATTGCTTAATCTTAATTTTTGTTCTAAGATTTATACTGTATCTTTGACTTACAATTTATTTAAAAGACATTGTATGATATCTTCCCTTAGTATTAGAAACTTTAAAAAGTATATTTCCATTTTCTGTTGACTAAAAAAAAAAAAAAAACAGAGGTTTGTACCTATGTTGTTTACTTATTATTTCTTGCCTATATCATGTAATATGAGAAACTACTTTGGCAGCAACAATACACAATGTACTAACCATTGTTACTCTCCTAAAATCTTGTTTTGAGATTTTGTACCACTGTTTTTATTTTTTTTTTTTCTTTAAAATAAAAATAACTGATGTCAAAAAGAAAATAAATTGGGGGGCCTGGGCCTAGCTCAGTCCTTTAAGTGGCTGCTTCCACAAAGCTGTCAGCCTCAGGTGGCTGGAGTTCGAACCTCACAACTCTCCCGCTGGCCAAACGTGCCCTGAAGGCAGGCGAGGAACAAAACAATAAAAAAATCCTTATTAAAAAAAGAAAATAAATAAATAAATAAATAAAATAAATTATTTAAAAAAAAAAAAAGAAAGAAATGAGGACATGGTATATCTCCTGTGATATTTCCGCCAAAGGTATATAACTTCAATGTAATGAGGACAAATGCCAATCCAGCAGAACACCTATCTATACTCTTCAAAAGTATCGATGTCACTTCTTTACTCCACAGAAATGGAGACCAAATGATAAATGAGTGAATGGAACTGTTCCGGGGTTTTCTTTTGCTCTGAAGGATATTACTGGGATAACTGGCACAATCTAAACAAGGTCTATGGATGGTTCTAGTGAAAAAAGACAAAGGGCAACAAGCCAGAGTGACAAGGTATCAGGGTGTGGAGATCTGGCCGGAAACAACACAGAAAATGTGTGTCGGATTCTTGGAATTCTCCAGTAAAAAAAAATCACAGCAAAGAGGAGAAAGTTGGAGTTTATGAGGCAAATTTCAGTAGAGTCCATTTTTCAAAGATTTAGAGACTTTTTTTTTTTTTTTTTTTTTTGTACCAGGGATCAAACTCAGGACCTTGCACTTTCCAGGCAGGAACTTATGCCACTGAGCTATCTCCCCAGCCTGAGACAAAATACCAGTCTCCCCTTTCCTCTTGAACCAGATGCTGCAGGGTACCAAGGAAGAAGTAGCAGAACCCTAGGAAGTTTGGCTTCCTAGAGGAGCTTGTATTTGCGGCAGTCAGATGGGTCCAGGTTTCAAAAAGTGTAGTGTTTCTGGGAGGGCAACCTAGAAGAGACAATGGTGTGGTGTCTGTGACAAAGCATGCAGAAACACAGTGGCAGGTTCTGTCCTGTGGCTGGCTAATAGGTCAGATTATAAAGGACCACAGGTTAAAAGTTTGCACTCATTTCCACATGAGCCGGCAGCCCTGGGAGTTCCTCAGCCGAGAAAGTAGTTGATGACAGCTAGGCTCGTGGAGTTTGCTCTAGGGCAAGGGAACAAGTGAGGAGATCGCTACACAATGCCTCTTGCAGAGGCTGTGGACTAGGACACCCAACAGACGCCAAGGAACTGTGGGGAAGTAAGTTAACCTCCCCTGCGTCAGTTTTCTCTTCTTCAAAATGAAGGGCCCTGGGGATTGTCTTCCAACCAATGAACAATTGTATGACCCGGGCACTGGCCAGCCAGAACGGTGCCAGGATCTGTCCTGCTAGACCTGGGTCCTTGAGAATCCCCTGCAGGACAAGCATCAACACTTCAGTTGCCAAGTCCTGGGGAGTTCTGGGGTATTCTGTGGGAAAAGCCAGAGCAACTGGCTTTGGGGTTGCTGGGGGAGCAGTCGGGATCTCAGGGAAGCAGCTCTTGACCATCTGGCTGGGAAGTCCCTCAGTAGTTAACTGACACACAACCCTTGGTCTGGGTCCTCCTGAAATACCCCATAAGGACATAGCTTCCAAGGGCTGGTTATAGCTCAGAGGACTAAGCGCTTGCTTAGGCAAGTGCAGGGACCAGGGTTCGACCCCCTGCAGCACAGGCCACCCCCAGGCAAACTGAGCTGGCCACCTAGACTGGGCATGGTGGCACATGCCTGTATTCCCAGTGCTAGGAAGTCTGAAAACAGGAGGATCACTATGAGTCTGAGCTTCTGAGTGAGACGCTGTACTAAATACATACAAAGTAATAATAATAATAATAACAACAACAACAATAGTAATCCCAGAACCAAGAAGCTGAGACAGGAGGATCGTTACAAGTTCAAGACCAGCCCGAGCTGCAAAGTGAGCTCAAGTCTGGACTGAGGAGCATAGCAAGATCAGTCTCAAAAAGAGAGACAGAGACAGACAGAGAGACAGAGAGACAGAGACAGAGACAGA
>NW_004524643.1:3518328-3592346 GCF_000260255.1 Octodon degus
AGACAGAGAGACAGAGACAGAGACCGATGTGCGGGATGCTCAGATGGGGAATCTGGGTGTAGAGACAGCCCTCTGTTGGGATGAGAAAGCCTAGAGAGAGGGAGTGGGAGCCCGGGAGCGTGCACCCAAGCGGTCCACTTCATAGTGGAACCATACACAGCTCTAAGTGGTAACGGCATGATGAAGTTGATGAGGCGGGCAGACGAGGGAACCCAGGCACCTCTGACTGGGCTGCCTGTAGGGGATGGGAAGAGGGAATCAGAGGGCTTCGAAGTTGTCTCTTGTTGTATGTTTTGAGTCAGTGCCAAAAGAAACGAGAAGACCCAGTGAATATAGGCTCAGAGGTCTCACTGAGATTAGTCTCTCTCCAAGCGAGCCCAGAGCCTCAGAAGCATCTCACATTTATTGAGGGCTAAAAGCAGGCTAAGGAATGTGCATAACTACTTTTGTGAACACAAACTACTCTCTATTGACTTGAGCATTTACCTAACTCTAAGTTTACACAATGCATCTGTGATAAAGATCTGGGGGTCCCAGTGGACCATGGTTTTTCTTTCTTTTTTTTTCTTTAATGCATTTAGTACAGGGTCTATTGGGTCTCACTACACACATCAGACTCGTAGTGATTAACGCCCCAAGCAAGGGAGGAGACAACAAACAGGGCGCCAGCAGGAGAAGCTGCTATGTGCAGCCTTGACTCCCAGCTTTCCAGAATTTACAAGTGAGACGACATTCTCCTCAGGCCCAGTTTATTGCTCCCTGCTCCCTCGGGACATTAGGCTTCTGTCTCATATCTATGTTTCTATATCCCTACACAAGCAGAGAGAATATCAGTGCCCACAGAAGCCAAGAGGAGTGCCTGAGCAAGGAAGAGAGGAGTCCACCTGAGATACTGGGCGGATGCCCAGGTGGGGATGGTTGTGAATGCCAGGGTGCCAGCACTGACCCCTAGGGCAGCTTCAAGTGAGTGGCCTTTGCAAACTAAGGTGAGAGTGTGAGGGGACAAGAGAGGGAAGAGAAGAACTTAGGCCCAAAGCACACATAACCAGTGGTGTTCTGATAGCACACAGCCTGCATGTGCGGTCTAGTGGGTAAGACTGCTCGTGGGCATGGGGTGTTCAATGGGGATCCCCATGGCCCCAGACCCTGCTAACTCACCCAAAGAATGGAGGAAGATGTACATCTCGGCTGAACTGTACCCCATTCATGGCCATGAGAAAGCTGGAGTTCTTCAAAGAGAAACTGGGTAACAGACGCCTGCCACTTGGTGTTGGGATTTTTCTTCCTCCCCTATCTCATTGTGAACTCCCCAAAAGCTGAAGTATCTCAATAATAGAAATGACAGGGCTGGCCAAATAGCTCAGTGGATTAAAGCACTTGCAAGCAGGTGCAGGGGCTGTGGGCTCAATCCCCAGGTCTGCCTTGATGGCCCTTCCCCCAGGGCACACTGAGACTGCAATTGAGACTGGGTATGGTGGCGCTCGCCTGTAATCCCAGCTCTTGGGAGGCTGTAAACAGGAGAATCACTATGAGTCCAATCTAGTAGTGAGAACCTGAACACCCTGTAGACCCTTCCCTAAAATACAAAATAATAATAATAATAATAATAATAATAATAATAATAATAATAAAGAAATGGCAATAGTGATGCATTGTTTATTATATGCCAGGCACTGTCAGAAGCCCTACGTATGGACAATGTTTTTCAATCCCTGCTTAAGCCCCATGGAATAGGCATCTCGTTGTCTACATCAACTCATTCTAAAAGTAAGAAACCACAGCTGGGGATATGAAGTGACTCAAACAATGTTACTACCTATCAGAAAGCAAGTTTAACTATTAATTCAAGCAAACTCCAGTACCAGCATCTGAAACCAATATCCCACACTGCCTCCTCATGCAATTGCCCACTTTAATGCCAAAGATGTGCTAGATATTCCAAGGCAGCCTTCTGTATTAAGGTGGGAAGAATGATTATGTGTATGTGGAGACAAGTTCTAGGGAGGGCTGTGGGAGGGGCAATGAGTCCCTAAGAAGACAAGCTGAACATAAAGGACCCTAAAGAACATCAGACACCCAGGGGCTTAAGAATTCAGAGTAGACCGGGAACCCAGAAAGGAAGTTGTATTCTTGCTAAAACAAGAGCCCCAGATGCCCTGTATCAGTGGCTGAGTGAATAGAGCCAGTGAACACTTGCCTTCTGGGTTCTTCTCAGTTCCAATCCCAGGCCTAGCCATGGAAAAGTGAAAAGCGCCGTCACCTCTGTCACCACAGACATCCCTGCCTGGCCTGTCCATGGGGAGATGGAAAACTCTGGAGAAGCTCTGAGGAAAGGAAGAACTCTAGGACTTGGGCTGCCCAGGAAGGGGCCCATGGGGGAGGTGGAATCTCAGCTGGACTCCAGGGCAAATGGGACAGGGACATGGGGTGCCGTCTGCTGGGGGAGCCGACCGTGCTGGGTCAAAGGCCAAAATGGGGAGGGCCAGAGGGCAGGCCTCCTGGAGTCGCAAGGAACAAAAACCAACTCTGGCTCAAGTGAAAAGGGGGTTTGTGCCAAGAACAACTGAACCCTCACAAACCCAAGGACAGGATAGGAAATGCACACAGGCCCCGAGGGAGCAGAGCACTGTCAGGACCCAAGGTCCCTGTTCTCTCTGTCTCCCACAGACCACGAGATCTCCCCACCCTCTTCTATCTGTGTGCCTGCTTCCTCTTGTTGCTTCCCTCCTCCTTCTCTCCCTCTTTCTCCTCCTTCCCCTGCTCCTCCTCTCCCTCCTGCTTCTCCCTCCTCCTCCTCTCCCTCCTCCATTTCTCCTCTTCCTTTCCCCTCCTCCTCCTCCTCCTCTCTCTCCTCATTCTCTCCCTCCTCTTCGTCCTGTTCTCTTTACTCCTGCTTATTCTGCACACACATCTTATTCTGGCCCAACCCAGCCCACAGCTCTTTCCTGCTCCTCCCATCAACCACCTGAGGACCATTTCTTGTTCCAGATCCTCAGAAAGACCTGACCTGTCTACTGGCCTGTTGGACCAGGTCCTATAAGTCGTTAGCTACCATTGGGGTAGGTATTGGTGTCTGATCACATAGCCCCAGCTAGGGCCTTGTAATAGCTACAGTGTCCCTTCCAGGGAGTATGGGTAAAGAAAGGAGTGCACATGCACCAGACACTGGCCCTGGGCACAGTACCATGCAGGTGACCCGCGCTGCACATCTGAAGGCTGTGGGATAGGTTTTATTATTCCTACCTTACAAGAGAAGGAACAGAGGCTAAGAGAAGTAGTTGAGAGAATTTAAATTGAAGCTTATCCAACTACGAAGTCATCACTTTTTCTACGGCCCCACTCTGCCTGGGAATCTGGGGTGTTACAGCTAGTGGGAACCATCAGACTTAATCTAAGTAGGCCACGGAAGTGAAACCAACTAGCAGGCTGGAGTGGCTCGCTGTGGCACCCCTTTGGAACATTTCTAAAGTCTGGTAACTATGAGAATCTGATAAAAGCTCTGGATCCTCTTGCTAGGAAGATACACACTTGCCCATAGAATTTGGCATGGGCTTTAGGGAATTTCTAACTCATCTACCAGCCCCTCCAAAAGTCTGCACTTCGAGATGATCAATCGCTTATTCCCTACTTGAAGTCCTCAGGGAGAGAGAAGGCTCATTACGTCATAGGGTGGCCCATTCCAGCAATAAAAGCCCTGTCACTGTCCCTGCTTTGGTCCTCCCTATGGAGAAATGGAAACCCAGTATCTCCCTTATCTCCTGGCAGTGCATCAAACATCTGCAGGCGTGGCTCTAGCATGCCCATAGAGGCAGCCAAGGGCAAGACCCTGCTGTTTGCTTAAGCCCCAGTCCAGGGCTAGTCTCTCTCCACTGAACCCTACACACTTTGCCCAAGCCCCTCTCACAAGGCAATGCCCAGAATAGCATGGGGACAGCCAGTGTCACCTGGCCCACAGGGCCCTTATTCAGGAGATTCTGATTTCTTATGATGAGAACAGAAAGAAGTCTTCTTTGATCATGTTGGCTCTTCAAACAGCCATGTTATTATTTGCCTCATAGAAAATCTATGGTCTGGGCTGGCCAGGTAGCTCAGTGGACTAAAGCATCTGCTTAGGCAGATGCAGGGACTGGGGTTCGAAACCCTAGTGCTGTGCCAGCCTTGCCCCCCTGGGTGGGGGCACTGAGACAGAGATGGAGACTGGGAGTGGTGGCACACTAGGGCTTGGGAGGCTGAAAACAGGAAAATCACTACAAGTCTGATCTGTGTAGTGAGACCCTGTAGACCCTGTACTAAATACATTTACAAAGAAAGAAAGAAAACCCATGGTCCACTGAGAACCCCCCCCCAGATCTTTATCACAGATGCTGAGTTCCCCCCACTTCGCCTCCCCCCATAAACTATCCTGAATAAACACTCCAGCCTGTTCTTCCAACACAGGGTGTGCATACCGGTGACAGGCAGGTTGTTTATCTCACCGAACAGGCAAGCCTTTCTCAGACTCTCCCTTCTGTCTTCACATAACTTCTGTTGGATGGAAAAAAAGAAAGAGATGTGAAGCGGAAGGAGATTTTTGAGGTTTTCGAGTTGACATTCCACCCGTAGATGAATGCTAACAAAAGCTGGATTTCACTAATCCCAAAAGGATGCACCGGCCTTACTGGCCTTACCGGTTCACTGCCTGCACCACGAGGCCTCCTTCCCCAGCCCGGGTGTGCTTTTGCTTTCCAAAAAAGCCTTTGAAGTTGCAAAGAGTGCATGTTACTTTTTAAAAGAAAACCCTAAAGAGGTTTTCTAAGCGGCTTTGTTCAAGCTAAGGCTAAGAAAATTAAATAGAGGTGTTGTTTTTCATAGGATAAAAGTAAAAAAAAAGGAGGGGTGGGGACAGGATCCATGTGGTCCTCCTCATCTCCCCAGTGTTCTGGGGCTTAATCCTCGGACTTGGACACCGAGACTATCTTATCCAATCTCCTGGTTTTAAATCCCACCTCACCTCTGAAGACTCATGAATTTTTATGCCCTCCTGGACTTCTCTCCCAGATTCCAAAGTTGTGCATTCAACGACACTCAGCTCCTCTTCTTGGGTGTTTCATGGACAATTCCAACTTCACGCATCCAGTCTTGCAACACTTGCTCCTCCTACAGTCTTTTCTACTCCAAGAATTGCACATCCATCCTCCAAGTTGTTCAAGCCCAAGACAAGCAGACTTCATGAGTGTCCCTTGTTTCCCACACACCCCTCAGAAACCCACCAGAAAATTTTATTGGCTCTGCCTTCAACGTATGTCCAGAACCTGACCAGTTTTTAACCACCTCACTAGCACAACCCAGGCCACCATCAGTTCTTGGAGTGTAATCAATGATGTCACCTTCTAACAACTCTGTCCCCACAAAGAAGGAAGAATCATTCTTCTCAAATATATTAGATCACATCACTCTCCTACTTATAACCTTCCAATGGCTTCCATATATGAAAAGCCAACATCCTTTCCAGAGTCTAAGAGACCCTACATGATCAGATCCTGATCTCTTAGACTTTGTCCTAGTCTTGGTGGCCTCATCATACTTCCAACCCTGCATCTTTGAGCCTGCTGTTGCTAGGCCTGGAATAATCTTTCCCAGTTCTTATCTTCTGAGCCACTTCCTCTGTGTCCTGGGGTCTCTTTCCAAGTGCAATCTATCCAAGTATGCCCTCTATGACTACCCAATCTACAGCATATGCTCTCCCTTGTAAGTCTCTGTCTGGTCTTTCTTTCTAGCGCTTATCACTATCGAATGGTATATACTCGATTATCTGTTGTCTCTATCCTGCCTCAAGCTACTGTTATTTTGCCAGCTGTTATATCCCTGGTGCCTATAAGCTGCCTGACACAAGGATTAACACCCAGTAAACACTTCTTGATTAATTGAATGAATTTATTGAGTGCCTACTCAATGTGTTACAATTCACATCTTACAAATGAGATGGCTTAGGTTCAAAGATATTATAGGTAGGGCCAGTAAGGTAGCTCAGCAGACTAAAGCACCTACTTAGGCAAACTCAGGGACCATGGTTTGATCCCCCGGCACCACATGCCACTCCAGCCCTGCCCCCAGGGCAGGCTGAGCTGGCCAGAGTCCAAGCATGGTGGTGCACACCTATAATCCCAGTGCTGGGGAGGCTGAAAACAGGAGGATCACTATGAGTCTGAGCTGTGTAGTAAGACCTTATAACAGCCAAATACATTAAAATAAATAAATAAGATATCTTAGGTGCTGAAAGCCAAGATCTGAATCCACATCTAAGAGTGACAACTATGTAGAAAGTGAGAAAGGGAGACAGGGAGAGAAGAAGAGGCAAAAGGACAACAAGCCACCAGTTGTCAAGGGCTTCCAAGGTAACCTATATCACTTATTCTCAGAGCATCATCCCCAAGTGGGTGGTCTGTATCTTTCAGTCAAGAGAATGAAGCTTAGAGACACAAAATACCTCTTCAAGATGACACAGCTGTAACAGGGCAGACCTCAGTCTGAAGAGCCCAAGCCCCATGTTCTGTCCTTCTACCCAGTTGCTGAAGCAGAATTCAATTTTATTTTTAAAAGTTGCTTGGTCAACTCAATGCAATTGAAAGCTGATAAAAGGAGATTTTGAACAAAATGAAATGGAGGATGGAAGAAAGACAGGAATATCGCTTCTGTTCCTTGAGAGCAGATTACCTGGCCAATCTATCTCATGCGTCCAGTAAATCCACCCAATTTATGGTTTGATTCTTCAGAAAGAAGATTTTCAACCAGATGTTCTGGGGCCATGTAAGGGTAATACCACCCAGGGCTGTATTTTCTCTCCTTCGTTTCTTTAGGAAGCTGGACCCTGTACTATCACTTTATTTATTTTTCATTCGTGATGGGTTCATTATTCTACAACCTCACCACCTCTCTTATTTGAACAATGACAAAAATTGGCACAAACAGATATAGCTGAACAAATCCTCCAAATGTGGAGAAATGTCTTTACTTCAGAATTCACAAATGCCTCATTCAAACTGTTGGTTTTCATACCTTTGAACTTCCGCATTGAAAAGGCACAGGGTGAGGTACCGAGCCTTCCTTTGTGACCGTCCTTCACTCTTCTGAAATAGAAGCAAGTGGCATCTGAAGGCATCTAAGCTCTTTTTGGACTCTCTTAAAGCTGAGAGGCACCAGGGACCTCCCGCTCCCTCAGGGGGAAGTAGCACCTGTCCTGTTTTTCTAATGGTGAAAGCAGCAAGGAGAGGCTGGGGAGATAGCTTAGTAGAATAAGTCTTTGCCTGGCAAGTGCAAGGTCCTGAGTTCAATCCCCAGTACTGCGAAAGAAAAAAAGAAAGAAAGAAAGAAAGAAAGAAAGAAAGAAAGAAAGAAAGAAAGAAAGAAAGAAAGAAAGAAAGAAAGAAAGAAAGGAAGGAAGGAAGGAAGGAAAAAATAAGCAAGCAGGCTGAGATGGAGAGACTGCAGGGGGACCCCAGAGAGCAAGCAGGAAAGAAAGAAAGAAAGAAGAAAGAAAGGAAGGAAAAAATAAGCAAGCAGGCTGAGATGGAGAGACTGCAGGGGGACCCCAGAGAGCAAGCAGCAAGGGCCTGAGGATGGGCTCCCCGCTCCCAGCACAAAGGTGTTGTAGCCGTCGTGGGTGTGTGTGTGTGTGAACTGCTGTACCAAGCCCAGAGATCAGCCACTTGTGCTCTGGACCTCGATGTGGGCTGCGAGGATAGGGAACCTGGTGGCCTTCATGGTGTGAGCCAGACAAGAATGAAAAAGGATAGTTTGCTTTTATGCAAGAGATAGCTAAATGACAAGTGGTGAAGAAACAAAATTTACCAGAGCAGAGTTAGACCTAACGTCAACTTATAGCTGAGCTTTCAAATCCTCAGGAAGCGCACAAACACCAGCAGAGGCTCTCAGGGACACTGCTGAAGGGACATGCTGGGAAGGAAAGAGTGGGTCCTAAAGAAGACTGGAAAGGAAGGGTTTCACTCTTCCAGAAGTCTGAAGACCCAGCCTATCCCTCAGGGAGCATGAGACAAGTTGCAAAAAGCAGCCTTTGGCCAGAGCAAGGGTCCAAAGCCACAACTGAATATGATAGCTCAACGTTTTTTTGTTTTGTTTTGTTTTGTTTTTTAAATTTATTTATTTTATTTATGTGTGAGTGTGTGTGTGTGTGTGTGTGTGTGTGGCCAGCTCAGCCCACCTGGGGGCGGGGCTGGCCGGCATGTGGTGCTGGGGGATTGAACCGCGGTCCCTGTGCTTTGCCAAGTTTGTTCTAAGTAGGTGCTTTAGACCACTGAGCCATCTCACCAGCCCCGATAGCTCAACGTTAATTCACCAGTTCATTCCATAAACATGTGTTTTTCTTTTTTTCCTCCTAACTATCCTTTTTGACACTTGCTTTTGCTCAACCCAATCTCTTCATAGCAGCCGGAAACTCACTCCTAAAATGCCCCTCATGCTTCAGCCCTCTGGCAGAGGTGACCAGATGCCAGGGACAGAAAGCATCCAGCCCCTTAGCATTTCCTCTTTTGTGTCTTTCTTTTCTTCATAGACCATCCCTCTGCCTCTGCAAAGCTCGGAGGTTTCTCCAAAGGGTGAAGGACCCTTACTCTCTATCTCTGCTCCTGAAAGCCAAAATTCCCAGCTGCCCACTTCCTGCTCCAAAGGTCAGGGCTACTCAGGAGCACCCTTGATCCCCTGCCTGTCCCTCACCTGCCTAGAACAGCCACCTTCCCAGCATGCACCTGTCTTGGGCTGCACCTCTCAGGACATCAGGACCTTCCAGCTCAGCTAGAAGAGAACTGCAGGGGGAGCAGAGCTCCCAAAGCAAACTGCAACAAGTGTGGGATGTAATGCCGACTTGACTTGTTCACCAGGACAAGGTCCCATTGCTAGAAGCAAATCTACTGAGTGAAGCATGACTTGGGGACCTGAATGCCGGCTTGAACCACCAGTGGTACAGGCATGGCTACTAGTCCCATCAGGAGGCTTGTACCACACAATGGGTCTGTCCCATGCCACCTAATGGTGCAATCATTCATGTACCACTGGTTCAGAGCCACACAGCAACAAGACATGAATCATGGCCTTGTTGTGAATGTGTTAAAGCACTGAGAAAATTCCAAGTGCCCAAATCTTTCCTTTACAGACCCAGACCAGCCAAGATCCTAAGCAGCCCAATACCTGGCCTGTGGAAAGTGAGAAGTAACCACTTCATCTAAACAAACAGCATCTTCACATTCAATTAAAGAACACTGGTGGGTGAGAGATTTTTTTCTGAGTTGTAACTGCTCTTAAAAGAAACATCTGATAATCTAAAATTCCTGTGACATGTGGTTTTGTATTAGGCAAAGCTCTGTAAACAAAATTTAAACTTCACAAAACTAGAATGGTCACCACCCCCCCAAAACTGATCTGTCAAGGCAGGGCAGGCTCTGGATGTCTCCTCCAGAAGTAATGAGTGTAGCTCAGCCTGGGGTCACCTTTGATGCATACTTTAAATATACAGACCCAGATTCTTCTTTAGTCTTCAGGCATCAGGCAGGGGGGCCAAGCATAGAATTCCATCCTTTCTAACAAGCTTTCTTAAATAGTAACACTGAAATTTGAGAATCACTCTCCTAACTAGCAAAAGGCAAAGACAATTTTAAAATAAATAAAGCCTCTAGCGAGCTCATGTGAAGTGGAAGTTTTGGAGTCCTTCAAAAGCCTGTTATTTTTCTTTAAAAGTATCCTGTGCAATTACTTGCAAAAGATTGCTAGTATTTTCTAAACAAGGAAACAAAGATAAGAACAATGATTCTTCAAAAACACATGAATAACTTATTCCAGGAAGGAGACTGGCTTGCCACTGACGCAGAGGGGTCAGGAGAGCTGCAAGGACAGAGATGTTCAGGTCTGGCAGGGGTCCTCTTTCCTGGAAGCTGTGAGAACAGACTGGAGGTAGGGGAAGAACTAGCAGTCAGCCCTCTGATTGGGCATGTGGTTGGGTGGTGGGAATGCAGAAGAGAACCCATTTTGTTGGGGTGTCCGCCTTCCTCCCTAGTTACATGCTACAGCGGATACTCACACACTCACCAGACAGTGACAGTTCCTGTTTAATTTGTGCCACTCACAGATTCTAGTCTCTTCTTGACCATAGGTTTGGGCATGTGACCAAAACTGGCCAATGAACATGAGGAATGTCAACAGCGAGGCTTCTGGGAAATATCTTCCTTACAAAGGAAGGGGCATGGGAAAGGATTGTCCCTCCTTACTGCACACCTTGTAGGGTCCAGCTGGACCTGTAGCAGGCCTATTGCTATCAGTTTGAGACTGAACCAGGAATAGAGCCAAGGGATAGAGCCAGGGCCCTGGATTTTGGGGCTAATCTGTTGCTGGCCTTCTAATTTTGGGTAGGGCTTGTTGGTCTCTCACTGTACCCTGGTGAGAAATGGCAGTAGGAATGAAGAAAAGATAGACAAGAAGACAAAAGCTGGGTCAGGTGGTGACCCATTGCCTGATTGACAAATGACCCCAGAACAACAGTAGGGGCTTTTATTTATATCTTTGCAAAGTTAGTATCATGTGACACAAGGTTGCCTAGTGACGGATAGCTACCCTTAACCAGGCAGAATGCTTTTCTCAGGACAGAGGTAGCTTGGCTGCTTTAGGCGCCAAAGCCTAGTCCTGCTCTCACACATTTGACCAGTTTCCAGCTTCAGTGGCTCCCAACAATTTTGTGAGGTAACCATTATCTTTTCACTTAACGCACTTTGAGTGAGAGTCTTGCACATAAAGCCTCCTAATTGCTATAGAGGACTTCTTAAAATCCCCAGCCTTGTCTCGTAAGTAAGCAATCAGAGAAATTTTTATTATTGTAAAAGCTGATGGTAGAGTTTCTTCTAGAAAGAGGATGGCTTTGCTGGGGGAAAAATACTCTTAGAATTATTCGGAGAGGAAACGAGACATCAGAGATCTGAGTGCCATCTGGAAGAGGGTGACAGATGGGGGCTCCTTTGGACCACAAAGGAGGAAGATAACCCTGGTTGATTTGGAGGAAGATCTAATAGGAACAGGACTGGAAGCCAGTAAGGCAACTGGATGTACATGAGCGACTCTTCTTCCTTTGGTAAACTCACAAATGCTCACTCTAAGTGGTTTCTTGTGGCCTCCTATGAAGATGGATTACACACACAGGTAACATGGGACATTTGAATCTGAAAATGGTTCACATACATACAAGGGGAAGCAGCACCATGAGAATTCGCAGTGTACATGGGGAGTACGTGAGCCTCCCTGGACTCTGGCACTCACAGTTGAAAACCATCTTTTCCAGAGCTCAGATATTATAGAGGCCCTAGCCGACAAATGGGTTATAGGGGCAAGCTTTTAGATGCTGAGCAGAAGTCTAAAAGCTTGATCAAGGCATCTCTAGACTGCAGTTCATTAAAGCGCCTACAAGCAGGAGCAGGGGCCAAGGGTTCAATCCCCGGGTCTGCCATACCAGCCCACCCCTGGGGTGCACTGAGACCATAATTGAGACTGGGCATGGTGGTGCACACCTGTAATCCCAGCACTTGGGAGGCTGTAAACAGGAGCATCAGAATGAGTCAGATCTAGTAGTGAGACCCTGAACACCCTATAGGCCCCTCCCTAAAATAAAAAAATTTAAAAAAAAAACAAAACCCTGCACCACTAGCAAGGTAATATGGGAGGAACCATCCCCAACCGTTGCTTTTGCCAGCCTCTTATCTTGCTGTGTTATTGGACTGTGCGGGGTCTTAATTCCTCCTGTGATCTTTTTGCTGGTAATGGGAATGGATAGAAAATAGTTGGGTTGATAATCCTTGTGCTTTGTTTTCCTCCTCATTTGCTTGTGCTTGATTGATCCCTTTTCCTCCCTCCTCTTTGAGTTCATCTGAGGCACCACAGTGACTTCACAAGCATCGGCAGTATCCACAGTGGCAAACCACGATGCTGACAGCACAGTCCTGGGACGTGCCCTCTTCTCCAGACCTGCTGTCACACATGCTGGAACGTGGTGCCCCGGGGCCTCCCAGGGTCCAGGGGAAGAGCGGATGGGGGTTGCCTGTCTGTCTCTGCTGGACACCAGGCCGTGAGCTCCACGCAGGGTCCTCTGCGAGCCCTATCAGAAGGCCACAGGGTCTGCGATGCAAATGGAAGACAATGCCCAAGGAGAAGGCGAGGACTAGAGCCTCCAGAGAAATAGGAACAGTCTTTCCTGCCCCCTTTTCTACCATTCTGGGACAATCCTCCCTAGAATGGGTCTTCCCCACCCAGAACTGTGCTGCGTTAGTTTAGTTGGATAGGTCTCACTCACCACTAGCAAGGTAATATGGGAGGAACCATCCCCAACCGTTGCTTTCGCCATTAACTGTCACTTTTTTATTTTATTTTTTATCTATTTATTTTTTGCTTGTATTTAGTATAGGCCAATCAATCTTCAAAAGGTACCACACTGACCAGATTATCAACATACTCTAAACTCCTTTAATGCCAACCTGATCACTTGCCAAGTAACACCTAAAGCCCTAAAAGAGGCATCCAAGATTTCCAACAGTCCAAACGCAGCCTGCTAATTTCACCTCCCACCTTTTCCCCACATGAGTTCTGCTGCCACCCCATGTTCCCTCCGTGGCGAGGTAACCTGCTTGTCCACACTGTACAGCACATTCCAACCGTTGTATCCTGGCTCAGTCTGTTCCTACCTCTCTGTGCTCCCTGAAATTCCATCCATTCATCAAGAAAACACCACCTGCTCCATGAAGTCCTTTGGGCATCCCCTGGGAAGCAGTCAGTCCTTTCTCCCCAACTCCTAGTATTTGCTCTCACATAACTTAGTCTTCCTGTCGCTCTGCCTATTCTTCAGTGAATTTTCTCCATGTCTTTTTTTTTTTAGCCTCACTTAACTATAACTTAAATATAACTCTTTGAAATTGGGATCGTATATTACTACTCCATTACAATTGCTAATATGGTGTGGATAGCGAGTAAATATTCGCTGGATCTAGGAGCTGGGGAGATAGCTCAGCAGCATAAGTGCCTGCCCAGCAAGCACAAGATCATGAATTTGATCCTAGTACTAAAAATAAAAATAAAAACAAAAATGCTGAATCTATGTTAACTAGAAAATGAAATTAGCAAGGATATTCCCCGGAGGTTCACAGGAGGGAGAACTTGGCCCTATGTCCTCCATAAGATCAGTACACCCTCGAGGGGGCAGTCTACTGTTCCCAAGTCTGGCCACCTCCAAAGGCTTACTATGGATCCTCCACTGTCTCCAGCCTCGCATGTGGGATTCCAGGGAATTGTCACAATGTCCAGACACAGAGCCTTGACCAGCTACGAGGCAGGAACGACAAGTGTCCAAACTATAGGTCACCTGGGTGCTTAGACGCTGGGACAGTGCAGCCATGACGTCCCAGATGCTTAATCTTCCCACTCTCACCTCACTCTCAGAGTGGGGTCCCCAGAACATGGTTGCCCTTGAGCAGGGAGGATCAACCATGACATCAGGTCCAGCCAACAGTGTCAAGATGGAGTGGGTGTCAGAAGACTTAGAGGCCATTGACGACTTCTGGTTTGCCCTGCACACACCCCAGTGAGTGGTGTTGTCCTTTTCTGATCCCTGTGGTGTGACATAAAGAAGGGCTAGGTGTCAGCTGCTGGCCACTCCATCCACTCATTTCCCTTGAGAGCTGTTTTTCCAACAAAGCAAGGGTAGCAGAGGGGCCTTGAGAACCGCCTTCCCCTACCCTGCCGAGGAAAAGAATTCCCAGTGCTGTTGCATCTCCGTGGGCATGAAGGAGCTTCTCAGAGTGACTCAGCACTGGCGTTTGGAAGGGGATTGGGTTGTGGAGGTTCTGTAACTGGCTCGCTGTCAGGAAGTGGGGCTGTCCACAGGGCCAGTCACTGTGAGTGTGTTCCAGAGCGAGGGATTTTCTTCCCGGTTTCCTCCCTGCTCTTGGCATCCTGGTGCCATGATGCAGCTGCCTTCCTCTGCCCCAGACCATTTCTGCCTTGCACCAGGTGACCTTGCACTGAAGCTTTTGACACCACGAGCCCAAATAAGCCACTCTTCCTTTAAGGTGCGGGTGTCAGGTATTCTGTCCCCATGATGAGAAAGGGACCAAGACCCTTGAGCTGGAGTCAGGTGAAGGGAGGTGGCTAGAGTGAGAACTGGCCCAGACCCCGGTGCGCAGCAGACACCTGGCTTGGGCCAGGCCTGCGGGGCGCCGGCATTTAGCTTCTGCGCATGTTCCTGGAGCCCGAGGTGCTACCCACAGACCTGCCGCTGCCTGCATAACTGAACCAGAGCTGCCGCAGCAAGCAGAGTACTCTTCCCTGAGGGTGTCGAATGGCAGCCACCTTATTCCACTAAAACCTCATCAGTAACCAGGGCTTTACCAAAACTTCTGACAAATACCGATAACATACTAGGGCAGGCTTGCCTTGTGCCATCCCAAACTTCCTATAGGAAAGTCCTAACCTCTAGGACCCAGAATGTGGCCTTATTTGGAAGTAAGGTTGTTGCAGATGTAATTAGTTAGGATGAGGTCATTAGCATAGGCTCTGATCCAAGATGGCTGCTATTATAAAGGAGAGTTGGACACAGACACCCACACAGACAGGGAGTGCCTCACAGAGACACAGGGGAAAGGCGCCACCTACAAACCAAAGAGCAGGGTCCAGAGCACACCCTTACCTCACAGCCTCAGAAGCACCCAGCCCAGGGATGCCTGGATTGCAAGCTTTAGGCCTCCAGAAGTAGAAAACAATAGATACCTGTTGTATGAGGGCACCTCAAGCATGTCACTGTTAGAGCAACCTTAACAATGTAAGCAAAGACTCAAGAATTCTCACTCTAGATCGTCCTAACAACAGCTCAATGTGCGAAGTCCTTCTATTGAACTTCCTTGTCCAGAGAGGACCCTACCGCGCTGAGAGGCTAGGAATCTTGCCCAAGGTAGTACGTCTCTGCGCCGTTATTTGACCTCCGCTGCTCAATTCTGAGTCCTTTCTTTGCACCATCTGCTGCTGCCCGAGCAGGGGAGATGTTCTCCTGCCTGATGCTGCCGTGGGTCCTGGGCTCGGAGGAGCTGTGCCTGTCATCCCACTGTCCACGTGGACATGCTCAAGGCACTGCTGTCAACGCAAATAGACTTACCGCTCGTGCCGCCCAGGACAGACAGGAGTGTCAGCTCCAGTTGGCTACACAGCTCTGGAGTGGCCAACGGGCCAGCGAGGAATCACAGTGGAGTCCAGGCTGGCAGGAGGAGTCAGGAAGGACAGCCAGGAATCACTGAGCTAGGGTTACTTCTGCAGAGCGAGTGGCACTGGATACCTTGAGAAGCCCACGGGGGTTCAGAGTAACCAGGAACAGTTGGGCAATTATGCTGGACAGTGCCCAGGGAAGAATCAGGTGACAGAAAGCATAAATGCAGGCTCTCAGACCCACATGGCCAAAGAAGCTGCAGTTCAGGGACAGAGTCATCCCATGGCTGGGAAGGGAGGGGAACCCCTCAGTAAAGATGCTGCCCAGACTCAGAAATGGTCTCAGGGGCTGAATCCCTGAGTCTGAGTTTGGGAGGAGCAAGTTGTAGAGGAGAAGAGGCTTTGCGGAACTGCCAGAGAAAAAACTCCCTTTCCATAAATGAAGCAAAGCGGGGAGTCTTATGTAAAGTGATGGACCACCCTGCAGGCCACATGTTTTTATGTGGGGTTCCCCCTCTGGTGATCGCAGGAGTCGTCGTAACAGCTCCCAGGAGGAACGCACCCCCTTCATTTATCTCCCCACACCAGGCCGACTTCCCACCGCATTACAGGCCCCACAGATGCCTCAGCCGATTTCTGAGGGTTCCATGCACTATCGGCAGCCACCACTTCCTTTCCCAAGTGTCTGGGGTCTCAGATACGGGCTTACAGATGAAGCACGTGAGACCTGACAGGCTTCAGGCAGCTGGTGGCAGGGGCTGCTTCCCGCTGAGCTGTGCTCGCCCGCCTTCCCAGCAGGCCTTCACATCCTAAGATGTGCACGTCCACCTCTCTCGGGACATAAGCAAGCATGTTTAGCGTCAGTTTATGTATTCTAGTGCATATTATTGAAAAAAATTCTAAAAGAGGCAAAATTTCCAACTTCCATCTTAAGTTGGCCCTACAGCAGGAAGGGCAAAGAGACTTCGCCCAATTTCCAAATTTGATTCGTTGGTAAGGGCTGCCGGAAGCTGTACAGAGAAGGGTCCTGAAAAAGTGATGTCCCTGGATCAATGCCCCTTGATCCACAGAGACAGTGCCCAAGAGCGCGGCTACGAAGGGTGGGGCATATATGCTACACATGTGCAACTCCAGGCCTGGTACTTTCTTTCGGCCCAATGCCCTCACCCCCATCTTGTTGGTGCCACAGTGCAGGGCCACAATTCCAGCCTCTTTAGCACCAGCGTGAAGCATAAAGGCCGGCGCATAACAAGCGTCCACATTTCTGCATTGATCCATCAGATTTTGGGGAGATCATCCCAATTCCCAGATTCTATAAATCTAAACTGGGTTATAATTCTATAAATTATTTATAATTCTATAAATCCCAGATTCTATAAATTTAGCACACCCTAAACTGGTGTTTCTCTCCAACACCCATGCAGGGAGACACTGGAATGAGCGGCATAATTCTCAAAGTCCTTTGGGGTAACAACCTCACAAGCAGTGTCTCCAGAGCCACGGAGATGTCCCCACTCTCCCACCTGGTGGCAGCATCTGCATGACACTATGCTATGGACACACTTCAAAAGCTGAGGACGGCGTTCGTTCCTGTGCGGGGTAAGCATGCTGCGGAAGCGAGAGCCTGGGGAGGGCTCTCTTGGCTGCGCGCTCGGATAGCCCGTGCTGTGAGCAACCCCACACTTCTCCTGCCCCTGTCCACTCCAGATGGCCCCGGGAGCTCCTTGGCTTCCTCCCTCCGCTTCCTCAGATTGTGCACCACTCCTTCAGCAGTGCTCTCCCTCACTGACTCCTGGATAGCCAGCTGCACAGGGAGCTCTGCATTCCTCCCTGCCCGCTCCACAGAAGGCGGCCAAAGTGGCTATTCCCGGAGCACTGTTCTCCCCCCCTATACTGTGGCCTCTCAGACAGTGGTTAGGAAAGAGAGTAAGTTATAACTATATGCGCTGAATGAAGAAGGAAGTCCATGGTTGATCATGAAGGTTTTGAAGATCCCAACCGGGATGCAGGCAGCACCAAAGCACCCTCCCCATAGACCCATGAGTTCTGGTGGGCTTTGGGCCAAGCAACTATCCATGGCTGCAACCTGTGCAGAGGAGAAGGTGTTGTGAAGAATAGCTACTTTTTTACTCTATATCACTATGTTATTTAATTGTTTTTAACAACGAAAATATATTAATTGTGCAATTTTTTAAAAAGATGTAGGGGTCCAGGGATATAGATTGGCCGTATAAGCAAGTGCCTGCCTGGTTCAACCCCAGTATCAAAAAAAAAAAAAAGTAGGATTCCAGAAGGAGGAAACCGACCAAGGACTGACGACTTCCTGCTTCTTGAAGAAATAAAGCTTAACCATGCGCTGGCTTGCAGGACGCCAGCCGCTGGCTCATCGGAATGCCTCCAGGAGGAGGGAGGGGTCCTGCTGGAGGTGCTGGGTGGAGGCTCAAATCTTTTCCACTCAGCACTGAGACATCACGAGAGGGTGACCACTTTCTCCCCACTGGATGCTGTGGCCTTTTCAGACTCCCAGCTGCTCCCCAGTGGCTGCTTCTTCAGCCTGAGCCAGGCTACTCTCTGTTCACCAGAACCACAGCTACTTCTCTTAAGCAGATGGGGAGGGCACCCTGGGCTGCTGCTGTCCTTTTGCACCTTCCTCAGGCTTCTCCAACTCCACCCAGTGACTCTGAATGCAAACAGGGAAGCCCTAGCTTCCACTCGGCCCTGCGCCCCCTCACTACACACCCTGCTGCCCACCATGCCTCAACCCATGGAAAGCAACTAGGCCTAGCAGCTGTAGCTTCCACCACTGGAGTAGAGCAGAGGAAGCTAGAGCCTTGGACACCCTCCTACATCAGACAAGAATCTCCCGCCTGCCCGAAGAAAAGGCCTGGCAATGTCACTGGGCAGCGCTGGTCCTTGTCCACATTAAGTCGCAATCATATCTTGGACTAATCAGAGAATATTATACCGCGCCAATATATTCCAACCTCCTGTAGTGTGCCTTTCTGTTCTGCAGAAGCTGATAAAAGAAAACGGCTCTAGGCTCTTCTCAACAGGTGACTCTCTAGAGAGGACTAGGTTCACCAATAACAGACACCAAAGCAAGACAGAGCCCCAAAGGCCCAGCTCCTGCCCCTCCTGCTGTTTCTGCAAGCAGCTCTGCTGCAGAAGTGATTGCTTTTCCTGCGGCCTGTAGCTGCAGCTCCTGGGCTCGGATACTGGCATGCAGTGTACAGAGAAAGGCTGGATGTTCTTCTGCCGTTATGTTGCAGAGAAGTGGCATGGCTCCCTGGTGGCAGCAGTGCCAGCTGGCAAGTGGCTTCCTGGGAGTAAAAAGTGCTCCGGACTTGAAGCACCCCATCTGGAGTCAGGTTGGGGGACTCGGAGCCCACAGACAGATTTCCTCCACATCCACTCCTCCTGACCACCCCAAAACCTGGAGGTGGCGACCAGCTCTGTGAGCAGGCACAGGCGGCCTGGCTACGGAAGTGCTGGGATTCTGAAGTTCAGCTGCAGAGACTTAAACAGTTTCACCTTTACAACCATCTCCTCTAAATTAAAGCCACCAAATGCTCCCCCAAAATATCCAACCCACTCTATTCTCTCACTCTTCTCCCCACTGACCCCACGCACACTTACCTGAAAACTGGCAACCAACCAAATGGAAGTGCCATTGGTTAACTGAAGACACAAATGCAAGGATTTGAGAACGTTCACAGGCCCAGTGGTTGTCAGAGACTCAACTTCCCTTTATGACCTTGGTGATGTCTGAGACAAGCTGTACAGCTTCGAAGGAGAAGTGGAGGCACAGATTAGAAGGCGGTGCCTACTGCTCTTGCCTTCCACCTCTAAGTCATCAGTGTCACATGCCAGCCGCCAGCAGCCTGTCTCCTGCACACACACTCCTTCCCGGACACTCTTCAAAACCCGCTATCTGTACATTCTCCTGATAAATATTTACAGTTCAAGAGACTGCGGGCTGGACAGCACACAATGGCCATGGATCCCACCCACAGTGGTTCTCGTTCGGTGTCAGCCTGGCTTGTAAATGTCTCCGGGTGCAGGGCAGGGTGTCCTGGGGATGAAGCTATAAACATATCCTGCCTGCTGAAGCCCTAAGGAACACAATCATAAACCCAGAGACTCATGGCCCTTGAGTTTTAGTTCTCCGAGGGACTAGTGTGAGGAGAACATAGATTTGACTTCTGAAAAGTGACTTTTTTTTTTTCATGTTAAGTAAAGAAACAGTGTCTGGATCATCTACTCCCTGAAAAGATCCCCTCACACAGCTTCTAGACTTTTCCGAAGCCCTTGTCTCTTTTGAGAATGTGATTAACGTTCCAGGGACTCCTCCCCATCATATGCACTTGTATGGGAAACACTCAGAGACCGAGGGATGAACTGGGGGCAGGACTCGGCCTTCCAGGAATTGATAGGCTGGCAGAGAAGGCAAACAACAACGCGCATGTCAGTGGAGGGGGCAAGGTGACCAGGGTTTGAAGCTTTGGGCGCTTGAGTACTTACAGAGCTCAGGGAGACAGCGATCCATTGTAAGGTAAGAGCTAGGCAGAGCACAGAGGAGCCCATCCTAAGTCCTCCTTGCACACTCCAGGCTCCTGCGGAAGGTCTGTGCTCCTTGATACCCGAGTTAGACGGCCTTTGACCTTCTGAGCCCCATGGGCTGAGAAATGACCTGCTGTCTCCAGCATTTCTGCTGGTTCCTTGGGAGGATGCACGGTCTCTTGACCCTTCTAGTTCTTGGAGCTCTGGTCCTCTCACAACATGTCTGTCCCCATAGTATGTTTTCCCCAACATAAAATTTAATCATTCCTTTGGATTCAATAATTAAAAAAAGAAAGTTCACACCGAGCATTTACTCAGGCTTTGTGGAAAGTGTGGGGGACGGAGTAGGGGTTCTGAGAAATGATATAGCATAATACAGCACCTGACTTTCTTTCTTTCTTTTCCTTTTTGGTGGAACCAGGGATTGAACTCAGACCCTTGCACTTGCCAGGCAAGCACTTATTCTACTGAGCCATCTCCCCAGCCCCAGCACCTGACTTTCTGCCACCCCTAAGTCTTTCTGCCTTTTCTCTACACTTGTTCTCTTTCCTCTCTTTTCAGGAGCAACTCAGAAAGCTCCTGAAGCCTTGGGGTGAGCTGACACCTAGGCCTAGGCTAGGAACGGGGTTGGGGTTCTGGCAGGGGATACCCTCTCTCCAAGCACTTACCAGCACATCCTTCCAAAACACACACACAGTGATTCTTCTAAGAGGAATCCAGCAATAAAAGTCTCCATCCTACTTGGGGTGGTTGGTTGGAAAGAAAAAAACTCCACTCTGGCTAGATGCAGCGAGGGTGGATTTATGACAGGGTATTAAGTGTCTTACAGAACTACAAGGAGGGATTTAGAAAAGAGTTTAGGTTGAGGTTTTGGCAAGGCTCCCCCAAGACCTGGGCCACCAAAGGAGCTGCAGGCTGCTGCTGACTAGGAAGCAGCTTGCTCCAGGAACAAGGCTGCTTCTGCCTCCTCCAGGCCTCCAGCAAAACAGATGACCCCACCTCCCACCCCCACCTAATACCCAGTAGGCTAGTGCCAGGAGTCCAGACTGTCTGCTTCTGCTTGCAAAGAAGCCTCAGTCCCTTTACTGCAAGGACAGCACAAACACTAGAGTAGAGAATGGTCTCTGTTGGCAATGGCCCAGACTCCCACAGTGCATCTGAACCCCCTCTGGAGTCCCAGTCACAGGGGAGTCTGGGAAATGCAGTTGTTTTAGCTTTATGGCCTTATGGCTCCGACAGGGAAGAAAGTTGATCAAGAGTCTACTGTGGATATGTAAACCATACCACATCATTTTAAATGGGAGGAGGAAGATAAGAGTGAGAGAAGGGAGCTTATTTTTATCAGTCACCTACTAAATACTAGGTAACTATTACTTATTTAACTCCTATTTCATGCTCCAAGTATTAAGGCCACATTAAAGGTGTGAGAGCTAAGGTCCACAGCAGCCATTTTATTTGCTCCAAGTCTCACCAGGATAGATGAGTCCCAGGACAGAGGGAGAACCCCACACCAACCTCCTGGAGTAGCTGAGGACACACCAAATGTTCCTTGTGGTCTCTACTTAGATGTCCTCTCTGCACAAGCTCCTCCCACTTTTGACACCCTCGTCATCTCAAGAACCACCCCATCTGCTGGCTTCTGCCAGCGCCACCATCCAGGTGTCCTGGGCAGGACTGACATGCTCACTGCCCCCTTCTGGAAGCATACAGCCCACTTCTCAGGTGGCCTCTCCCAGGGAGCCTGCTACTGCTGCCCCCAACATCACCGGCTCTGGAACACTGAGCGCACAACTGCTTCATAAATCCAAACCCAACCTCAGCCTCTGGGTAGTTACCCTGGCAAATTCATCCTTGTCCCTTTTTCAGTCTGCCATGAGAGTGTTGACCTTACCCTTTCAAGTGGTGGCTCTGGATCTGAAGTCTATTTTCTTGTTCCAGCTATGCTGTACCCATCACTAATCTCTGAGCTCCAAAAGCAAAGGCCCAACTGGCAGCTTCACACAGTGGTCAGACTTGATTTCCCTGGGTTTGCGTGGACCTCCCAAGCAGCACCAGCTCACAGCTCACCTCATGCTGCTTCCTACAGCCCACTCTCAAGGCGCAAAGCAAAAGAAAATGGTCCTATAGAGACTACAAGCATAGTGACTTTTATCAGAAGGGGACTTAGAACGCCTCTGACCCTGCCAGGCATTGTGTCTTTTACATAGTGTGATGGTAACAGCTACTGCTTTGGGAATGCCAGGAACTGTCAATGCCAGTACTTAGGTGCTGTAGCTATGATTTTGGGTTCTGGCCATACAAAGATCCTAGGAAACTGTTCTCAGTTTTAAGAATTCAAGCCTGGCCAGGTTTTAGACCTATGTGCAGTCTCAGAGTTACCACCTCACCATGCTGAGACTCGAACTTCCTAGGTGGGCTCCGATTTGGATGCCCAGCTGCTGTGCCCTGCTGTCTCCCTGGCAGAAGCTGACTTGCCAAGGGGATTTTTGCTTCCCCTTCCTGCCTAGCCCAGAACTTGGTGTAGGAGGTTTGTTTTTTTTCTAGTCCCTCTACCACTGTCAGGAAAAAAGTCAGGCAAACAAACAAGGATAACTCTTCTCTTTTCTCATTACTATCCCTTCTCCAAGAGGGCTACTAAGACCAAATCTCATACAGCGTGAGATAGGTGACACTCTACCTTGGAAAAGCAACCTAAGATTTAGACTCAAAGAGCCCTGAGTTGGAAACTGAGCTCCACTCCTTTATATCCAAGCAGGTAACTCTCTGAGTTTTATTCATTATTTATAAAATGGGATAAGTGATGTTCACTTCCCCAGTTTCCTGCCTTTTTTTAAATTCAGAAAACTTGGCCTGAGTCTCATCTCAGCCCCTGCAAGAAACAAGATCCTTTTAGAGATTTATTCCTCAACAGATTTGAATTGTTTCATTTTCCTTATAAGGCAGAAAGGCTACGGTTTGTCTTGGTATTAAGAACTATTTTCTTCCTCTCTGTCATATACATAAAGCTCTAAGGACCATGCCAGCTGCATCATGGTCACATGGAGGGCCAAGAGGCCCAAGGAGGGGAGGAAGGAGTGGCTGGATCCATCCCAGCCTTCCCAGGAGTTCTGGAGGGAAAGGAGCCATGCTGAGGTTTCCAGATGCAAGAAACAGAAAAGCAGGCTTCGGTGTGTTAAGCAATCGTGAGGCTGTATTGACTGATAGAATCTACAGCCTAGAGGCGATGCGGGCTTGTATAACGGGCTATGCAGTGGCTCGTGGTTTGGTGGCTCAGATCCCAACTGCAGGGCCCACGGCTGCAGCTCTCCATCAAGCCTCTCCGAGCCAGCCTTTCCTGGCATAGCGGGATGCTGTGTGTAGCTCCCAGGGCCACCGGCTTGCTCACCACACCTGATGGGTCAGTATGACTGGACGCTCACTCCTAAAGCAACGACAGTGGCCACGGGGGTGCCGGGGATTGGCTTGAGGCCAGCGGGAACCTTCCCTGGAAGCTAAGAGTTAACTTAATCCGAGACCTAAATCACACGGTGGCTGTACACAACAGTGGGGAGAGCACAGGGGTCTGGAATGGTTACTCGTGCACTGCACTTTTTCAGTGCTGGGGTGCTGTGCTGTGTGTGTTGGTGAGTACGCCCGCTGGGCCAGCGGGTGTGAATGCCTGTGTGCATTGCGTGCATGAAGTGTGTCCTTTGCCTGTGTGAGCGTGCGTGTGCGTAAGTGTATGTAAATTCTGTGTGATTGTGTGTTCATGTGAAGTGTGTATATATTAGTTGAGAAAACCCTAAGTCTAGGCCAATGTGGTCTCCGTGTACGCTGGAGTCCTAGGAAGAGCAAGATAAACGTCACCTCCCTTTCCACCCAGGGCTGGCTGGCCACACCACCCACGCACTGGGGTCCCTGTCCTGTGCGGCCCTCTGCTGCCCTCTGCTGGGCCATCGCCTGCACGGCCCGGGCGCTCGGCCACGCGGTCACAGCTCTCCGCCCACGTTCCGCCCATCCGCTGGGCCAAGGGACGGAAGGCCGCTCTTCCCTATTCCCATCGGTGCTTGTTATGCTGGGACCTGTGGACAATGTTTTACTCCTGAGTCCCGTGTCCTCAGTCGCTTTCCATCTCCTCCCTCAATTTTAAGGGAGGCAAAGGGGTAAATTCAGAGTCAGGGTGGGATTAAAAGGGCTCGCTCTCCACGAGTCTCCTGCTTACTGCGTGCGCTGTTTGCTAGACTTCGCGGTGGCGCTAAGGCTAGAACGGGAGTGCAGGAGAAGCTGTGCCCGCACGAATGGAGCGTCCCGCCCTGCACAATGGTGAGGTCATGAGTCACCGCGAAGGAAATAAATGAAGCACTGGGGAGGACTTGGCCGAGGCCAAGCTCCGGGAGGACACGGGACGACTTGAGGACGAGTCACCCTCAAGGGACAGAGGGCTGCGGTGGTCTTCTACAGAAAGAAGCAAAAGTAAAGGACCAAAGCAGCGTGGGGCCCTGGAGAGCTGCAGCAGGAGGGAGGACCCGAGGGAAGATCCGGAGAAGCCACCTCGGGGCCACAGAGCAGGAGGGTGGCGTCCTCGGCCTTTGCTGGGCCTTCCTCCGCCCGCCCGGCCGCTCCCTCCCACCTATCTCGAAACGCTCGAGCTCCCTGGGACCGACCTGGCTTCTTCTGCCCACATGCTCCCTGCTGCTCAGTGGTCTCGTCCACGGCCACGGTTCTAAACACCATTGACACAGAGGCTGGTGTCTCTGCCTCCTCCCCTTGAGCTCCAAATCCACCCAGCAGCTAACTGCTCTTTGCTTTCCGCCTTGTGATTTTTCAAACTCCCCAACCATAACGTTGTCACCATTACGCTCCTCACGTAACTCGAGCCCCCTCCTCCCCTTCACTCCCGGACCTATTTCTCCTGAAGACTTTCTCAGCTCAGCAAAAATAAGAATATTCACTGTTTTTAAAAAGTCCCTCACCCCCCCAAACCGCTGCCATTTTTCTATTTTATGTATTTTATTTTTATTTATTTATTTATTTAGTATTTTTAGGAAAGGGAATACAAGGTATTCAGGGTCTCACTACTAGATCGGACTCGTAGTGATCCGCCTGTTTACAGCCTCCCAAGAGCTGGGATTACAAGTGCGCACCCCCACGCCCAGTCTCAATTGCTGTCTCAGCAAGCCCCAGGAGCGAGACCAGCATGACAGGCCTAGGGATGAAACTCCCGGCCCCTGCGCCTGCTTGCAGGCACTTTAACCCTCTGAGCTATTTGGCTGGCCCTAAAATTTGAGGGGTTTTGTTTTGTTTTTTGGCTATTTTAGGCTGCCTTAAGGGCAGATCTGGTGCAGCTTCTTGGAGCTGGGAATCGAACCGCGGTCCTATGTGCCTGACTGCATTTGCCCAAGTGGTACATTTTTCTATTTTAAGTGAACACATAAAGAAGAAGGTAAGTTGAAGTGATCAAGACAGGGACAAAAATAAGGGCTGCTGGGAGCTAGTGATGACTTCTAGTCCTCATTCCACTCCCAACGGTCAATGTTGTGTTGATTCTACCTCTGAGATGGCTCTTAACTGTGCCTGTTATCCTCCTTCCCTGGGCCCACGCCAGGGCTGGGCAGCAGCCGCCTCTGCACTGGCCTCCAGGCACCTGTGCCTTCTCCCAACTGGCCCCCATGTGATGTTCTGTGTACTCTGAGAAGCTGGAGCGTGTCACCTCCCTACTCCAGATTCATTAACTGTCTCCCTTTGAACTTAAAGCCAAGCTCCTGAAGGGGTCCACGAGGTCTTACAAAACCTGGCCCAGTTTTCAGTCCCATTTCCTGTCTTGATCTCATCCCTACTGGTCTTTCTAAAATGCCTTAAAAACCTAAACTGTCCTTCAAAAGTGGATAAATTGTCCATCAACCACATAACACCAAAATGTATAGTAGCTAGAGATAATAAAGTGGGATCTGGATGGCTAAAGAGTGTTGATGACATGTGGAAAGATTTTTCAAGACAGCTTAAGTGAAAAATGAAAGTGTGTTGCAGAGGAAAATGATCCCCTCTGTGTACACCCCAACATTCGCCAGTCGGGGATGCGCACAGGTCTCAGCTGGAAGGTGAGCTTTTTAACCTCTGAGGAGAAAAGGTGGGATCCATGCGATTCTGTCTTTTCATTTTGTATCTCAAGTAAACCTGAAGGTCTTGGAATATTTTACTTTGGGTTTATATTACTCATAACTGTTTTTAAAACCCCATTTGTTGCTTCTCACTTTGAGCCCTTTATTGTATGCTCTGTCCTGATCACAGCCCTCCTCTGGGCATTGTCCCACGCAGCAGGCCTCCTTAGTGGGAAGCCCGGAGGGGCTCGTGCAAGAGGAAGAGAGCCTCTCTTGGCATCTTGTGGAAACTGAGATGGTGGGTGTGTCCTCCTTACTTTTTTCTCGCTGTTTTTGTTTGTTTGTTTTTGTTTTCTGGTACCAGGAATTGGACTCAGGGCCCTGCACTTGCCAGTCAGGTGCTTTTTCCTTGAGCTATCTCCCTGGCTCCTTTCATTCACTGCGAACACAAAATATCCAACTCCCACAAGTTAAGGGAAGAAAGGTTTATTTAGCTCACAGTTTGTGGAGGTTTCAGTCCACACTCAGCTGGCTCCAAGGCAGGGTGCCGTGGCAGAGGGTCAATCATTTGTGGCAGTGGAAGACAGCAGGAGCAACAAGAAAGGGGAACAAGTCTCTTTCGGCCCCTTTTATCTTATCCAGTCTGGATCAGGGCAGTGCCAATCCAGTCAGTGGAATGATCTCACAATCCCCCAGCCTTACTCCAAGCCCCCTTCATCTTAGCATTGCACTGTGACTGAGTCACAAACGCTACATCAGGCACCTCTGAAAAAGCCTGCTCCCCCCTTGATAGCATGAGGCTGTGAGTGGGACATCTAGGCACAAAGCCTCACAGTGGGGTAGGACATACGGTGGCCCTACACTAGCACGGGCACAGAACACCACTCTGCGATCTGGCAGCCTTGAGACCCATAACGTTTCCACAGACCCCTCACTGAAAACTAGACCCCTTCCTGCTCCTACCATCTGAGGCCTCCTGCCCAAACCCATGCTCTCAGCACCCAGGCCTCCAGTAACTGGGTGGCCTGCACCCTCTCTGTCCTCTGGCCTGGTCTGCTGTATATCCAACCACCAGATGAGCGGTAGCCTGGCCTGAGCAGACAACTCAGCTCTTCTCTGGTAACCGCACCTTACCCTCTCTGGTGAGGTCTGAATTTCTTCCAAGCATGTGTGCTTCTTTGGATAGACCCCCCTCCCCCCTAAGAGAACAAAATGATTTTCCTTACATTTTACAGTTACTCTTGTATCCCAGCTAATAATTTCTTCTATTAAACTTCCTCTAACTTACTGTATGGACCCTAAGATGCTGTGATAGTGTAAGAAATATATACCAATATTTGCCAGTTCCTGGCATAGGGCCTCCTAATTCCCTAAGCAACTGTGGTTGCTCCGTGCATCATTGGTTCTAATATGTGGCCTTTGATGGCAGTCCCTGACACAGAACTCCTAACCTCTTGGGATCTCCCACATGATAGGGCATCTTTCACTCAAATGAGGTGATTTCTGGTGAGCTCGTGGGGGCCGGTCCCCAAAAAGGCCAAGCCATGATTAGAAGCTGGAACTTATCCCCAACCTTTATCATCCCAGTGGCAGAGAAAAGCTGGAAATTGACTTGATGATTAAAAATGTCTAGGTGGTGAAACCGCCATAAATGTTCCTGATCTAGAGGATTCAAAGGGTACTGAGGTCTTGAACCCACAGATGATGGTGAGCTTCGGGAGGACATGGAAACCCCAAGTCCCTTACCCCACACCCTGCCCTATGCATCCCTTCATCCAACTGTTCATCAGCCTCCATTATCATATCTTTTATTAATATAATAAGGCATCAAGAATAAGTATTTCTTTGAGCTCTGTAAGCTGCTCTAGCCAATCACTGGATTGAGAGGAGGGAGTCATACAGATCCCCAATTTATAGCCAGTCGGTCAGAGGTACAAATGTCTTGGTCACTTTCTTATGGCTGGGACCTGGCACCCAGCATCTATATCTTAAGGGAGGAGAGTCTATTCTGGCTCACTGCTCCAAGCCAGGGTAGCTGCTCCACGGCCAAGCGGCATGGCGGAAAGGCCTACGCAGAGGAAAGGCACTCGTGAGATGGTGGTCGGGAGGCAGATCACAATGGAGGAGCTGGGGATAGACAGAGCTTTCCAGGTCATGCCCCGGTGACCTTCCTCCTCTGAGGCAACCTTCTAACAGCCGGTCAGCTACATCAGCCCCAAGACTCAATCACTTTCAAAAAGGCCAGCCTATGAACTCAGAGAGGCTCTTGGGGACATTCTTAATCTAAATCGTAACAAAAGTCGAAACCTGTGGCTTGCAGCCAGCATCTGAAACGGTGATGGGGGTCAGTCTTGCGGAACTAAATCTCAATCTCTGGGTCGTGCTACTATCTCTAGGTGCTGAGCGTCAGCAATGTAATTAAATTGCAGGACACCAGGCAGGTGGGCACTGCAAAACTGCTGCGCAGGATTACGCCACACACTTCCTGACGACCAGAAGTACCTCTACTGAGTAGTGAGTGTGAGAATAGAGGAATTAAAGTTGTTTTATTATTTTGTATGTACAAACACTATTTCACCAGTGGTTTCTGTCTTATCACCTGTGCATTTATAGCACTTACCCTAATTTGTTAATTAGTTTATTTCTTTTATGTAATTACTGATGGCTTATGTGTCTCCCACAGAACATAGGCTCTGTGTGACAAGGATCCTGGGTTTCTTTGGCACCTTCTCGCCCAGTACACAGCAGCTGCTCAGTAAGTCTGTGTTGACGGCGTGGAAAGCAGTAAAACGCAGAGATTTAGAGCTTGCCTTGGAGCCGTGTTCCACGGGCTAAAGTCCTGGATTAGCCTTCAATAACTGCAACCTTGCCAAGGTACTTAGCCGGGTGTCTGCTTCCTCATCTACAAAATGGGAATTACATCAGTGCCTACTCTGTAAGATCCCTGTGAAGACAAAGCTAGCTAACATACATTATAGAATTTAGGAAAGTTCCTGGACGTGGGAGTGCTACAGAAATGATGTTCACTGGCATTTGAGAGGCTGAGGCAGGAGGATCATTGCCATTTTGAGGCCATCCTGGGCTACAAAGTAAGCTGGAGGCCAGCGTAAAAAGATCCTGTCTCAAAAAGACAAACAATGACTTTAAAAATAAAAGGAAAATGAAGACCTGGAAGGAAAGAAAGAAAGAAAGAAAGAAAGAAAGAAAGAAAGAAAGAAAGAAAGAAAGAAGAAAGAAATCCTAAGGGCAATGAAGCCAGTCTGGAGACTGGTGGAATATTTTTGGGGCCAAGGCCCTTATAGGTTTTTTGGTGTTTTTTTAAATTTTATTTTTATTTATTTTCTTTTATTTATTTATTTATTTATTTATTTTGCAGTACCAGGGATCAAACTCAGGACCTTGCACTTACCAGGCAGGTTCTTATGCCACTGAGCTATATCCCTGGCCCCCTTTCTAGGTTAAAAAAAAAAAAAAAAAAAGTAATCATCTTTATTTATTTATTTACTTGGTGCAGGGTTTCTCTACGCAGCTTGAACTTGTAGTGATCTTCATGTCTCAGCCTCCTCAGTGCTGGGATTACAGGTATAATCCTGGTTTTGGTGGCCTTCGCATCATGCTGTACTGAGATTGAACCCCAGTCCTTGAGCTTGCCAGGCAGGTGCTTAGACCTCTGAGCTATCTCCCCAGAGCTCCTTCTAGGTTTATTATTATTATTATTATTATTACATATAGACCTATACAAAGAATTGGTTAACACAAACACAAAAGGAAGTGAGGTGTCATGTTTACTAGAGGTAGGAAAAGTATACTTTGCAGAGTGTAGGGCAATTAAAGTTTTAAAAAGAAGGGGAAGGGGGCCAGGGAGATGGCTCAGTAGAATAAGCACTTCCCTGGCAAGCACAAGGGCCTGAGTTCAATCCTGGGTTCCGCAAAAAAATAAATAAATAAAAATAAATAAAAAGAAGGGGAAGAAAAGAGAGAAATACAGTGCAGAACTGGTCACTGGGAAAGAAATCAAGTGGTGGCCAGGAGGTGAGGCTGCTGTCTTTTGTAGCCTCCATTTCTACATCAGATCTAGGCCTTCCTATCAAAAGTCTATGTGCTCTTCCACCAGAAGGACTGAAGAGGGCATTCTCTGATTGGTCCTGGTTCAGGGTTTGGACACTATTCTGCACATGTGTCTTGGGTCTCTGTGATGGACAGGCGATGCCCGGCGCCCCTGCCTCAGAACGGTCACCACCTTCAATCTTATGAAAAACTGTCGAGTATAAGACCCTACTTGTGATGGCTGTGTTTAGCGTCCCCAACACCGCCGGTGGTCCTAGGTTGCTGGCCCTTGAGTGTGTAATTGATTCATGGTGCAAGGGTGTGAGTGCTACACCTTGAGGGTGGGTGGCCTGGGTACAATATAAGGCACAGAAAGAGGCTTTCTGGGAGTTACTTGCCTTTGTCCTCTGTCACTTGCTGCTTGAGTGTTTTGTTGCCTTCTGCCTGTGATGTCCCTTTGCCATGCCCCTCTGCCGTACAACCCTGCCTTGGAGCCAGCTGACTAGGGACAGAAACCTTAACAAACTATGAGCTGAAATAAACCCTTCCACAGGCTGGCAAGATAGCTCAGTGGACTAAGCGCCTGCTTGGGCAAGTACAGGGACCGGGGTTTGATCCCAGTACCACATGCTGCGGTGGCACACACCTGCAATCCCAGCACTGGGGAGGCTGAAACAGAAGGATCACTACAAATCTGAGCTGCACAATAAGACCCTGTACCAAATACATTAAAAAATTGGGCTGGTGAGATGGCTCAGTGGTCTAAAGCACCTACTTAGAACAAGCTTAGCAAAGCACAGGGACCGCGGTTCAATCCCGCAGCACCACATGCCAGTCAGTCCCACCCCCCATGTGCTGAGCTGGCCACACACACACACATAAATAAATAAAAATATTTTTTAAAAAATTAAACAAAAAAAAACCCCCTTTCCTCCTTTAAGTACCAGTGTCAGGTATCTTGCGTTAACAAGAAAAGTAACTTAATAGCTCAGAGGACTAGAGCGCCTGCTTAGGTAGACTTAGGGACTGGGGTTTGATTCCCTGTGTGCCGTGCTGGCCCCTCCCCCAGGGCCGCACTGAGACAGGGATTGAGACTAGGCGTGGTGGTGCCTGCCTGCAATCCCAGCACTGGGGAGGCTGAAAACAGGAGAATCACTGTGAGTCCAATCTATGTAGTGAGACCCTGTACTAAATACATTTAAAAAAGAAAGAAAGAAAAGTAACTGAGACACTACTACACACACATACAACAGAAGTGCAGAACAGTGGGAAGGAAGGCCTAGCTCATTATAAACAACGCAAAATGGCTTAAGCTGCCACATGGTGATTAAATTCCCAGCTTTTCTGAGACTGTCCCCGTTTCAAAAACTGACCATCTGAGCCTAGGAAACTGCTTGACTTCAGGCAAATGGGGTCAACAGATGGTCCCGCGGTAACCAGCAGTTGGCCAGTTACTCTAGCTGTCTGCCCAGCAGGCCCCCTTCATGAGGCTGTGAGCCCCGTCTCTGGCTCCAAAAGCCACGATTCGGGGTTGGAAGAGAAGTCATTCAGGTGTGGGAAAGGAACTAGATGAATGCTGATCCAGATAAAGAAGCATATTTTTAATGGAAATAGCTTAGATCTGGAAAAGAAAAGAATGTGACCATTCTGGTTCTGCCGCTTACCAGTTGCACGATGTTGGCAGTGCAGGAGCTCTCTGAGCACCAGTTCCTGGATCTGTGAGGTAGGCATCACCAGTCCCAACTTTTGGGTTGTTATTCGTGGGGTTTTTTTGTTTTTTGTTTGTTTGTTTGTTTGTTTGTTTGTTTTTGCAGAACTGGGGATTGAACTGAGGCCCTTAGGCTTGCCAGATAAGCGCTTATTCTACTGAGCTATCTCCCTTGCCCCTTACGATGTTATTTGGACTCAACAGCCTGTGTCCCAAGGGACCTGCAGTGCCTGATTTGGTGTGAGCATCCATGGTGTCGTGAAATTTTCTTTCTGCGGTCCCATTCTAGGCTAGCTGGAGAAAGAAGGAAGGGTTCGCCTTTAAGCTTCTGGCCTGGACGAGGCCAGTGGTTACCAAGGAAACAGCCGGTGCAGGCAGATGTAGCCTGGGGCTAGACCCACCTCGAGTTGAACACTAGCCCAGGACAGGATGCTCACTGGAAGGGTAACCAGGTGACTTAGCCTACACACAGTAAGTCCCAAGGCAAGTGCCCAGGGATCTTCTGCAAGCCTGGCCTAATTACCACGTCCCTGACTATGCAGACTGGGCTTTGGATGCCCTGCTGCTAACCTGGAGTGCAGCTTGCTGCTGCTGCTGGTAGTGGGTGTCTGGCTTAGTTCTTTTTTAAGAATGTTGAGAACCTGGATAAGACCCAACCCCCATAACAGTAGGGGCAGCCTCAGCATCCCCAGGGAGCCAGATGGGGTACAGATCCTCCCCTCCCGGCCACGCCCACTGAACCTGCCCTAAGGCAGAGAGGTCTAGAAATCTGAGTGTGGTCTCCTCTCCACATGATCCCTGTTAAATCAAAAATTTTGAGGTGCACTATGCTAAGGACAGTCCTGTCTCTGGAACACAGAAAAGGGAAAAGATGTTTCCAAAGTTAAAAAAAAAGAAAAAACCTCTCCCTTCATCCCACTATAAAACAAAGCGCTATTAATGTTGGCAAAAATCTTGGTATCAACCCAAAAGGGGGGCCAGGGAGATGGCTCAGTGGAATAAGTGCTTCCCTGGCAAGCACAAGGGCCTGAGTTCAATCCCCAGTTCCGCAAAAAAAAAAAAAAAAAAAAAAAAAAAAGTAAAATTAAAACAAGGCTGACATTTAGATCCTAATACCTTTTTTACAATTACCTCTGTGAATAGATCTCTCCTGGCGGAGCAGCCTGCCCTCTGGACTAGGCTTGTCAGCATGACTGGGCCTTAACACCACCCGGGCCCAAACTGGCCAATAAACTGGCTAAGTTTAAGCACACTGAGCCACTAATTTGATCAACCCTAATGTACACAGTCAAGCTGATTTTCTGCCCTAGTTGAAGGTATGAATGGTTGTAATGGTGTTGGGGAAGACTTAAATTTTTATACTTTAGACATAAAATCAATCATCCCAGGGGAGCCAGGTATGGTAGCGCATGCCCATAGTCCCAGCACTCAGGAGGTTATGGCAGGAGGATTGCTACAAGTTCAAGGGTAGCATTGGTTTCACAGTGGGACCCTATCTCAAAAAAGAAGAAAAATAAAATCATCCTTGGGACAAATAATAAGAATTCTCACTGGGGCTGGTGAGATGGCTCAGTGGTCTAAAGTACCTACTTAGAACAAGCTTAGCAAAGCACAGGGACCGCTGTTCAATCCCCCAGCACCACATGCCAGCCAGCCCCGCCCCCTGGTGGGCTGAGCTGGCCACACACACATAAGTAAATAAATAAATAAATAAATAAATAAATAAATAAATAAAGTAAACCTCCCCTAAGAATAAGTATTTTTAAATACTTCTACTTTTTTATAAACAAAAATATCATAATATGGAGAATTTAAGATAATTCAGGCAAAAGAGCCTATCTTTTTTTAAAAAATTGAAATAGCTTAGCACAACTTTTAGGAATGAATGTGAAGAACTCTTCCCTTTTCAAGGTTCTAAAAATACCTTCAAAATATTTGCCTAACTACTTCAGCAGAAAACTTCATCTACACAAAATAATAACATGGAAATTCCACATGTACATTTGCTTTTAGAAGCAAAATTCTTCTCCATGCTTTCAAGTGTGGCTTTTACAAAGCAAGGCAAAGTCTGCTTCAGATCTGAGCATCCTCCATTTTCCCTACTCTGGAAGAGGGCAGGATTCAGAAAGCATTTCTTCCAGAAGGTCGATGGCAGAGAAGGAAAGACTGCACACACAGACACACACATTTTCAAGAAAAAGGGAGAAATACAATGTGGTATGTGATGTTCTTCCAAAGTGAATTAGTTCAATGTCAAATTGTTATTGCAAATAACAGTGAAAACATAAAGGACCGTGAGTCTTAAAAAAAAAAAAGAGAGAGAGAATGATAACAAGGTAAGTTATCATATCTGTCATGATTACAATATGTTGGAGATAATTAACTTATGAAGCGATGAGATCTAATTTGGCTCAGGTTATGGAGGTTCTGGTCCATGATCAGTAGATGACCCCACTGCTTCGGACACGTCATGGTGGGAATGTGTGCTGAGGAAAAACCGTTCACGTCACAAGCCAGGGAGGAGAGGAGAGGAGAGGAAAGGGCTCCCACCCTCCCCCTGTGGGGCTTCCCTGGTGACCAAACAGCCTCCCACAGCGCCCCCTCTAGAAAGTTGTCTCTCCTTCCAACAGTGCCACCCCTAAAACCAAGCTCTTAGCACATGGGCTTTTGAGGGACATTTGTGATTCAAAGTGTAACAGGAGGAGAAAAACCTGTTCCTGATTCCTCTCAGGTATGAGCACATGTGTGAGAGTGTGAGAGTGTGTGTGTGTGTGTGTGTGTGTGGTGCCAGAAGTTGAGCCCAGAGTCAAGCACTCTACCTTTGTCATGTCTTAGGGTTACTCTGAAGATTATATGAATTTCTTGTACATAAAATTCTGATGATTCAGTTATGCACTTATGAGGATGTATAATTTTTATGTTAAAAAGTCTAGTACTAGGGGCCAGGGAGATGGCTCAGTAGGATAAGCGCTTGACTGGCAAACTCAAGGATCTGAGTTCAATCCCTGGTTCCGCCAAAAAAAAAAAAAACCAAAAACAAAAAGTCTAGTTCTTTTTTAGTAAAAATTTTTCATTCATTTTAATCTACAGGAACAAATCTCAGATGTTGAAATCTTAACTTCCAGTGTGAATGTATTTGGAGGTAGAATCGTTATAAAGATAATTAAATTGAAATGGAGTCATTAGGGTATGCCTTGATCTATTCTGACTGATGTCCAATAATAAGAGGTAATTAGAATTTACAAATAGAGGGACGATCATGTGAATGTACATGACAAAGGCCAAGGAAAGAAGCCTCAGGGGGGAAAAAAAAAACACAACTCTGGGGCTGGGGAAATAGTGTGGTGGTTAAAGCACCTGCTTGGCAACTGCAAGCACTGCCTGGGGCTCGATCCTTGACACCACATGCAGTGCCCGCCCCTGAACCCCAGGCACACCATGCCAACCACCGAAAACAGGCATAGTAGTGCACGCCTGTAATTTTAGCACTGGGGAAGCTGAGACAGGAGGATCACTACAAGTCTCAGCTGCGTAGCAGCACCCTGTACCATATACATAAGATTTTTTTTTAATTAAAAGAAAAAACCAACTCTGCCAACACCTTTACTTCAGATTTCCTCTAGAATTGTGAGAAAAATAATTTCTGTTGTTCAGGCCACCCAATCTGTGGTATCTTGGTATGACAATCCCAGGAAACTAACTATAGCTTCTTATTCTTTTAGTAATTTATACAAACTTGTTAAAATACTTCTATATGTGTCCTTCATACCATTGAAGATTTCATATGTTCTTTATAGTCAAATATTTTTTACATCTTTTAATTAAATAATTATCATAGTTTGCCAACATGTAAAATAACTTATTTCTCAGACTGGCTAACTATATATACAGTATTTAGTAATTCTGTAACTAACGAGAGAAAATAAAAAGTATTTACAATCTATCTGTAGTCCAAAAAACCCATGCTGGGCAGGGCATGGTGGTGCACACCTGTAATCCTAGCACTCAGGAGGGTGAGGCAGGAAAATGACCATGAGTTCAAGGCCAGCCTATACTACATAATGAAACCCCGTCTCTAAAAATAAATAAATATATAAATAAAATACATACTGACCAAATACACTAATTATTTTACCCTGACCCGATGCAGCCAGGCCCCGGATGGAACATCCATTTCGTGAATAAATATTACACAGCCATACCAATTAAAATGCAATCTTTAAACCCATTGCAAAATAGCATCGACAGCTGTAAAATCACTACAGCTAACTTCATCAGTGTCTGCGACAGGTAGTACAAAGCAAAAGGCTGACCATAGCTCTGTGTCAGGAGCGGTAGTTGGTTCAGTTGCCAGGATCGTGACAGATGATTCCCTGCCACCCGGTCCTCTCCAAATCCTCGCAGACCAGCAGTCCAGAGCTTGCTCCTGAGCCTTCTCTTGCCACTCACTCCCCACTAGCTCTCTCGCTGAGATCTCGTCTAATCTGTTTTAAATTTTATCCTGCCCATGGCTGCCAGATTTACCTTATAGCTCAAAAGCTGTCTTTTGATATCCAGCTCCAGTCCGACGTGGGCACGTGGCTGTCTTGGAGACGTGGTGAAGCAAAACCCAGCTAGTAATCCACTCTCACCCACAAGTGTGCCTGCCTTAATCTTTCCTGTCTCTGGAGAGAACACGTCATTCACCCAGCTGCTCGGGCCAGAAGCCAGAAGTCATTGACACTATCTTTTCATTGACCTTGCTATCTAATATATTGGCAAGTCAAGGTAATTAGATACTGATAATCAATCAACAGATCAACTGATGGATGGATGGATGGATGGATGGATAGGTAGATAGATAGCAATAATCTTTTTAAAAATTTTTTTGTTCAAGACATGGTGCTGCTATAGAGTTCAGGCTGGCCTTGAACTCACTTTGTAGCGCAGGATTGCTTCACATTTGAGGACATCCAGCCCAGCAACAATCTTCGTCTGTAATTCCAGCACTCAGGAGACTGAGGCAGGAGGACTACCATGAATTCAAGGCCAGCTTCCACTACATAGCAAGACCCTGTCTCAAAAAACACAAGAACCAGCTGGGGGAGGTAGCTTTGCGATCTCCAGTACCGCATGGGGTGCTCGCACTGTGCCTGCCCCAAACCAGGCATGGTTTTATTTATTTATATTTTAATGTATTTGGTTGTTATGAGATCTCACTACGCAGCTCGGACTCATGGTGACCCTATTTTGGGATTACAGGAGTGCGAGTGGCTGGCTGGGATGGCTCAGTCCACCCTGGGGGTGGGGCTGGAGTGGCATGTGGAGCCAGGGATCGAACTGGGGTCCTTACGCACTTGCGTAAGCAGGTGCTTTAGTCTGCTGAGCTATCTCGCCGGTCCCCCTAGTTGCAATTTTAAAGTCACTTGTCCAAATCCCAATCTAAATTGAGTTTCCCTATTATTCAATCATAGAGTTCTGCCATGTCAGTTAGGACCCCTTTAATGGCCAGCAACTAAAAGACCAAACATATTAATAGCATGTTTAATACCAAGGATAATTTTCAGCATGAATAACAGCCAATCACTGCTACACATACTTTCGTTTAATGCTCATGTTATAAGCTTTAAAATGAATTGAGCAATGTTTCTTAGAAATACTCCAACACAGCATTCCCTAAGCACATGTAGGCATGTGAAATAGGGCTCATTCAACTAAAGAACTGAATTTTAAATTTTATTTTTAATTAGTTTGAGTTGTTGAAAACTAAAGTAGGTGAGCTAGGTGTGGTGGAACATGCCCGTAAGCCCAGCACTGGGGTGGCTGAGGCACAAGGATTGCTGCAAGTTCAAAGTCAGCCTCGGATGGATAGGGAGGGAGCTCAAGACCAGGCTGAATCAAAGCAACAAGCAGAAACACCAGAACGACACCCAGGATTTGGAAGTAGATTTATTTATGTCAGTGGGCACCAATCATTCCCAGAATATCAGGCCTCAAAGGCCCAGGGCAGGAGGTTTTTACAGAGTTGTAGAGGAGGGGATACAGAAGTAGAATACTTGGCTGTTTCTGCTTGGAGACAAAAACCACCAGAACTAGAACAGGAGTTGTTACCTGGGCAACTGAAGTATACTGGGGTATTTTCCACTACAGAGTCACAAGCTAGACTCTGCTTTAAAAAAAAAAAAAAAAAAAAGAAAACCAGAAAATAAAAGCACAAAACAAACTCCTAAAGTATGAGAGCCTTTTTTTAGCTATAAATTTTATGTATTTGTGTATTTATTTTGTCTTTTTGCGATAGAGTCTCACTATGCAATTCAGGCTGGCCTTGAGCTCACTCTGTACACCAGAATGGTCTTGAGCTCACAACGACCCTCCTGCCCCAGGCTCCCAAATCCTGGGATTACAGGCATGAAACACCACGCCAAGCTTTCACCTATGAATTTTAAAAACTCAAAATATAGAGCCACTTAAAATTAGGCATCTGGAGCTGGGGAGATAGCTCAGTGAAATAAATGCTTGCCTGGCAAGTGCAAGCTCCTGAGTTCAATCTCTGGTACCACAAAAAATAAATAAATAAATAAATAAAAATAATAATTAAATTAAAATTAAGCAACTAAGTACATATGTTAAACATATACTGGATTTTCAAGACTTACTAAAAATGCAAATTACTTTAAATTTTATATCATCATTTGAAATGATAGTGTATTGGATATACTGGGTGCAAATAAAATACATTACTAAAGTTAATTTCATCTTCTTCCTATTTCTCATAAGGTAGTTACTTAAAAACTTCCTAGCATTGTATTAGGAACGCTGAAGTAGTTGCACAACCAACAGGAGGAAAATCAAAATGAAACTGGGATTTTTTAAAAAACTTAAGTGCGTAACACGGCTGGCCTGGTTGGAGTTTGGGGCCAGAGTAACTCACTCCTGGGTGAGCCTGAAAGCGACTGTGGTAATCCAGAGGAGTGATGAGTGTAGTCTGGAGTCAACTGAGGTACTGGAGATGAAGAAAGGGGGTGCATTTGGAAAACACTTGGGAAGTAAAATCGATGCTGTTTACACCTTTATTCAAGGACAGCAGGGCCCTAGTGGCCTTTGGGGGGCTGAGGCAGAACTGGGCTACATAACGAGACCCTGTCTCAGAAACAGCAACAGAAAGTTTATTCAAGGAGGTCCTCTGACTTAGTCAAAACTCTGATCACAATCTAAATCAATCAAAATCTACAATCACTTACTCGCGTTATATAATGTAATCAAACCTCAATTACAGGTTGAAATAAAACTCTTCGACCATCTTATTAAAGTCATAAATCTATTAAATTTATCTATTAGATTACACAATTAATTGTAACATGTCCGTTCAAAGCGACCACAGAGGTATCACCGGTGTGACCTCAAGGACGACAGAGCTGATCTATCCGGCGATCTTCAACCTGGACAGTCAGACGGCCAGGCCCCGCCCACAGAGACCACGTAATCACAGGCCCCGCCCACGGGGGCGTAGCGGCTACGCCTTCCGAGCGTTGCTTAAAAGCCGCGCCGACGCCGGGCTCCTCCGAGGTCGCAGGTTCCGGAGGTTCCGCGGTCACTGGAGGTTCCCAAGGAGCTCGGGCCACCTCAGGCGGGACTCCCCAGAGCCGCCGAGGGAGCCGCGTCGGCACGCTCTCGGTGCGCAGTGCTTCCGGGTCAGGGGGCGGGGCCTCCGGAAGTGGCCGGGCGCCGTCCGCTGCTCGTTGTTTGAGCGTCTGACGGGAAGGAGAAGCCGGAGATTCGGCGGCGCCGCGGGGCGGCAGTCACGACCCGATTCCGAGCCGTCGCTGGCCCACGGACGAGCCGGAAACGAGGACCCCCGGTGACTGAGCGGCGGGGCGGCGCGCGCGCTCACCTGCGGTCCTCACCATGTCTCGGGGCTCCATCGAGATCCCCCTCCGGGACACCGACGAGGTGGGTGTCGGGGCTGGGAGCGGGTGGGGGCCGCGGTCGGGAACGGCGCTCCCGCCCCCAACACCTCTGACTTCGTTCGAGGAGAGCGCGCCCTTCTCCCGCGGGATCCGGGATCGCAGCCCCGGCGCGCGCCCGCTCCCCTCCTGCGGCCCGCGCGCCCCCGGGGTCTGGGCACCCCGCGTCCTGCAGCGGGGGTCCGCGCCGCGAGAGTTGCCGCAAGTTCCCGGCCAGCCTGCTCGCTCGTGGTCCTACTCCACGAGCGCCGGAGCGCGAGCCTGCCTGATCAACTGTGAAGCACCTGCGGGGGGGAGCGGGGGGCGCTGCTGTCACCGCGGGCCACCTGTGCCCGGACTCGGCGTCTGTCCCCCGGAGTCCGCAGGCGCTCGCCCCGGGCGTCTGAGGAACGCGAGTCTGCCGCGCTGCACGGTGCGCGCACTGCGCTCCCGGGGCGGGGTAGGGCGCCCGAGACGGCAGCCGCCCGCCCCCCGCGGTCTGCGTGAACAAGGTGCTCAGCCTTGAGGGTCCTTCTTCATACATGTCTTACTGTTTGCCCATTTGCCTGAGATACAATGTTGAGACACAATTCGCTTGCACGATTCAGTGGTCTTTGCATATCTGCCACGTTGTGGAGTCACACAACCCTATGATCTCTATCTTATTCCAGTATATATTCCCTATTATTATTTTTGTGCCCACATTCAAGCCGTCTCTGTGACACACCAATGCTGCCTCCGTGATTTATGGCATACAGTGGTTTCCGCTCTGCATGGCCTCTAAGGTCTCGTTTCTCAAGGTGTCAGAACGATGGCATCAGCGTCTCCAGGGTGCTTTTTGGTGCCTTACTTGGGTTATAGGTTAAGGAGTATTTTGTTTTGTTACTTTTGAGTGAGCAAAGCATTTGTTCTGTAGTTGTGGTAGTGCGGGACAGCCAGCAGGGCTTGTTTGCTTCTGTATGTTTTTACTTTAATATCACCACGTAGGGGCCGGGGAGATGGCTCAGTGGAATAAGCGCTTCCCTAGCAAGCGCAAGGGCCTGAGTCCCCGGTTCTGAAAAAAAAAAAGAAATATATATATATATATATATATATAATCTGTCGCATTTGTTCTAAATTAACTTGTATTAGGTCAACCCTACTGCACGTGAATACATACCCTCTGTATATGCATGTTGTTATATATTCAAGAAAAGCAGCAGTTAAAAATATGTGGATTTTAAAAAATAATAATCGATAAAACCTAAATTTTGTGTTTTAGGTCATTGAACTTGATTTCGATCAGTTACCGGAGGGGGATGAAGTTATTAGTATTCTCAAGCAGGAACACACGCAACTGCACATATGGATTGCTTTAGCGGTCAGTATTCATATAACAAAGTATTTGTTGACTGGGAAAATGTGTGGTTTATGTTTTCCAATTTAATAATAGCCAGCTTGGATATATGATAAGTAATCATATCGTTTTTATGGAACTTAATTATATTATTTTGGAACAGTGAGGGCAGTTGGCCTAAATGATGTGCCACTCTACTAGTAAATAAGTATAAATTACTAAAAGCAACATTTGGGGCTGGGGAGATGGCTCAGCGGAATAAGTACTTCCCTGGCAAGCGCAAGGGCCTAAGTTCAATCCCTGGTTCTGCCAAAATAAATAAATAAATAAATAAAAGCAACATTCTTTTACATTCAGTAGTACTGTGTTGAGTTTTGGATGATGTAGTGATTATGCAATGAAGACTGGTTTATGTATTGTTTTTTTGGTTTTTTTGAGGAACCGGGGATTGAACTCAGGCCCTTGCACTTGCCAAGGAAGTGCTCATTCCACTGAGCCATCTCCCCAGCCTGGCTTATGTATTGTGTAAATACACTGTAAGAAACAATGTTCTACAACATAAACATTTCTACTTAGCACTGCTTTCTTTCTTTTTTTTTTTTTTTAATGTATTTGGTACAGGGTCTCTCCTGTTTTCAACATTCCCAGCACTGGGATGACAGGCATATGCCACCACGCCCAGTCTTGGTGGCCAGCTCAGTGCACCCAGGGACAGGGCCAGCACGGCATATGATGCCAGGTGTCGAACCCTGGTTCCTGCATTTGCCTAGCAGCCGCTTGGTCTGTTGAGCTATCTCACTGGCCCTTAGCACTGATTTCTATTACTGTAAAATACTCCCCTAAAATACTCTAAAGGTGATTAGGTTCCAAGCTAACCCACGAAAAGCCTTTCTGGATGAAGTTTATATCAAGCTTATGTTTTTATGTCTTATTTAACCCCCTCCATAATAGGACTGACCAGAAGTTCCTGGGAAGATCCAACCAGAATGCCTACAGTTTTACACCTTTTACCATGTGCCATGTTTCCTAGCATTGTGTTTCTTGTGTAGGTGAATAGGTAATAAAATAATCACTGGTAAGCAGATATGTCACAAATTGCTTTTATATTAAAATACATAGGAGGTTCCTGATACTGAAATGTCAGAGAAGTAGGTTTGGAATTGGGCTTGTATCTAGTACTCAAGCCAACTGCAACAGTATCCTATCTTTGATGTAGATATACAGAGAAATGTTTTTATTAACCAGAAGTGCCAGGTTTTCCCATTCCATAGAAACAAAGCTGTTGATCCTTGTCATTCATTTTTTAAACCAGAAGGGAACTTTGGGTTTTGGGTTTTTTTTTTTCTTCAGTACATAGGCCTCCTTAACAGCACTTACCCAGAAGATGCAGTGTTGGAGGATTAGCGTGGCACCTGCTGTAGAGTGAGGTGATGAAACCCTGGGACATAGGTTGCTACAGGGAAAGGTGCGGTCTTTAGGATTAGAGAAGCCTTCATTCCAGTCTTGCTTAACTGTCACTACTTGTGTGACCTTCAGTGTGTGACCTAAACTCTGAGCCCGCTTCTTCACCTAAAATACCTGCTCCTAGGGCAATTTCACAGATGAGAGAACACGTCTGTGAAGCTCTTGGCGTAGTGTGTGATCTCACATGAGGTGGCTAATAATGATAGATACTCCTTTTATAGTCACAAATGAAACAAGTACCAGAGGGGGGAATACAGCAGGCCCAAAGTCACGGATAGTTTTTATAGATATAGACCTAATCCATCATCGCCGCCTTTCTCAAGCAGTGAGAAAGAACATTTTAGTTTGAAATCAACTGTTGCTAGATAAGAGCCAGACTGGAAACATTTGAAGTGACTCCAGTTTCCTGAACAGCTTTTTTAAAGTCTGAATGACCTATGATAAACTGCACATATTTGAGGTGTACCACTTGATATAATCTGTCATATATGCACCTGTGGAACCTTCACCACATTCAAAATTGGTGAATATGTACATCGCCCTAATCTACCTTCTCCAGCCAACCCCCAGTTGCAAACAGTTACTGGCCTCTGGTTATGGAAGACCTTTCGTGTGCATCTTCTCGAGTTTCTTATTGGAACTACACAGTCTGTGCTGCTTTTTTTTTTTTTTGGTCTAACTTCTTTCAGCATAATTGAGATTTCTATATGCTGTAGCATGTATCAGTAGTTCATTCCTCATTGCAGATTATCCATTGTGTGGATATACCAGTTTATCCCTTTTCTTATTCATCCCGACCTGCATTGTTTTCAGTGCTTTGCTATTGTAAATAGAACTGCTTTAACCATTTGTGTATAGGTTTTTGTGTGGATAGGTGCTTTAGTGATTCTATTTTGATCTTTTACGTTATAGCTGGAATACTACAAGCAAGGAAAAACAGAGGAGTTTGTAAAGTTGTTGGAAGCAGCACGTATAGATGGCAATTTGGATTACAGAGATCATGAGAAAGACCAGATGACTTGCTTGGATACATTGGCAGCCTATTATGTACAGCAGGCTCGGAAAGAAAAGAATAAGGACAATAAGAAGGATCTTATCACACAGGCAACCTTGTTATATACAATGGCTGATAAAATTATTATGTATGATCAGGTAAAATAAATCATTTCTTTCAATTTATGAAAGGGGAAAAATATATGAAAGTGATATGTGTATTTGCAGATTTTTTTTTTTTTTTTTTTTTTTTTTGAGAGTTTTTCTTGGGGCCGGGAAGATGGCTCAGTGGAATAAGTGCTTCCCTGGCAAGTGAAGGGGCCTGAGTTCAATCCCCGGTTCCAGAAAAAAAAAAAAAGAAAGAAAGAAAGAGTTTTTCCTAAAATAATAATATTGGGGCCTGGAGAAGGAGTCAAAAGTTAAAGAAGAGTTGATGGATAGGATCAGTGTATAATGTGTGCATATATGGAAATGTCACAGTGAATGCCATTTATAAAATTAATATGTGTCATAATAACATTGTTAATGCAGTTGGAAAAAAAGGATTCATCCTTAAAATTGAAATTCTTTCAATCCTAGTACTGTTGAAGTAAGTATATAAAACTTGCCCACATATTGAGTCAGTAATCCCAACATTTCCAGGTGACTTTCACTCATATTTCAAGGACTTTAAACTTTACTTTTTGTCATTATTACTGGCACAGAAGTTTTGTGATTCAGGATAATTTTTCATTTTGTAGGCTTGGGAGATGGTTCAGTAGAATAAGTGCTTGCCTGGCAAGCTCAAGAGCCTGAGTTCAATCCCCAGTTCTGAAAAAAAAAAAAAAAAAAAAAAAAGTAATTAAGAATTGCTTATTTGAAACTTACATTATACTTCATAGAATTTTGTTTTTCTTTTTTTTTTTTTATTTTAGGGAAGGGTCTACAGGGTGTTCAGGGTCTCATTACTATATCAGACTTGTAGTGATCCGCCTGTTTACAGCCTCCCAAGAGCTAGGATTATAGGCACACACCACCACACCCAGCACAGCAGGCCCAGGGTTCGAACCCCCGGCCCCTGCGCCTGCTTGCAGGCACTTTAATCCACTGAGCTATTTGGCTGGCCCTTAGTAGAAATTTGTATTATGTTCTTCCTCCTGTTTTTTTTTTTTTTTTTGGTTTTCTTGAGATAGTCTCCCTATGCAACTTACACTGGTCTTGAGCTTACTTGGTAACCCAGGCAGGTATGAACTTGCAAATATCCTCCTGCCTCAGCCTCCCAAGTGCTAGGAGTACAGGCGTGTGCCACCAGGCCCAGCCCTACCTCCTTTCTATATGGTTTTCTTATATTTTAATCTTACACATTCATGGTAAGTTGTAGTTAGTCCTTAATACAGTAAAGCCTAGGGTGATGCATTACCTTACAGAACCATTTGTTGGGAAGAGCCTGCTTCTGCCTACTTGAAGGTGACAAAATGGATCAAGCCGATGCACAATTTCATTTTGTACTCAACCAGTCTCCAAATAATATCCCAGCCCTTCTTGGTGAGTGATCTGTGGCAGTCATGTTGGGAATCCAGTTTTCCAGCATATGTGCAGACTGTATCGCCCTGTAAGTGCCTTCCTAGCTGAGCTGGGCTGCAAAGAAGAGCATTGTTTTGCTAAATGTGAAGCTGTCTGTAGCATAGTGTTGTTGAAATTATAGAAATAAACATATGCCAGTTAAAAATAACTTATTATTTGCTTCCAAAATTCAGTAAACATCTACTTAACTACAAGTTATTTCAGCTGTTATTTTATAATATATAAAGGATTTTTAGGCATAAATCAGTACGTCCTGCTCGAATTTGAAATCACATTCACTCTTCTCAAGTATTTCTTATCGGTAGATGTCTTTAATTTAGGAAAGTCAGGGTAAACTGCAAAGCATAGTAGATGTGACAGTGTGTGTTGATTTTTTTTTTTTTTTTTTTTTAACCATTACAGGTAAAGCTTGTATTTCATTCAACAAGAAGGATTACAGAGGAGCCCTTGCTTACTATAAAAAAGCATTACGCACTAACCCAGGATGTCCAGGTGAGAGAAAAAGTGTAGTTCTAAGCCATGAATGGTCAACTCAGGCTACTGAAATTTGGCAGTGGCCTGTGAAGTGAGCTGAGGAAAGATAGTGTTGGGGTATTGAAAGGACAGAATCAAGGTGATTTCTTTTCTTAAATGTATTTAAGTTGGATAGCAGATCATATTACAGTCCTTTTCCCCTGTATATTACATTTTTTTCCAAAATGCCATTAGTCTATTTTTGTTGAGTTCCAATTATGTGTCAGGCCTGTTCTAATACTGAGAATATGGTAATGAACCAATGAGAAAAAAGATGTTACTTCCCTGTAATTCAGTTTCCAATAGGGAAAATTAAATTTTTTTAAATGTACCATGTAACATAATTGGCAATGGCTAAGAATAAGAATGGAGCCAAAAAAGGAAGCATTAGGAGTTGTTTAAAAGGGTGACCAGGGGGCAAGGGAGATGGCTCAGTGGAATAAGTGCTTCCCTGGCAAGCACAAGGGTCTGAGTTCAATCCCTGGTTCCACCAAAAAAAAAAAAAAAAAGGGTGACCAAGAAAACTCATCAAAGATAATAACATTTGGGTAAACATCTAAAAGAACTAAGAGCCATGCACATATATGGGAGAATACCAGTCCCAGATAGAGACCGCATAGGAAGTACAAAGATGCTAAGGCAAGAGTGTGCCTGGTGGGGCACAACTCCTAGTTGCTGAGGAAGCTGAGGCAAGAGGACCCCAAGTTTCAAGGTAGTCTGCGCAACTTAAGTATGACTCTGCTTCAAAGTAAATTTAAAGAGGCCATGACTGTAGCTCACTGGTAGCATTCTTGCCTAACATGTTTGAGACCCTGGGTTCAACCCCGAATACTGAAAAAAAAGTATTCCTAGCAAATTTGGAAATTGTGGGGAGTCTGTATCTGAAGTAGGGCACAAGAGGAAGTACTAAGAAATGAGATCAAAGGTACAATCGGGCAGTAATCATATAGGGTATCCTAGATTATTACGAGGACTTCATGTTTTAACATGACAAGTAGGAAGCCTTTGGAAAGCATTGGGCAGAAGAATGGTGGATGAGACTTACATTTAAAGGGATCATTTGAGGAGCCTTTTTACTAAGATGGTGAAGAAGGAAGCCCCTGCCCCTCCCAAAGCTGAAGCAAAAGCAAAAGCAAAAGCTTTAAAGGCCAAGAAGACCATGCTGAAAGGCTTCCACAGCCACAAAAAGAAGAAGATATGAACATCACCCACCTTCCATCATCCCAAGACACCATGGCTCTAGAGGCAGCCAAGATAACCTCGGAAGAGCGCCCCAGCAGAGACGAGCTTGACCTCTATGCCATCATCAAGTTCCCCCTGACCACAGAGTTGGCCATGAGAAAGATCGAGAACAACAACACACTCGTGTTCATTGTGGATGTCAAGGCCAATAAGCACCAAATCAAACAAGCTGTGAAGAAGTTCTATGACATCGATGTTGCCAAGGTCAATCCCCTCACCAGGCCTGATGGAGAGAAGAAGACATATGTTTGACTGGCTCTCGATTATGGTGCATTGGATGGTGCCAACAAAATTGGGATCATCTAAACTTGAGTCCAGCTGGCTAATTCTAAATATGTATATTTTTTCCCCAGAAAGTAAATAAATCATTTGAGCTTCTGAGTTGAGACTAGAATGGACCAAGGAGAAGAGGGTGGGGACAGACATGGATTAGGGAGAAGCTCTTCCGGTCGTTCTGGTCCCAGTTGGCCTGTGGCTCACGCTGGGGTGGCATAGTGGAGAGTGTACAAGTGGTCAGATTCTACATATATTCTGAAGGAAGAGCTGATAAACGTGATGTGTGAGGTAAAGGGAGCAAGAGTCAAAGATAGGGGCTGGTGAGATGGCTCAGTGGTCTAAAGCACCTACTGAGAACAAGCTTAGCAAAGCACAGGGACCGCTGTTCAATCTCCCAGCACCACATGCGAGCCAGTCCCGCCCCCCGGTGGGCTGAGCTGGCCACACACACACACACACACACACACATAAATAAATAAATTTGAAAAAAAAAAAAGAGTCAAAGATAGCTCCTTGAACAAGCAATTAGAAGAGTGGCATTGCATTTTACTGCCTTTGGAAAAGTAGCTTCAGAAGATCTACTTGTAGACATTGAGAGTTCGAGATGCTTTTAGAGTGAACAAGTGAAGAGGCCAGACCTTTGTCTTGGAGTTCATGAAGAGATCTGGGCCAGAGCAGTGAATTTGGAAATCATCACCATGCAGCTAGAAGAGGAGCTGTGCCTGCAGCACCAGTGCAGTGAGCGTAGACCAGAAGAGGTCCAGGGAGGGCGCCCCAGAGCTCCGTTATATGTAGGGGTTAGGAAAATGAGAGCGAATCAGCAGCGAAGCCAAGAAGTACCCTCCTGAGGTGGAGGAGGAAACCGGGCTACGCACAGCGTCCCTGAAGCCAACTGAAAGTGTTCCTAGAAGGAGCGGGTGACCATCACTGTTAGGCCAAGTCAAGTAGGGACAGGATGACTGATCAGTGGCTTTAGCCATGCATGAGCCATGAGTGCTCTTGATGCAGGCAGCTTTGCTCATGGTGGAGTGAGTGCAGGAGACAGCAGAGGGGAGGAATAAGGCAGCAACGTTAGATCTGGCAAGGAGCATTGCCCTCGGGAAGAGCAGGAATGGCTTGGCGCTGGCAAGGGACATGGCATTAGGAAAGGATTTTTTTTTTTTTTTTGGTCATGTTTTCCATTTTTTCTTTATTCATCTCAAAACCATACTATCTGTGTCACTTTAATCTTATCTAAACTGATTAAACATTTAGAGATGTGAACTTTCTTTCTTAACACATGGATATTTTGCTAAAAAAGCATATTTTTAACTGTCCTTTAATGCTGTCTTTTTTCTATACTTAAGACTCATATCTTGATTTATACACAAATAAAGTTTTTGTATCATATTTTCTTTATTCATCATTATGTCATACTTTTGAATTTTGAATAGCTGCAAGGGAAAAGAAAGAAATGGCTCTTAAGATTGCTTAGAGAGTGTTTCCATAGTCAGTAAAGGTTTAATAGGTAAACTAAACTCTATAAACTTGAATTCTTTTATGGGTAACACCATTAAGCAAGAATGTACAGTACATGATGGGCCAGTATGTGGATCTGGATCTGTCGAAAGTAAATAGTAAGTAGTGGATTTTCTGTTATACTTAAAATCATCTATGATTAAGAAGCTTTGCTGATAGAAAGGCACTGCTCCAAATTGTGAATGAGATTATGCAGAATTGCAATTTCCTTTTCTTTTTTTTTTTTTTTTTTTTTTTCCTTGAAGATGTTGACTTCCTTCTGTAGATACTTTGTGGGCAAATAGCATCTGGATAGGATTTTGATTTAGTCTGAACTCTTGCTAGGTTGGCATCAAACTCCAGCTGTCGTTGGACTTTCATTTTGCTTTTCGTTTTCTTAAGTTACTATCTTTGTGTTTAACTCTGAAAATTTCCATCCCTTTTTCTTTATTAGGTCTTTGTGCTTTTCTTCATGTAAGTTAACTTTTTTCTATATATCTTGATAAAGTCTGCTTATTTCTATCTTATGTTCTTCCTATTTGATTTTGATTTCACGTGCAGGTTTGGTGATATTACTCTTAGGTTCCTGTTCTAGAGATTTTAGCTTTCCTTTATCACATCAGCATTTCTTTTTAGTTTTTCATTTTCACCTTTTTTAAATGAGCCTTCCTTTGTCTGGATTACTTTTAATAAACAGGTTGTCTTTTCCAACTGAATCTCTGGTATGCTGTTCATTCCACTGATGTCTATAGTTTTCTTTTCTGTCTTTGAGAAATCCTTTATAAGTTTGTCAGTATTCACACTGCTAATCTTTTTTGTACATCCTTCACTGCTTGGATCTATGCTTGAACCACGGTTGTTGAAGGTCTCAACCACCTCAAATGGTGAGAAAGGATTTTTATAAGATAGAAGAATGATTATAAATGGATAAGAATGATACAGTAGAGGAAAAGATTTTATGAGGCAGGAAGGATATTGAAGGTTTGCTAGAGCAGTGTCCTCAGATAGATGCGGAAGGATCCAAAGCCAGTGGAGAGCTCGGCCTTTGCATTCTCACAAGGCTTGGAGAGGAGGAGCATGCACAGTTCTGAAGGGAAGGAGAGCATGGGGGTTATCAGACACCATATCTGCGATCTTCATAGAATTTTTGATAAATAAATAAATAAAATACTACTATTAAAAAAAAAAAAAAGAATTTTTGTCCTGTTTATTGCATTTCAAAAGTTGGAAATTAGGGCCGGCAAGATAGCTCAGCAGACTAAGTGCCTGCTTTGGCAAGCACAGGGCCCAGAGTTCGATCCCCAATCCCAAATGCCACGCTGGCCCCACCCCTAGGGCATGCTGAGCCTGCGACCAAGTAATCCCAGCACTGGGGAGGCTGAAAACTACGAGTCCGAGCTGCATAGTGAAACCCTATACCAAAGTACATAAATGAAAAAGAAATGGTAAATTGAGCTGGGTACAGCAGAGAGCGTATACAGCAGGGGTGTTGGACTACAAGAAAAATACCAGTATTAGTTAGAGGTGTTCTATTCTCTGGTGGAAAAGGTACCCATTGGAGGGAGGAGAGGTGAAGAATGATACGCTCTAATCACTTGTGAACCAAGTTTTTGGTCAGCCAGGAAGTTACGTAGTGTCCTGGTACTGAGGCTAACTCATACATGGAGACTGTTTCAGCATTGTTGTAACTGCACCCTGAAAATGCCCCAGTTTGATGGATTTCTTTTTTCTTAGCTGAGGTTCGTTTAGGAATGGGCCATTGCTTTGTGAAACTGAATAAGCTGGAGAAAGCTCGTCTAGCATTCAGCAGAGCCCTGGAACTTAATTCTAAGTGTGTAGGAGCACTGGTTGGACTGGCTGTTCTAGAACTGAACAATAAAGAGGTATGTGAGAGAAAGGGTATATAGTTTCTGACTGATTTATCAGATCTGTAGCACCGTGTGTGTGTGTGTGTGTGTGTGTGTGTGTGTGTGTGTGTGTTTATGTGACTTGTTCAGGCACACATCTATAATCCCAGCACTCAGGAGGCTGAGGCAGGAGGATCATCGTGAATTTAGGGCCATCCTGGGCTACATACTACCATGAACTGTGTAGTGAAATCCAATCTCAGAAAACCAAAACAAATGAAAATCTCCTGGGCCGGGGAGATGGCTCAGTGGAATAAGCGCTTCCCTGGCAAGTGCAAGGGCTTGAATTCAATCCCCAGTTCCACCAAAAAAAAAAAAAAAGAAAAAAGAAAAACTCCTAAATTCTAAGTTTGGTGACTCATTATTTGAATTTTTTTATTCTTGGTGAAATTAACTAAGACACTATGCTAAGATCTGAGCTTAGGGTTATGGATAAGCTTATTTCTTGAGGTTATAAAAAAAAAAAAAACTTTAGAAAAGTGGTAATAGTCTTTTTCAGTCTACCCTCTTGCATTGTTTCCTTTTAGGCTGATTCCATCAAAAATGGTGTCCAGCTGCTTTCCAGAGCATACACAATTGATCCCAGTAACCCCATGGTATTGAACCACTTGGCAAATCACTTTTTCTTCAAAAAGGTAATGGAAGCCATTTGTTCTTTGTTTGTTTGGTTTTGGTTTTGGGGTGTTTTTTTTTTGTGTGTGTGTGGTGGAACCGGGGATTGAACTCAGGCCCTGTGCTTGCCAGGGAAGTGCTTATTCTACTGAGCCATCTCCCCGGCCCCAAGCCATTCACTCTTAAATCTTGATTTTTGTTTTCCTGAATGCAGTCAATACTTCATTTTTTAATTTCAAAAGAAATTTGAAAAAAAAACTTTTTTCCAAATTAGAGTTTGTGTTAGTTACCCAGGCATGGGTCCATTTGTTCATTCATTCACTTAATATTCCTTAGCCTGGGCCAGCCAAATAGCTCAGCAGACTAAAGTGCCTATTAGGCAGAGTGCAGCGACCAGGGTTCGATTCCTGGCTTGCTATGCTGGTCCTGCCCCTGGGGCAAGCTGAGACTGCGATTGAGACTGGGCATGGTGTCATGCACCTGTAATCCCAGTGCTTGGGACGCTGAAGATAGGAGAATCACTATGAGTCTGATCTACATAGTGAGACTCTGTAGACCCTATAGATCCTATACTAAATACATTTTAAAAAATATTCCTTGGCTCTTTGTATCATGCCCAATGCTGCAGTAAGGATTTGATGATAAAGAAGACGTGGTTTCTGCGTTCATTGAATTCAGTGTCATTGAAAACACCAACATAAAGCAAGTGGAAATGTAGAAGTAAAGGTCTCTGCCCACTGATGATGGAGAAGGGAGGGAGTGGTGAAGTGGCCAAGCAGGCTTTCACCACCGCGGCACGCTCCAACCTTCAGTGTAGGAAGGCGGTGGGTGGGTGGGGGAATGGCGCAGGTCTGGGAAGTAGTCTGAGCAGTTGGGCTCGGTGGAGCATAGCGTCTGGCGTGACAGGCCACGCATGGGTTCCAAGTAGTGAGGAATAAAATTGTGCAATAGAATTGGATGTACTTACATAGCCAACAGGGAATCTTTGGCAATTTGTTGCTTTTTTAGCATGTAGATTGTGGTATATTTTCAAATTTGCTACTCATTCTGTGAAAGCAGTACTATTTTTAATTCCTTAAAACATGAAGCCCAAGATTTTGTTGACAAAGTTTTATTTATTTATTTATCCTTTTTCTTTTTTTTTTTTTTTTTTGTGGAACCAGTGATTGAACTCAGGCCCTTGCGCTTGCCAGGGAAGCGCTTATTTCACTGAGCCATCTCCCCAGCCCCTTTTTTCCATAATTTTATTGAGACACAAATAGCAATGAGACAGTTTCAAACCAAATTGGTAGGACAGGACTGGTGAGATGGCTCAGTGGTCTAAAGCAACTACTTAGAACAAGCTTAGCAAAGCACAGGGACCGTGGTTCAATCCCCCAGCACCACATGCCAGCCAGACCCGCCCCCTGGTGGGCTGAGCTGGCCACACACACACAAATAAATAAATAAATAAATAAATTAAAAAAAAAATAGAATGTAACTATATATCTATCCTAACCACTTTGAATACACAGATACAAAATGGACATTCATCTGTATCCCCCTTTTTTGTTAAGTTCCATCATTTAAATATTATAGGTGTGTAAACTCAGCAAAATATTCTAAAAGAGTCCAGTAGCCCATAATAGTAATGAGTCTTCTGCTTCACTGGCAATGTCAGAAATTGTTGACCTGAGTCCCCCACAGCTCAACATAACAGCATGGCTTTACTTCTTATACTTCGTTTTTATACTTTTCTGCTGGATGGTTAAGATCAAGGTAAAGCAGGACCTATACAACAAGAGTTGTAGCTTTTGGGTCTGAGAAGGTCAGTGAAATCCCCTCAGGATTTATCCTGAGATCCTGTACCTCAGATTGTAGAACCTTTGTCAGTGTCAGCCATGTGGATGAGTCACGGCCATTGTTTGGCCAGTGTGCTCTCTGTGAAAGCCTGAGAGATTGACAAAGTTTTTATATACTAAACATGAAAATTTAATCAGCTATAATGAAATCAGTTACTAAATTGTACTAAAAAATTTTGGTTGAATAGCAATTTTGGTAAAGGTTCACAAAGCTGTGTCAGTCTTATTAGTGATAGACAATGTTGCTGTTGCCAGTATGTATGCAGCACCTGCTAAAGTGTATTCTGGGAAGTCTGTAACCCTCACAACAGTGCTGTAGAGTAAGTAATCTTATCCTCATTTTGTGGGTAAGTTGAGGCAGAGTGCATAGCGTGAGGCCACACAGCACTGAGCACAGTACTTTGCACTCTCTGGCTATACAAGCATACTCCCTTTTCCTCGTGAATTACTGATTAAGCTGCAGGCTCTACATGTTGGAGTACTAAGGGCAGCTGCTGGGGGAGAAGGCAGAAATGTGTGTATAGGTAACCCAAGCGTTATGGGGTCACCCGGCGCCACTCAAGGAGTTTCCGTTGTGGCTTTCTCTGCAGGACTACAGCAAGGTGCAGCACCTGGCACTCCATGCCTTTCACAACACCGAAGTGGAGGCCATGCAGGCTGAGAGCTGCTACCAGCTGGCTCGGTCGTTCCACGTGCAGGTCAGACGATCTCAGAACAACCTTTCAGCTCTGTGTGTCACTATTATCGTTGCCTTCTGCTTCACTTTCCTGGTCTCGTTAGTGCTGTGTACACACTCATCTTGTTTTCTTCTCATGTTGTAGGAAGATTATGACCAGGCTTTCCAGTACTACTATCAGGCCACACAGTTCGCCTCATCCTCTTTTGTGCTCCCATTTTTTGGTTTGGGACAAATGTACATTTATAGAGGTGACAAAGAGAATGCATCGCAGTGCTTTGAGAAAGTTTTGAAAGCTTATCCTAACAATTATGAAACGATGAAAATCCTCGGCTCTCTCTATGCTGCGTCAGAAGATCAAGAAAAAAGAGACATTGCCAAGGTAGTTTTTAAACTGTTTTCCATTAGCTACTGCAAGCCTGCCAGCTCCCACTTCCCATTAGTGCTATGGAGCTGTGGCAGAAGCAGCTGTTAGTGAGCTTGTTCTGGCTTAGATAATGAGCAGTTGTAAGCAGTTTAAGATAGCCACCTTGTAGGCCAGCATGGCGGTGCATTCCTGTAATCCTGGCACTCAGGAGGCTGAAGCAGAGGCGGGAGGATTGCTGTGAGTTCGAGACCAGCCTGGGCTACAAAGTGAGTTCAAGGCAGTCTGAACTGCATAGTGAAATCTGTCTCAAAAGGACAAAAAAAATGATAGCCATAGTTTTATTTCTTAATTTTGACAGCATTCATTTAATGATTTCTTTCATCCCAGGGCCACTTGAAGAAGGTCACAGAGCAGTATCCCGATGATGTTGAGGCTTGGATTGAGCTGGCCCAAATCTTAGAGCAGACCGATATCCAGGTAGTTGTCGTGCTTTTCATCCCGTCTGATGCGTGTTTGGTAGGTGTGGTGCAGCATTTCTCTTTTACTTTCACGTACACCTTCCTCTGTCCACCGTAAAAATACAGGGTGCCCTTTCAGCCTATGGAACAGCGACACGAATCCTGCAGGAGAAAGTACAAGCCGACGTCCCCCCTGAGATCCTGAATAATGTTGGCGCCCTGCACTTCAGGCTTGGAAACCTGGGGGAAGCAAAGGTAGGAAGTCGGAATGCTCCGTGTGGATGCCTGGTCCAGTTGAACACAGGCTTTTATTTTTTGAGGTGTACCAGTGAAGTCTTCTAACTGTTGTTTTTTTCTTCCTCGTAGAAATATTTCTTGGCCTCTCTGGATCGTGCAAAGGCAGAAGCTGAGCACGATGAACACTACTATAATGCCATTTCTGTTACCACATCGTACAATCTAGCCAGGCTGTATGAGGCAATGTGTGAATTCCATGAAGCAGAAAAACTGTACAAGAACATCTTACGAGAACATCCCAATTATGTTGATTGTAAGAATTTTAAACTTTTCTTATATAACCAATTCCTAGATTCCCACAATAGTGGCAAAAGCTTTGAAAATTCTGGTGTCCCCTTCAAGGCAGATACAGGGCTTGAAAACATGCAGGTTCACTTTTATTTGTACTGGAAAATAAAAAAAGTAACACAAACCCCTTGACCCGTACTCCGTGATTAGACATGGTCAGTGGTTCAGCTGGCTTTAGTAATCACTCTGTGGTGGATTTGGTTTTGTTTCTGAGACAGGGTCTCATTGTGTTGTTAGGCGGGCCTTGAATTCACTATGTAACCCAGGCGGGTTTTGAACTCACAGCGATCCTCCTGCCTCAGCCTCCCAGCTGCTGGGATCACAGATGTGCACCACCACACCCAAGTATCAGTGTTTGCATTCAATATTTTACTTACAGTAGTCCTAAAGTGCAAAAGCAGTGATGCTGGGGCTGCAGCTCGGCTGATGCAAAGCCATGAAGTGCTTCGTTTCGAGTGAAAAGGTGAAAGGAAAGAAAGAAATCGTGCTGAGGTTGTACAGTATTTTGGTATTTGTTCTATTGTACTATTAGGTATTGTTAATCTTCTACGGTGCCTAATTTATAAATTTATTTATAAGTTATAAATTCATTTATAAATTATAAATTTATAAGTTATTTCATAAGTTATTAATACATATACAGATAGATATAGGTATCAAAAAAAATACATGTCCAGGACAAGCCGCTCTCCCGAGGGTCTAATACTCTGCATCTCCTGGGACGGCACGGACCACTCGAGCACGATGGGGCCGTAACCATGGGCCTCGCTGCTGGCGACTCTGATCTGAACGTGCTCCATTCCTGCTGGCACAAGCCACCGCCGTTATCTGCACAGCTGTTCCGTGAGGCAGCATGGGACAGTCACACTGGGTTACACCTGTGTGACGCTGCATTTAAGAGGAAGAGCAGTGGCTAGAGCCTCTCTCTTCTAACTAGTGGGCCCTGGCATCCTATGCTTTCACTGTTTTGGCATATGACAAGCTGTTTTTTTTGTTTTTATTTTTTAACTGGGAATCAAACTCACGATTTGGCACGTGCCAGGCAGGCTCTGTGCTGCTGAGCTGTATCCCCAGTGATAAGTAGCTTTTTAAGGAAAAGTAGCTGGCAGCAGTATACTGTGAAGAAGAAATTGAAATAGACTTGTCCGGGCTTTTAAATAACTCAGCTTGAGCCAAGCCTGGAGCACGGCACCAGTGTAGGAGACGCAGTGGAAATGGTGAAGCGGAGCCTCCAGCCCCAGGGCCACATGCGGCAGTTACTTTTACTTGTTGAGCTGGTGTTTATTCACCCGTGAGGCTTTTCTGTTTGTTATATGGATGTATTAACACAGAACACTTATTGTAAAAGTATGACTAAAATTACGCTCTAAGTGTGGTGGTGTGTCCTGGTAGTCTTTGTACTGTGGAAGCAGAGGCAGGAGGTTCCCAAGCTCAAGGCCAGTCTAGATTATAGTGTGGGCTCTGTCTCAATAAATACATAACTATCCATGATAGCCAATCATTTGAACATAAAAGCTTTTAATTTTTATTCTTATCACCTATTGATTTTACAAATACTGGGTTTCAGGGCATGCGTTTTGATCGTGTCCGTCCTCCTGCTGCCCTGTCCTGTGCCCTTCCTCTCCCTCATTTCCTTCTGCCTGTCTGATAGTCTCCCATCTTTCCTAGTCCACATGTTTGCCTCTCTGACTCTGGGTCATTTTGCTTAATGTGATGCGCTCCTTTTTCCTGCAAATGACAAAATTTCTTTCTTCTTTATGGCCAACTAATACTCCATTTTATTAAAACCTTTTTAATGTGTGGTTTCAGGTTATTTGCGGCTAGGAGCCATGGCCAGAGATAAAGGAAACTTTTATGAGGCTTCAGATTGGTTTAAGGAAGCTCTTCAGATTAATCAGGTTGGCAATATTGACTCATAGGTTTAGAAATAATTATTTTCCTTGTCTAACTCCTCAATCAGTTTTTCCTTTTAATGGCTATCATGTTTCTAATGAATTGGCGTCTGTATGATTGGTTGATTTATTTCTCATATACTTACTAAAATACTAAAGAGTATAGTAGGTTAAGTGATTAACCATGTAACGATAGGGCCCATATTTTCATAGAAATCTCTTCTGTTTCCCTCCTTGTGCCTTCTCTTCTCCCACTGTCCTGTCATCCACATTGCGACAATGACCTGGTTAGCACATGCATGATGCCCTTTCAAGTGCACTTCACTTAAGATTTAGTTAGTAGTACTGGGCCAGGGCGGCAGTGCCTGGCAAGTGCAAAGTCCTGAGTTTGATCCCCAGTACTAAAAAAGAAAAAAAGATTTAGTACCCTCTGAGAAAAGTATGTGGAATTGTGTAGTATGTTGAGTAGAACCGTGTGGATCAGCTAAACTTTCTACTTGTGCCCACACCAAGATTTTATGTTTAGGCTATAAACATAAAGAGATATACAAATATGTATGTATACGCAAACAGCTAAAAGAGAAAGTGCTGCACATCATTGTTTGTTCTTGCCAAAGGGCAGCACACTGACGCTTATACTGTATTCTGTTCTGTTGCCCTTTGTGTGCTGATAACTACACACCATATTGACTTTCCAACTCACAAGGGTTCTTCACCATCAGCGTGAAAACCACTGAGGGAATGTGGCTTGGAAACCTCTCCACCTGTCGGTATGGTGGGAGGAGGATTGATCGCCCTCAGTCTGAATTGCAAGTTTTGATTATTCCTGTCTGTTTCAGGACCACCCAGACGCTTGGTCTCTGATTGGTAATCTTCACTTGGCAAAACAAGAATGGGGTCCAGGCCAGAAGAAATTCGAGAGGATCCTGAAGCAGCCATCCACACAGAGTGACACCTACTCCATGCTAGCCCTTGGCAACGTGTGGCTCCAAACATTGCATCAGCCTACGCGAGACCGAGAGAAGGTAAGCTCTTTGTGCATCTTTAAATAGAACCCATAGTCTACACTCTGCTTTGACTTTTCTAACAGCACATGACTTTTACAGGAAAAGCGTCATCAAGATCGTGCTCTGGCCATCTACAAGCAAGTTCTCAGAAATGATGCGAAGAATCTGTATGCTGCCAATGGCATAGGTGATTATGGGTGACTTGGTGTCTAGGTGACTTGCAAATTAATGTCCTTAGAGCAGTGCTTGTAGATGATGGAGGCTTTTTCTCCAAATACAACCAGTGTAGGTATTTTTAAATTGGAAGTTTAGTCGTTTCTCTGGTTGCAGTTAAAATATTTGTAAACATGAGTCTTATCATTGCAGGAGCTGTTTTGGCCCACAAAGGGTACTTCCGTGAAGCTCGTGATGTGTTTGCCCAAGTAAGAGAAGCCACGGCGGATATCAGCGATGTGTGGTTGAACTTGGCGCACATCTATGTAGAGCAAAAGCAGTATATCAGCGCTGTTCAGATGGTAATGTTCTGCCCCTCGAGATGCCTCAGTGTCACCTTTGTTGATGAGCAGGTGTTTTCCCAAGCACACTAGCCCTGAAGTAGCCATCATGTACTTCAGACAGAGATGATTACGTAGTGGCCAGGCCCTGAAGTCCCGACAGCCATGAGTCCTGGCTCCTTCCCTGAGTCCATGCCTTGGATAAAGAGCATCCTCTTCAGCCCATGTTCCCTGTCTAGAAAGTGGAGATAATTGTTCCTTAATGTCAAAGAATTTTCCAGTAGGAAAAGTACTTGATGCTAACATGCCTGACAAGTGTACTTGTACCCAGTAAATAGTAGAGTTTAATGTTTGTTTGTTCAGTTTCTGAAACTAGACTAAGTTTCAGAAAGGTTAAATGACTTTTCCTTTCGAGATGAGGTCTTTCTGTTGCCCACACAGCTCTCAAATCTGTGGGATAAAGAGATGTTCCCATCTCAAGCTCTCAAGTATCTGAGCCTACAGGTACCCACCACTATACTCAGCTTAAATTAATCTGTTTTTCAAAAGAAAAACTCTATGGAATAAAGTTTCCTATTGAGATTTTCTAGTGCTTCTTGTATTTCTACAGTGGTTGAACTTGAAATCAAAATTGTACTCCTGTGTATATCATAATAAATGTTAAGAAGCGCAGGGGCCTGAGTTCAATCCCTGGTTCCGCCAAAACAATAAAAAATAAATAAATAAATGTTAAGGAAGTTCTTGGGCTCTGGGATAGAGTATGATCAGAAAGAACAAACTTCTTGAAGAGGTAGAAGAAAAGAGCAGCCCAGCCTTTGGAAGGGGCTCACCTTTTCTCTCAAAAGAATGGGCCATTGTCCACTTGCTCCAGAACCCAGTCTACATGTGATAGCCTCAGAGGCTGTGTTGTTTGAGAAAAGCCTTCCTGACCTATGCAATGACAATGCTGCCTTTTATAAATGCATATTAATTAGCAGGGGTATTCAGGAACATCTAACTATTTTCCATAAAATTATTTTTCAGTTAGCTGTGATGGGATATATTGTATGCTCAAAAGGTGCCGTGTTTATGTCAGAGTGAACACCAGTGTTACTGTGTTGGGTTTAGCCAACATGTTAACAGAACTAAGACTTCTTAGGCTCATGGCCAGTCGGTTCCCCAGATCCTAAAGAAGGGTGTTAAGGAGTTGAACTGAAAGTGTCCAGAAGTAGGACTTCAGGAAGTGGTCATTGAGTGTATCAAGATAGGATAGCCTGAGACGTGGGCAAGGGCTTCTAGAGCAGGGGTGGAGCTTAGGGATGGAGAGCTTGCCTGGCATGCGTGAGGTCTTGGGTTTCATGGCCAGCACGGGCAGAAAGAAAACGCATACAGGGGGTTTTTATGTTCGTGCACATTTCAAATGGGAGAAAAGCAAAGCTACTTTTAAGTGTGTAGTTTTTCTTTGATCAGCTTCTAGTGTTGTGAAAGTATATGCTGGTGAATGCCATTTCCTAAATTCTCCGAAACCCAGCCATTCGAAGAGTAGACTGGGTTTTTTTGTTTTTTTGGTTTGTTTGTTTTTTGTGGAACTGGGGATTGAACGCAGGCCCTCGCACTTGCCAGGCAAGGGCTTATTCCACTGAGCCATCTCCCTGACCCCAAGTAGACTGTTTTTTCCTAGAGCTTTGACATTGCTTTAAATTTTGCTTCAAAATGGAAAGATCTCCTAACTGCTGTTATATTTATAATTAAATCTTTCTTTGTAGTATGAAAACTGCCTCAGAAAGTTCTATAAACACCAGAATACTGAAGTTGTGCTCTATTTGGCCCGGGCCCTCTTTAAGTGTGGCAAATTACAGGAATGCAAGCAGACTTTGCTGAAGGTAACAGGGAGAACTTGCTATTTTTCCCTTCTAGGCCTGTTCTGCTTTGTGTTTTCAATTATTTTGCATGTATGTTTTACATACCTACTAGCACCCAGTAACATCATTTTCATATGATTAAGTCATGTGAAATCTACACTTTGTGTTTTGTTTTCAGGCTAGACATGTGGCACCCAGTGATACAGTTCTTATGTTTAATGTGGCCTTGGTCTTACAAAGATTAGCTACCTCTGTCCTAAAAGATGAAAAGAGTAATCTGAAGGAAGTCCTTAATGCTGTGAAAGAACTGGAGCTTGCACACAGGTAAAGATTTTGTAGAAACCACCTCTGAAATGATTTGTTGCTTTAAAACTTGTCTGAAAGCCACTATCCCCAAAACGTAACTATTAGAGGCCGGAGATGTAGCCCGGTGGTAAAGCACTTGCATAGCCTGTGTGAGGCCTTCGGCCTACCAAAGCCGAGTAATGGTACCCAGTACCACAATTTTTTTTAAAAAAGCCAAAAGCCATTGGAATCATTCTAGCACTATAGAATCGTAGCACAGAAGCTGAAGACAGTTGCCCAAGTGGTGCCAAACCAGGATCCTTCCAGATTGAATGCCCCTAGGCATTCATGCCCCAACCCCTAGAACTTGCTGGCTGGCTTGCCTTAGCTTTTCATTAATATTACAATGCCAGAATCTAGCATTTTTACACATGCCAAATTTTTTAGACTTATTTGTGTTGGTTTTAAATTGTATACCAGTGTGTCGTAATGTAGGATGTATTGATTTTCATGGAGCTGGGATTAAGATCTTAATCTCTTAGATGTTACTTAATCGATTCCTTTAGCGACATTCAAAATTTATTTAATCTGATAGTTTTTATTTGATGATTCAGTGTGTCATGAAATTAAAACCTGCATTTATTTCTTCAGGTTTTGTCTAGCCATATTTACATTCTTGTGAACATTTCTTGCCTTGTATGGTAAATTGTGTTTCCATGGACTAAGTCTCCCAACCTCCGTGCATGACATATTTAGTAAATGATGCTCTAGAGAGGGAGCAAATTGATCACAGCCCCATGAATGAGAATGGAAAGAACTCACCAAATAGGGCAAACAATTAAACACAGGAGAATAGGAGGTATACAGTGGTAGTCTTTCAGTTATTCTTTTGTGTATAGCAGCAAAATATTTCCATCAGCACACTCTACAAATGGACTTCTCCTGCACCCTATGGGTCATGATTCCATCTGGGTCTAAAGGGTGGATTTCAAAGAAATAGCTGTAACTCAGTCCCATGAATGGCACCTGGCCACCAGTAACTGTCATGGTCATTATGCATGTCCACAACACACTAGAACTGTCTGCGATATCCTATCCCCAAACTGTTAGAAGTGCTGGTCATTTATTTGACATTCCAGTATTTATTTTATGTTTTATTCTTAGTACTTCTTTACTATCATGAAAACTTTTTCATAGTTCAATTGTTTTGAAACATTTAATTTTTAATTAGTATTTAATTTTCTGAATATTGCTTAATCTTAATTTTTGTTTTAAGATTTATACTATGCTATATCTTTGACTTACAATTTATTTAAAAGACATTGTATGATATCTTCTAGTATTAAAAACTTTAAAAAGTATTTTTCCATTTTCTGTTGACTTTATATTACTTCTTCCCTGTCTTTTATACACACATAGACACACATATATGAAAAAAAAAAATACATGTATAATACATGTACATATAAGATTGGTACACGCTTATTCCACTGAGCCATCTCCCCGGCCCTGGTACTGTTTCATAGAAATCTTCAATGACCTTTTATTTATTTATTTATTTATTTATTTATTTTTATTTATTTGTGTGTGTGTGTGTGTGTGTGTGTGTGTGTGTGGCCAGCTCAGCCCACCAGAGGGCGGGGCTGGCTGGCATGTGGTGCTGGAGGATCGAACCGCGGTCCCTTGTGCTTTGCTAAGCCCGTTCCAAGCAGGTGCTCTAGACCACTGAACCATCTCACCAGCCCTTCAATGACCTTTTAAATAAGCGTTCATCTAATATATTTTGTATAGTCCTGCATAACTGTCATTTTGAGAGCTCTTTATTGTTCATCCAGGAGCATACTGCAACTTCTCTTGCCTTCTGAATTATGCTCTTTACTATTTCCTGTATGCTACGTCTAGAGGTACTAAAATATTTCAAGTGTGTATAACTGGAAAATATTTTACTTTTAGTTTTCAAAGGTATGTTTGCTAAGTATAAAATACAAAGAGGACAGATCTTTTTTTTTTTTTTTTTTTCAGTCCTTTAATTAGTCTAGTTTCTTACACATTTGGTCTTTTTTTTTTTTTTCTTTCTATTATGGAATAAGATGCTATTTAATTTTGTTCTTGTGCAAAAGGTTTGTTTTTCTTGGAAATGTGGTATTATAAGTTGAACTAAATTCACAAATTTTAAATCTTTAAATATTTATTGTCTACTCCTTTCTACTTTGAGAATTCTAATTATATGAATATAAGTTTCTTTGTTTTGACACAGTGAACTATTACGACTGATCTGTAAATTCTTTCTTCATTTTTATTTTGGACAACGTTTATTGTTCATTTATGTTTGTAAATAATTTATTTACAATTTGCAATCTAAAAAAATAAAAAATGACATATTTAGTAAACTTAAATGTCATTGTTCAACTTCATGAATTTACTGATAATATTTAATCTATATTTGCCTTTCTTGATGAACTCTTATTTTATTAAATATACCAAGTGTTTATTGATGAATCTTTTCTAAAATGAGTTCCATGTGTGATTTCCTTATTGAGGTCCAGTCCTTGATGCATTCAGTATATTCAGACAAGTCAGTAAACATGTGAACCTTTGCTCAAACTATTTTTTCCAAGCTGTTCTTATAGAATCAACTAAAAATCTAAAGGGCTTGCCTTAGCCTTTCATTACTATTACAATGCCATAATCTAGCATTTTCATACATGCCATATTTTTTAGACTGATTTGTGTTGGTTTTATATTGTATACCAGTGTGTCATAGTGAGGGTATTAATGTGCTATTTTTTTAGTAAAAATATTTTATTTTTTCATTCCATGTAGATCCTTCAGTTACTTGAGTAAAGTGGGAGATAAAATGAGATTCGATTTGGCCCTTGCTGCTACCGAAGCCAGGTAATGGTTCTGTCTGTGGAGGGTGGCTTTAGGAGCGGCAGTGACACTGGAGTAGCTGCAGAGGGTCATAGCAATGAGCAGGAGCTCCTGCCCTCTAGGGACCCTCACACTCAGGGACTCTGTACCAAGGCTTTTCCCCTCCAGGGAATTTGGCAAAGTCGATTTGGTACAAGTAAATACTTTTCTCATTCAGTGATGTCAGCTTTGTCATCAGAATTAGATAGGATCACTGAGTGTTGTGAGTCACATGTGAAGATTATGTTGGAAATCTGTGTGACTGTGCTGTGAGAGGACATTTATAGTTTAGAAACATAGCATGGGCGGCAGCATTGGCTTGTGATAAACCACATGAAGTGTACTCATGAAGGCTTGACGTAGATAGCATCCAGGCGCCTGCTTCAGATTTTTCAGCACATGTAGGGAAAACACACCCTCTGAGATTTTGAACAAACTGCTATGTGTGTTCATGTTTCTCTAAATTTGAAACATTCTAGGCAGTGCTCTGACTTACTGAGCCAGGCCCAGTACCATGTGGCCCGGGCGCGCAAGCAGGACGAGGAAGAGCGGGAGTTGCGGGCCAAACAAGAGCAAGAAAAGGAGCTGTTGAGGCAGAAACTTCTTAAAGAACAGGTACCTGTTGCATGGTTCAGTCGTGCGTCGATTAGGGGATGCAGGGCCTACATACACTGTGTTAGAAGAAAAATAGGAATATAGTCACCAGTGTGTTTGTTGTAAGAGCATTTCTTTTTCCTGCTTTTTTTTCCTTCATAGGAAGAGAAACGCCTCCGAGAAAAAGAAGAGCAAAAAAAACTCTTAGAACAGCGAGCCCAGTACGTGGAAAAGACCAAAAATATTCTTATGTTTACTGGAGAGACTGAAGCGACGAAAGAGAAGAAAAGAGGTGGAGGCGGGCGGGTAAGATACGGTTGTGGCAATCACTGACAGCATCAGGCTCTGTCCTGTGGCTTTCAGATATGAAGATAATTGGTTACATTTACTTTGTAGTTCTTAACTTTGATTTCCTCCATATGGAATCATGCAGTGGTACCCAGTACAGATGACAGGTAGCCTGTGAGTGTGCGTGCGGATCAAACGCAGGGCCTCCTACAAGCTGGGTGGATGTGGATCTACTGAGTTATAACCCAGTAGGTCCCTCATGATGGTGGTTCAACTTACACTTTTTTGACTTCACAGTAGTGCACAAATGATAAACATTCAGAAACCACACTCTGATTTTTATCTTTTCTGGGGCTGGGTAATATACAGTGTGATGTTTTCCTATGTGCTAGGTGGCAGCACAGCGCTGGCACTCCCCAGGCAGCCACATGAGAAAGGGGGTAACCAGAGGGTGCCTGCTGGGGCTGTGGTACTGTGCAGCATTTGTGGTTCATTTGTCAGGACACCACCTCGTCCTGAATTGAACGTGTTTGGACACACATTCTGGGGTCAGCTGCATGCCCTCTACATCGTAGTGACCTCTAAGTAATGAGTGATTTTGCACAACCAATTTTTAACCCTGGAGCCAGCCTTCCTTTGGGGTCTCTGCAATGTAGGCCCTGCCGGCTCCTTCAGCATGGCTGTGCAGAGGCCCTCACCTGGCAGGCCCAAGAACGTGCCAGGAGACCTCTCCTACCCCTCCAAGTCCTTTTGCGGCTCCACCTGCTGATGGCTCACTGTGCTCTCACTTGGCTTTCAGCGCTCCAAGAAGGGTGAATTTGATGAGTTTGTCAATGATGACACTGATGAGGACCTGCCAACAGCAAAGAAGAAGAAGAGGAGAAAGGGCAGTGGAAGCGAGCCCGAGGGAGAGGACGAGGAAGGCGGCGAGAGAAGAAGGAAGCGGAGGAGGAGGTACGTGCCGTGGCGTTCTCGGCCTTCCCGGGTGGCTCCGGTGCCCTGCTCTCTAGCTGTCCTCCAGGAGCTGCATGTGGGTCACCTTTGCCCTTCTTGTGTTTCTAAAATTGTGAGTTTTTTTTTTCTTTTGAATGCCTGTGACTTTTGGAAGAAGACCTGGACTATACCTGTACTCATGATGTGCACCCTGGGCAAGGCCACAGGGCCTGGCTGCTGTCCCTGGCATGGCAGTAGTGGTGCCCCCCTCATGGTTTTGCCAGTCATGAAATGTGGATGGGGGTGAAAGTGCCCTTAGAGCGCCCTGGAGTCCAGCGCGTGATGAAGGGTGCCCTGCCCTCCCCTGTGGAGGTACCCTGCGAGTTGTCCTGCTCTCTCTCTCCTGGTGCTTTCCTGCCCAGAACTTTCCGTTCATCTGGCATACCCAGGCCTGTCTTTCCCAACCCTTGGCCACCTATAGGTGGGAAAGAATCTAGTGGATTTACTTAGACACAAACAGGTTGGAGCTGCGAGGAAGACAGTAGCAGGCTAGAGTTAGTGGCTAGGAAGAGGAGGGATGAGGGTGGGCCCTGCAGCCTGGATCCTTTTCCTCACTCCCAGTCACTCCACCAGTGCAAAATCCAGACTTGGGCAGATGCGGGAGCCTCATAGGACATGGGGCATAGACCTCACATGAACCCAAGCCCTTTGCAGACTCCTGAGACCCATGTCACAGGAGTGTCCAGCGTGGCTGAGGTCGGCACCACACAGAAGGATAGACGTGTTGATGGCAAAGTAGTCGTAGACTTTGTAGGCGTGGCGTGCAAGGCTCATGACAGACTGGGTGTTTATCATTTCAGACCTCCTAAGGAAGAAGGATCTGAGGATGATGAAGTGGAAAATGGCCCCAAACCGAAGAAGCGCCGCCCACCAAAAACAGAGAAGAAAAAGGCTGTGAGTTTATAACACAGTATTTTGGAATCCATGTTTTCCCTGAAGCTTGATTTCACAGTTCATGAGGGTCTGTGTGAGTGCGTGTATAGTACAAGCCCGCTTTATGAAGTGTCCTGATTCATCTAGAGTCTTGACTGAGCTGTTAAGTTTGCCGTTCTGTCTTTAGCCCAAGCCAGAACGACTGCCGCCTTCAATGAAGGGAAAAATAAAATCCAAAGCCATAATATCATCAAGTGATGACTCTTCAGACGAGGATAAGCTGAAGATTGCTGATGAAGGGTAAGAGTCTTTGCCTTGCTGAATTCTCGTAATGATGTGGGTAACCAAGATGACTGCTTGTCAGCCCGTCTGGTCTAGGGAAAATTCGCTGCGCTTTTGCCTTGTTTTTATAAGAAGGAAAACAGAACCTTGGAAGTAACTAGCAGTTACTTTCTGGTCATTGTGCCCAGATATTTTCACTCCAGTTTCTTGGAATTATATAACCAGGAGAAACCTGAGTACAACTCTTGTTCCAGTGCTGTCATGTTGTCCTGCTACATAGATCTCCCTCAGAAAAGAAAAGCTATTTCAAAATCCCATTTCTTCAAGATCTTAGTTGAGATTTCCTAAGTGACATCATCCTAAGTAAATAGTGTCATTTGCTGCCTGGCTGTTGACTGACCAACCATATTGTGAGTGGCCTGACCTGGTCTTGTGGAGACAGGGAGTTCTGTGGCTGGTTCCTCCCCTGCTGGCCAGTGGTGACTGACCCTTGAAGACTCACCCTGGGCTGCACGTAGAGGCTTCTCCTTCAGCTCACAGCCTGACTTTGCCTCGAGCTCACTGTGCTCCCCCTTTGAATTCCTAGACCAGAACTCTCAACACTACTACACCATGTTCCTCTGTGGTCATCATTCCATTTGGGTGCCTATTCATGAAAGAGGAAGAAAAACACATAGATCCCTAAATCCCCAGAGAGTTTTTGTTTGCTTTTTTTTTTTGGAGACAATGGAGAATCACAAGCCAGACCATGGTATAGTGAGATAAGTGGTAACACTGAAGTTTCCCATTTGTTGCTGTAGGGACCATAGCTTACATAGAGTTGTTGATGGTAGATGATGTTAACTGGATGGTTTTTGTGAGGGAAGCTGGTTGAATTGGGGATCCCTGGTTGGTTAGGGGTTGGGAGCTGAGGTTGGCTGCTGGTGGAGACTGTGGAGACCCATTATGAAGACTTGCAGCTCACTTGCTCTTTTTTTTAATTTTTATTTATTTATATTTATTTATGGGGGGGGGCTGGCTGGCATGTGGTGCTGGGGGATTGAACCACAGTCCCTGTGCTTTGCTAAGCTTGTTCTGAGTAGGTGCTTTAGACCACTGAGCCATCTCACCAGCCCCATCACTTGCTCTTGAGGTGACTCACTAGCGCAAACTTGATTGCTTTTCCTGAAAGCGGTGTTTGCCGTGGACTCCTCCTGTCAGCCTGGGGTGCTGGTTTGAGGCCCGCATGGAGTAGGGGGAATGTGTAAGTGAAGATAGAGGAGCTGGGGCAGGCTGTAAGCTCCTGGGCACATTACCCAGCGCTGCATACACTCACACTCGGGGACGGAACGTGAAAGTGGAAGTGTCCAGTGTGTGACACTGAGCTGTTGCCTGGCCTGTGTTCCGAGGTCAAGGCCAATTTTATTTGAGCCACTTGCATCAAACTTTACCCTGACCACTATGAGAAATGTTTGTGTATTTAGCCAGATGGAGTGAAGTGGATTGCATCACAGAGGACCCACTGGCCTTTAATGTACATACAGCATCCCCTTCTTAGCCACTCTTCCTCACATTCTTACAGAGTGACCCGGGTTATGTGACATAGATCTGGCAACTTCTTTCAGATTTATGCACAAATAGCCTCTCTCCAGCCCATAGCAGTGTTTAGTTTGAAAAGGAAGTCAAGTATTTCACCTCCCTCGCCCCTTCCTAGATGGAGCTCTGTACATTTGCTATTCCTTCCCAGAGTTACTTCCAGAACCAAGGAAGATGCCAGAGCAGTCCATGTGGCTGGCCAGCTGCCCTGGGACTGGAGGCAGCTCCTGGCCTCCAGAGCCTCCAGGAAGCCGCAGCGCCCCAGTGGCACACACGCTTCGTTCCTTCCAGTATCAGCTAGGAGGGGAGCTCAGGAGCACAGAGCGCAGGCTGACTGCTGTGTGCAGCAGGCCTCGTCATGGTAGAGGGTCCACACATGGTAGCAAAGCCCACGACAGAAGTAGTGACCTCGCTCTCCAATGTCTGAGAGTATAGATGGTCGTAGCACAGGGAAGTGTCCCCGTCAGCTGCAGGACTCCGGTCTGGGAAGCTGTTGGAGATTCTGGGCTTTACCTTTGTGACTATATATTTGTAAAGATAAACCAACATATCCCTCCCTCTCAATTTTGTATGTGAAGTTGAGAAATGCTTCATTCTGATGAAAGCCTGACAGGACCCCACTGTGAGTTGTCCCTGCGGATATGTTGACTGGGAGCTGAAGTGCCTTATTCTTTTCGAACCTTTTATTTAATGGTGAAAAGCTTTGTAGAGTAGCACACAGCACAGCTGTCAGGGTCCCAGCGGAGCCCCGGGCCGGAGTACTGTGTAGGCCGCGCCCTGGGAGCCTCACTTGTGTCTCCTGCAGACATCCCCGGCACAGCAACGGCAACAGCAACAGCGACTCGGAAGAGGAGGACCAGCGGCCCAAGAGGCGGGCCTCATCAGACAGCGACTCCGACGACAACCAGGACAAGTCTGGCAGTGAGGCCGGCAGCCCCCCGAGGGCCCGCAGGCCTCCGCAATCGGAGGAGGAGGAGGAGGATGAGGGGGACTCAGACAGTGACCAGCCGGCCCGGAAGCGGAGGCCCTCAGGCTCCGAGCAGTCAGACAACGAGTCCACACCTTCCGGGAGAAGCCCCTCGGGAGCGTCGGAGAACGACTCTCGCCCGGCTTCTCCCAGCGCGGAGTCAGACCGCGAGTCGGAGCGAGGGTCCGACAACGAAGGTTCTGGCCAAGGCTCTGGAAATGAGTCGGAACCAGAGGGATCCAACAACGAGGGCTCCGATCGGGGCTCGGATCGTGGGTCAGATGATAGCGACTAGGGGCTTCATCTCCAGAGGAAATTTTTTTAATATATGAAAGCTGTGACAAAAATGTTTCAGATGTTTAGTCAATTGTGAAATTTTTCTTAAGGCCATTTTTTTTCTATCAGTTTGTATATTACTAAAGTCAGACATGTTGTGTGCTAGAGTCCAATATTTGAATCTCTTGTGCAAATGAGACTGTTCGTTGTGGTACAGTTCCACCTGTCATATGTGAATTCCGCAGTAAAAATAAACCCAGAAGAAGCCTAAGCATTCCTACAAAGGGTAGACCGACGCCGTAGTTGATGTCCCCTTTGTACGTTAAGCAGCATAAACTGTTCTGAGTTTCATTGCAGTCTTTTGCTGAGTGGTGCAGAAGCATGGTATTAACGTCTTTGTTCTCTTTGGAGTAGAGATTGGGAATATTTTTATTTCCTGGAGTAAGAGATGTCTACTGTAAAATTGCACCAAAGAACATAGGAAAAGAAAGTGTTCTTCACAGTGTCCTTTGGCAGCCGTGCAGATGAAGCCAGAAGTGCAGGCTTCCTTAGGTTGAAGGTGTGAAAATGCTTTTTCTGTTAGTAGGATGCAAAAACTTCCCTGGCCCCAAAATAAAATACTTTCACCAACTCTTAGTGTTGTTTTCTTTGTTGTTCCATAGCATTTGCATGTGACAGTTTAGCATAACTAAGTGAACTCAATCTGCTTTAAGCCTAAGGTGGTTTCCTCAAGAATTTGGGAGTTCTTCACAACTCATGGAGTGTTGTTTTGTTTTGTTTTGTTTTGTTTTGTTTTGTTTTGTTTTGTTTTGTTTTGTTTTGTTTTTTCCGTGGAGTGTTTTTTTAAAGATAAAAGCAGTTAGGGCCAGGGAGATGGCTTAGTGGAATAAGCGCTTCCCTGGCAAGCGCAAGGGCCTGAGTTCAATCCCTGGTAAAAGATAAAAGCAGTTAATATGGATTATAACAGTTTATTATTATTAACAAGTATGAGTAAATGTACTAGAAGGCACTGAGAGCGCAGAGAGATGTCTTGCTAGCCTCAAAAGCCGAGTGAAAAGCTCATCCCTGAGGTGTGGGGAGTGGGGTGCTGGGTCTGTGGAGGGTGGGGGACAACCAGGAGGCTGTGGCCCAGCCCCCAATGGGAGAAAGCAGGCAAGAGAAGGTTTGCTGAAGGACAGGATCCTGAGGAAGTGGAGCGCTCCAGAGGGGACAGGCACCTCAGGCAGGCGACAGGGCACACACCAGCTGTAGAGCCCTGACTAGCAGAGCCCACTGCAGAAGGAGGAGCCTGAGCTGTGGGTGGTGCAGGTGGTGCTGCGGGAGCTCGGCCAGGTCCCCGGTTGCTTTCACCTCTTTGCCTGCTATTAAAGGGTGTCCACATTCTTGGAGGTGAGTTAACTTCCAGGGAACAAGAGTCTATCCAAGTGAAAAAGCCTTTCCCACCTTGGTCACTGAGGGAAAGCTGACCCGCAGGGTGGCCTTTGCAGGTTCCAGGTCTTGGCTACAGAGGTGCATTTGAGTGCGTGTCCCGGTTGCAGTTTGGGAGTCAGCTCTGCCTTTGTTTCTCTTGGGCATGTGTCCAGGGGAGCGGGAAGCTACTCTCCTTCAGCCGCGCCACCCACCCCAGAAGGCACATGAGGTTTGCTTGCATGCAGCTTCCTTCAGGGGCGAGCGGGCTTGGCAGGGCCCTCTGATAAAGGCATCTGGACTGGGAGACTGACCCGCTGCTGCTGCCCTCGGAGCTCGCAGCAGCACCTGGCCTTGGAGCCAGGCCCCTGCCCGCAGAGATGAGCCTTCCACCAGGGCTGTAGCTCAGCAGCATAGTGCCTCCTTGGCCAGTGTGAGTGTGTGCATTTGAGTCCCGGTTCCCAGAACAGAGAGATCAGCTTGCCTTCCACCAGTGGGTTGGTATCTGAAGGTGCTATAGAGAAGTCAGCTAGGAGCAGGAATGTTGGACTCCAAGAGTCTTCTCAGAGAACATGATCTGCATTCTTTGATGTTAACTCAAAGCTAGACCAAGCAACACCACCATAAAATCAGAGCTATGGAATTTAATAATAATAACTCATTCTGAATCTGAAACTTTAGGCCCCTCATCCCCCAAATATCAATGTTTTTATAACAGTTGTTTCAGCAAATGACTGTCATAGCAAAGGGTGACACCTAGTTCCCAGGATTATTAGAGAATTATAAATTAGGGTAGGTTAAACAGTAAATATACATTTCTAATAAAATTATCCATATGATCAAGCTAGCTCTAAATGGCTCTATTCATCATGTTCAGCTTGCCTGGACCAAGTGGGGACTGGCCTGGTGGTTCTTTAATAAGTTGCTGTTTTATTATGCTTCCTAGTTCCTCTTGATAAAAAAAGTAGCTTTAATCTTCAGGAAATGTGACTTTCCTGGGGTTCTAAAGTCTTGCTTGTTTTGTCGCTGCTAATGAACAGTTTGCATGTCTGGGAATGTTCAGTTGCCAAATAAGACAAGAAATTCCTCTTAAAGGAGAATTCCATCCAACTGGAATTCGGAGTGCGTGAGCAGGTCAGGTGCGGCTTCCTGGTAAGTGCTCTGTTGGTGACGCTCAGTTCTTCCAAGTGTTAAACCAGGCATCGGCGGCACTTCACTGCCGCACTGGGAACATGGCGGGGCGCATGCTAGGGTACACACGGGCACGGCCTCGGCATCCTCCCTCTTGGGGTGGAATAAGTGAACATACTGCGGCTCCCTGGGCGGCTTGCTGTGTGTCAGACCGTGGCCATGGGAAGGGAGGCCACCCTGGCTGAGCCTGGCTCTGACACGTGGATGGGGCAAGACGCTTCACTTTTTAGCCTCAGTGTTTCCATCTTCATGAAACAAAGTTAGGAATTCTTGTAGCATTCCAGGATCTTGCCAGAGAATTTAGGGTGAGTCTGCACGTCGGCTGCATAAAGAACGAGATATGTTTGTTTCACATAATCAAAAACCATGTATGCCATGCCAGGCCTAAACATTCATAGATACTGATCCATTTCTATTTTTGCTCATAAAATTGTGCAGATGGATTTGGCTCTTGTTGTTTCAGTGACATTTGTTACCTTTTAAAGTACTGAGTTCTGGGCTGGTAAGATGGCTCAGTGGTCTAAAGCACCTACTTAGAACAAGCTTAGCAAAGCACAAGGGACTGCAGTTCAATCCCCCAGCACCACATGCCAGCCAGCCCCGCCCCCTGGTGGGCGGAGCTGGCCACACACACACACACACACACACACACATAAATAAAATTTAAAAAAAAAAAATAAAGTACTGAGGTCTACAAAATATCTCAACTTTGTCCGCATTTGCTTTAATATAACTAATTAACCCTAACTTGCCACAGCTGCATGATTCTGGGGCAAATATGTGTTTGTTTATGAAGTTCATGGCCAGGACAGCGAAGAGGACACTCATGGGGTGCAAGGTACGGGGGTGGGGGACTGGGCTGTCAGATCTTTATTTAGAAGTCACAAAATTTAAATTTATTTTCTGGCCACTGTTATCTTTTAAGTAGACCTCTCTAGTGCCAAATGGTGGTCCTTAAGAAAGAAGTCTGGCTGGGCATGGTGACACATGCCTGTGATCCCAGCACTCTCAAGGCTGGGGCAGGAGGATTATTGTGAGTTTGAGTCCAGCCTCTGCTACAAAGTGAGCTCAAAGCCAGCCTGAAATACATTAACAAGATCCTGTCTCAGAAAGAGAGAAAAAAAAGAAAGAAGTCTGTAGTCAAATAAGTTATGAAGACACTGTGCTTTTAACCCTGTGGCACATAGGAAGCTTTTGGTTAACAAATAATAGGAAGTCTGCTTTAAACCGATTCAACAAGGAGAGACATCTGTGCCCTGTACCTGGACGTGTGTGGGATGCGTGAGGAAGGCGTGGCGCTGGCTGCGGGTGGTGGCTGCACTCTGGGGAGCTGCAGGAGAACCCCAAGCTTCAGCCCAGCCTGGGCAACTCAGCAATTTAGCAAGACTTTGTTTCACAGTTTAAAAAAAATGAAAAAGGATGGTGATATAGCTCAGTGTAAAGGCCCTGGATTCAAGCCCCAGTACAAAAAAACCCATTCAGTATTATCAAAGACTCACCTTCACTCATACTTTTCAGCACAAACCCAGGAGAGGTGCTGTGATGAAGCGCAGTGTGCGCCCCGCGGAGGCGTCCCATCCCCCTTCCTCAGCTGTGCTGCTCTCCTTTCCGGCTCAGGACACTTCTGAGTGCAGGACTTGCCCCGCCTAGAGAGATCGCCCTCTTCTCTTGATGCAGGTTATAACTGGGGCCTTGTTACTGCTGTGCTCCCTTGGAAAGGCGGGTGCGTTGGGACCTCACCTCTGCCCAGCTTGCTCTGGTCCTGGGGATGGAAATGATGCTTGTCCCTCCCCACCAGACAGCAAGCTTGAGGACAGGGCCTCCTTTTCATCTAGTTTGTAAGGACCAGTTCTAAGGCTAGCTGCTAGTTTATATTTCATTTTTTAAAATTATATTTTAGAGAAGAGGTCGCTGGCCTCTGAGCTCGGCTCTGCAGGGTGTGTGGGCACCATGTCCAGCCGCGAAGGTGGCAAGAAGCCCCTGAAGCAGCCCAAGAAACAGGCCAAGGAGATGGACGAGATAGAGCATTCAAACAGAAGCAAAAGGAAGAGCAGAAGAAACTGGAGGAGCTAAAAACGAAGGCTGCAGGAAAGGGCCCCCGGCCACAGGTGGAATTAAGAAATCTGGCAAAAAATAAACTGTTCCTTGTGTGTACAATGATGACGACCCTGGATTCCATTCCTATTCAGATATCTGGATGCCCTGCGATAACATCTCTTGACACCCATAACTACAGTGAAGTGTGTTCTTGGAGTCTGTTGTACATGTAAGAATAAAATTTTATAA
>NW_004524643.1:3592446-3598728 GCF_000260255.1 Octodon degus
TTTTTTTTAGAGAAGAGTCTACAGGGTGTTCAGGGTCTCACTACTAGAGCCGACTCATAGTGATCCACCTGTTTACAGCCTCCCAAAAGCTGGGATTATAGGTGTGCACCACCACACCCAGTCTCAATTGCTGTCTCAGCACATCCCAGGGGCGGGGCTGGCACAGCAAGCCCAGGGATTGAACCCCCAATTCCTGCTCCTGCTTGCAGGTGCTTTAATCTGCTGCGCTATTTGACCAGCCCTATATTTAATTCTTAACATTGGATTTCATATCTAAAAGTGGAAACTGTGAGCTAGATGTGCTGCCTCATACCTGCCACTTCATTATTCTGGGAGACTGAGGCAGGAGGATTGTAAATTCAAGACCAGCCTGGGCAATCTAGAGACTTAGCCAGACCCTGTCTCAAATGAAAAATGTGGGTGGCATATATCTATAATTCCAGTACTCAGGAGGCTGAGGCAGGAGGATTGCTCCTGAACTATATATAGTTCAAGGGCAGCCTGAACTATATATAGCAAAACCCTGTTTCAAGAAAAACATAAATAAGGGCTAAGGATGTAGTTGAGTGTAAAGGCCTGGATTTGATGTCTAGTATTGCCAATTTTTTTGTTTTTAATGTATTTGGTACAGGGTCTACAGGGTGTTCAAGGTCTCACTACATAGATTGGACTCATAGTGATTCTCCTGTTTTCAACCTCCCAAGCGCTGGGATTACAGGCGTGCGCCACCACGCCCAGTCTCAATCGCTGTCTCAGCACACCCTGAGGGCAGGGCTGGTACAGCACACCAGGGATCAACCCTGGCCTCTTTGCTCTGCCTAAGCAGGCGCTTTAGTCTGCTGAGCTATCTGGCCAGCCCCAGTATTGTCAAAATTTAAAATAAAATAAAAAGCAATGAGAAAGAGTTGACCTCTAGGCTCTGAGGTGTCCATTAGTTCATCCTCCTGTCCTACCATGTGTTCCAGCAGATTCAGTTTGCTGGAGTCCTGTTTTCACTTGAGTCATCAATGGCAGCCACGCAGCAGCATCCAGGGGTCCCGTCACAGAATGGTGACCTTCAGCAAATGGGCCTCCAGGCTCTCCATAAGGTCACAGTGCGTAGCATCTTACAGCCTGCTCTTAGGGCTCAGCAGACTACTCTCATTCTGATACCAGTGAAGGTGTCAAGGGCTGGTCCATACTCGAGGGCCACTTCAGGCACAGTCCTAATAGATGTAAATTGTTCTGCAGTCCCAGATGCACTAGGTTCCGTTCAGTGGGGTGGGAATGTCTACGATACCATCTTCTCCAGACAGTAGTCCATGCCAAAAGCTTTGTTCTCTTCTGAACTGCTCCTGTTCTTTGAAACAATACTGCTTTGATTTCTCTCATGGGAGCTGGCCCTCCAATTTCCTTCACTGCAAGGAAGGGGCCTTCATTTCCTGTCTTGCGCTGCCTGTTGTCTGGGCCTCCGGGAGCAAGCAGATGTGCTCTGGCTTATCCCGCCTTCTGCTGTTTCCTGCCTGGAGGAGTGGAGAAGGCAGTGGGCGGGAGCACCCCTGGGACAGGGAGGCCAGAGGAGGGAGCACCCCATGTTCCTCTACTTTAATGGGCGTTAAAGCCCCACCTCAGCAGTCTGCAACCTTCTTGCTGGCTCCTGTCTGCACTCCAGCAGAGGCTTCGCACAGATCCTCTTCCAAAATCACAGAACTCAAGCTCCTATCCACTTGCCCTCCAAGAGGAGCCAGGGTCTCTTTGTTCTGGGATCTCCCGTTGCAAACAGCTAGTCTGGTCTACTTCCATGCAGGGCAGCTTTGAAGTTTTTGATTGTCACATGAGTGTGATCCCTATGATAGTTGTGCTACAGCCAGTGAGACCTGATTCTCAGTGGTATGGGGGACAAATGCCTTGAAGTTCTTTGGTCCTAGGGAATGATGAGAGGGGACATTTGAAAGGATTTCTCCTATTGGAGCTGGGACCTATCATCCATGCAACAGGAGGGAGTCAGCCTTCAAGCTGCTGTTGGCAGGGCCCTGTTGGTTATCCAAAGTGTTTCCTAAAGAACTGGGCCCCAGCCCAGGGTGCTGTTAGGTGGTGCAACCTTTAGGAAGTGGGGCCAAGCGGAAGCAGGTGAGGTCCCCTTGAAAGGGATATTGGGACCCTGGCACTGCACCCACACCTTGGCTGCTCTGTAAGAGTCCACCACGATATTCTGCTCCCCCAGGCCCCAAAGCAAAGGAGCCATCCGACCGTGGACTGAATCATAAGCCAAGATAAATCTTTCCTCCTCTTCACGTGGTTCTCTCTGGTGTTTTCGCCCACTGATACAAAGCTAAGCAATGCAGTAGTTTAGATGGTAGGAAGATAGATGCAAGGGGTGGAATTTGCTTCCCAACTGAGGTAGCAGCTGAGGCCCAGTTTATCCTGGCTGGGTCCAGTAGTGTCTTAGTTCATGAACATGAATTCCGTGAGTCTGATTGCAGAATTCATTGTGATCGTAATCATGGAAAGAAATTCGTGGACCAAGGCACCACTGTATGATCTCTGGTGGTCAGCAAGGAAACCTGGGTTGACTGTGTTGGTTTCAGGGCTCATCACATTCTAATAAGCCCAGAACTGAGGGATTCTGATTCAGTAGAGCTGGAGTGAAACTGGCTATTCTGCACAGCTAATGAACTTCAGAGAAGACTAGGCTTGAGTTGTGAGGTTAGGCGGCACTAAAACCCACCCTTGCTGGGAGATACCCACACAAATTGTTTTCACTGGGGTTTTAAATCTGGTTAGAGCAATTCTGTCAGCTAGAGGTTGCGAGTGGAGAGACACAGGCTTCTCAAAGGATAGGCAGGAAAAGTCAGGAGAGTCTTAGGGAAGAAGGAAAGGTGTGAGTGTTTCCAACAGTGAGAAGGTGAGCAACACGGGGAGGACCGAAAACTCTGATAATGCAGACACCAAAATACCTGGCTCTCTGGAAGACAGAAGTGGTTAGAAGGTGCCAGTGGAAAGCAAAGTGGGCATGGGCCACCCAGAGGCCACTGGGCACAAGAGGAAAAACAGCAGAAGAAAGGTCAACATTGGGGGACAGCCAGGTTTCCTGTAACGCAAGCTGGCAAGCGTGCTCAGCAGAGACTGGGCAGGGGAGATCTGACGTGATGGCCTGTGGTCCCCTGGAAGGGTGGATGGAGGCCTCCAGAGGGCGGGGGCTGGGGAAATCGGGACGCTCATGTGTGGAGAAATCCAAGGTTCACGCGGATCAGGCTCTTCGGCCTCTGGTGGGCTGAGGCAGGAGTGAGGAATGATGGGAAGACGGGTAAGCATTCTGGGCTGCAGAGTGAGGGCTCATCAGGGATGCTTTCTCCTGCAGCCACAGCACTGCAAAGGTCTTTTTTCTCAAGGCATGGTGTCCAGGAGAGGCATTGCTCCTGGGACAGGAGGCTGAGGGTGTCCTTCTGCAGTCCCTTGTTGCGCTGTGGCACTGGAGAAGGACATGAGAGGATTGACCCCATCTGTCCATGGTCTGTTGCTGTTGCTGTTGCCTTTTTACAGTAATATGGTTAGACAACACGATCCCTACAGGACATGTGCGGCTTGTGTAAAACAACTGTGCCTTGAACCCCAAGTAGCACATATGCTGGGGTGTATGGTTTCCTGAATACGATACCATGTGCACCGCACGGCTTCTTTCTCTGCCCAAAAGATCAACTAATTTCAAGTTTTAAACTTATCTGGTGCAGGAGAAATATTTTAATGTCTGTTAATATTTCACTGAAATGTACATTTCATTAAAAATATACATTTAGGGCTGTCCAAATAACTCAGCAGATTAAAGCGCCTGCTTAGGCAGACACAGTAGCTGGGGTTTGATCCCAGGGTCTGTGGTGCCAGCCCCACCCCTGGGGCGTGCTGAGATGATGGTTGAGACTGGGCATGGTGGCATACACCTGTAATCTCAGCACTTGGGAGGCTGTACACAAGAGGATCACTATGAGTCTGATCTATACAGTGTATGAGTCTGATCTACACAGTGAGACCCGGTAGACCCTATAGAGTCTGTCCTAAAATTAAAAAACAAAACAAAACAGTATGTTTAGAACCATGTATTACATGGCATTTCATTCCAATTTGACACAAAATTGGTGGCCAAGTGCTTGTTTTGTGAGCCACTTTGTAAATCCTGGAACGTGGTTTCAAAGAGAACCTCACCTCCCGCATCGCCTTGTTTGATGTCCAGGCCTTGGGCACATGTATGTACTCAGCTAGAGATGTCCCCAGTTATCAGCTTCATCTTCTTCTGGCTGGGACAGCTGACCCCGCCCTTTGTCTGGTAACTGGGGACTTTCCCTTTATGCTTTTGCAAGCGATCTTTAAAGCTGGTTTATAGTTTTGCTAACTCTTGAGATTGTACAATCTTGGCACAGGAGTAATAATTAAATCCCTAATTTTTTTGGACAACTTTTTAAGGGTCCCTAGAAACATCAAAAAACTAGCACTGGTCAGGACAATTTCAGGTTAGTGTGTTAGCCCTGCAAATGAACAGCATTGTTCAACAAAAATAACCACAATCACAAGCTCCTCCTCAAAAGAACCGTCTCTTAGCTCTTTTCTGGGGAGTAATTTGGGGATTAAAAATGGTGCAGGGCTGGGGTGTGGCATGCACTTCCTTAGCATGTTTGAAGCCCTAGATTTGAACCGCAGCACCACAAAAGAAACCAAATGGCTGGGCAAGGTGCTGAAAGCCTGTCATCCCAACACCAGGGAGGCTGAGGCTGGAGGATCATCTCTAACTCAAGGCCCGCTGGGGGCTCATAGTTTGAGCCCCGCCTGAATTACATAGTAATACCTTGTCTCAGCAGAAGCAAGCAAGCAAACACAATATGGCAAGTATGTGTAAGCTGTCGTATAATGGGATGGTGGCTTCATCTTCCTCGGCTTCAATTTCTTATATTCAAATTGCGATAATGATGTCTTCATCTCAGGACTGTCTGAGAATAAGGTAGTCAAGGTTTGAAATACACTTCTGGGGTTTTTGTTTTGTGTTTTTTCTTTCCTTCTTTTCCTTTTTTAATTTTTTTTTTTTCTTTATATTTTAGGGAAAGGTCTACAGGGTGTTCAGGGTTCCACTACTAGATCAGACTCATAGTGATTCTTCTGTTTACAGCCTCCCAAGAGCTGGGATTAGAGGCGAGCACCACCATGCCCAGTCTCAATTGCCGTCTCAGTGCACCCCAGGGGTGGGGCTGGCACAGCAGGCCCAGGGATCGAACCCCTCCTGGTCCCTGAGCCTGCTTGCAGGTGTCCTTTTCCTCCCCTCCCTTCCTTTCTCTCTTTCTCTTTCTTCTCTCTCTCTCTCTCTCTCTCTCTCTCTCTCTCTCTCTCTCTCTCTCTCTTCTTTCTGTGTGTGTGTTGTACTGGGGATTGAACTCAGGCTCATGTGTGCCAGACACGTGGCCAACCTACATTCTCAGTCCTAACATTCACCTTTTTTTTTTTTTTTTTTCTTTTTTGATGACCACTGATCTTTCTTTTTCTTTTTAACTCCTGTGATACTGGACATAGAACTCAGCAACTTTATGCTGAGCTACAAACCAAGCCCTTTTGCGACATAGTCTCGCTAAATTGTCCATGCTGGGATTGAATTTGTGATCCTTCTGTCTCAGCCTCCCAAGTGCTGGGATTATTTAAAGTGGGCACCACCATACCCAGTTGATTTCTTTCTTTCTTCTTTTTCTTTCTTTCTTTCTTTCTTTCTTTCTTTCTTTCTTTCTTTCTTTCTTTCTTTCTTTTTTGTTTCTTTTTTCTTTCTTTCTTTTTCTTTCTTCTTTCTTTCTTTCTTTTTCTTTCATTCTAAGGTATTGAGGATTTACTTTTATGGATGGAACAAATCAAATATGTTCTGGAGCCAGAGCGAAGGCGGGTGAACAGGCTCCCAGTAGCTCCCAGGGTAATGGCAAGGCTCCTTTCTGTACCCAGTTCCAGGGCTGCTTTTTCCTCATGCCAATAAGGCCTTTGAAATGGTTATACTATCAGGAACTCACTTGACCTTAATATAGGGGAATGAAACTCCCAACCTGAAAGGTACCTGGGATGAGTACGTGTTCTCTAAAACCAAAGAATTAATTTTAGGAATAAATGGAGGTTAAGAACAGAATATATACGGGCTGGTGAGATGGCTCAGTGGTCTAAAGCACCTACTTAGAACAAGCTTAGCAAAGCACAGGGACCGCGGTTCAATCCCCCAGCACCACATACCAGCCAGCCACGCCCCCTGGTGGGCTAAGCTGGCCACACACACACACACACACACAC
>NW_004524643.1:3598828-3606760 GCF_000260255.1 Octodon degus
AAAAAAAAAAGTTATTTTAAAAAAAGAACAGAATATATTTATTGGGGGGTGGGAAGAAAGCTCGTGTCCAAGAAAGGGACAGAAGGGGGACCCAAGTGGGTTGTCTCTGTTGATTTCCTTAAGAGCTATTTAATGGTCAATTCTTCAATGTGTGTATAACACATATTTTTCTTAGTTTTTCCTCTGTTCACAACACTTTGAATCAGACACATCAACAGACAAACCCAGTTACATTTTCCTTTATGGGTTATGGATTCTTTTTTCTACACATGGGGTAGATTTTCAGTGAAGTTAAAAAAACTAACGCATTTGTGTCTCTTGCTTGCTTGGGTTCCTTCCCGTGCCTACACCCAAATTTTTAGTTACAATTTTGTATTCTTTTTCTTAAAGAGAACCCTCAAAAGTATATCAACTTTTTGTTTTGTTTTTTAAGACAGGCTGGTCTTAAACTCAGTGTATAGCCCAGGTGACCTTGAATTTGCAGCGATGCTCCTGCTGGGGCTTCCTGAGCGCTGGGATTACAGGTGTGCACTGCCACCCCCAGCTCAAGAGTCTATAAACCTTCACTCCACAGACTTTAGAACATCCTCTGGTACTAAGAAAGGCCACCGCCACCGTACCGCTAATTATGGAAACTGCTCATGTGATGATATAATTTGGAGGATTATTTTTATTTTCCAAATTTTAGTAAATTTAGTAATCTACTAGTGCAATAATTTCTTCAAAGACTTCTTAGACTTAAGTAGAGCTCTGTTATTTGTGATTTATTCCTTAGTTCTCCCAAGACTTTTCCTCCCCTTGGTTTGTGGGTTCTGGGGAAAGAAGAGGGAGGGAGGTGGGAGGTACAGTGACCCCCACTGGGGGCGGTGGTGCTGGCATCAGGGAAATGGGGTCATTTCCTATCACTATGGTAACAAAGACCCCCAATGGGGTGGCTTCAAATGCCTAGAGTTGTTTCTCTCACCGTTCTGGAGGCAAGAAGTCCAAAGTGACATTTGGGGGCCTCTGAAGACTTTGGGGGAAAATATGCTGGGAACCTTCTTGGCTTCCTGGGTCATCCACGACCCTCGTTTCTTGGCTATCAAGTCGTCACCCCCAAGCTGCCTTTGTTACTGCCCCCTCCCCCCCACCTCCGAGTGTCTGTATACAGCTTCTTTTCTTACAGGACGCTGTCATATCAGATTAGGGCGCATCCTCGTGATGTCATAACTTGGCCACATTGGCAGCTGTTTCCAAGGGGGGGGGTCACCCTCACAGGTGCTGGACCAAGATTTCTGCCTAGCTTTGGAATTGGGGGGTGGAGTTTAACGCATGGCGGGGGACTGAGGCTGGGTATCCTCTCAGCTCAGTGCTCGTGGTATGCGGGCTTTCCTTCCTTTTCTCTTTTCCTGCCTCCCCGCCACCCCAGGCAGTGTGGTGCAGTGGTTGTCAGCACCGGCTCTGAACCGCAAGGCAGCACATTGGTCAACCTAAATGGTGACTCTAACGTGCTTAGTGTAGCCCAGCATGTGCTTAACGCTTAAGTAAAGTGAACCTGAGACGCTGTGATTCTGTGCCTCCCGCTGTGGTGCAGGCCTGGGCTGACCCTGAGGGATGCGCAGACACTAAGAGGTGGTGACTCTCCCCCGACAGCCCACCCCACCTAGCGGAAAGCAGAAATCCCTGCCATGGCCACGGAGTCTCCGAGTCATCCTGCCACCCTCTGGTCTAAGCAGGTCACTTCCTCTCTCCTTGGCCTCACCGGCCTGCTGGTGGCTCCACATGGCCTGTGGCTTTGCTGGCCTGTGCCTGCTGGGCTTCTTCACTGGCTTTCGTCATCGTCGTTTTTGTTTTTGTTTTTTGCAGTACTGGGGATTGAACTCAGGACCCTGCGCTTGCCAGACAGGCTCTTATTCTACTGAGCTATCTCCCCAGCCCTTCCATCATCTTTGCCTAGCGCTTCCTCTCACACGCAGCCTCCCCTGGTGCCTACTTCAAGCAGCACCCACACTGCTCCTCTTTCCCGTTTTACTTCTTTTACAGATAGCATTTTGCACTACCTGACATTATATTTATTTACTGTCGTCTTCTCTGTTACAGTTTGTGTCTAGTTGTCCCCCTAAAGCATCATGCAGTCATGAGGTGGCCTCTGGAGTTGGTGATTAATTCTTGATCCAATGCTGGGATTATGCGTGTGAGTAACCTGGGGCAGATACTCTGCATTGCAATGTAAGGAGGCAAGAAACCTCCAGTAACTGTGAGCTAAATAAAACTTTCCTTCCTTCATTTTGAGTGTGTGGTATTTGTCCCAGGAAGGAGAGAAGAGAAACTGAGATAGAATTTGGTAACAGGAGTGGGGTCATTATAGTGGTTAAACCTGACCATGTGGAGTACAAGCTTTTGGGAATGGTTTATGGGAAGAGATAGGAAAGGCTCAGAGATGTTGCCTACAGGTGATTCTGGTCGAAGCTCAGAAGACCAGAAGGCTGATGGAGATCCTGCCTGTAAAGACCAGGCCGCGGATGTTTCTGCTGGGAAAAAGGACTGTATTGGTTGTTAGATCCAGATTATTTGTGTTATGGCTTGGCAGAAAGTTGTTCTGCATTTTGCTTACATCCAGAGACTTTGCCTGAGACTGAGATTACATGCAATGGACTGATTAATCTGGCAAAAGAAATGTCAAAGCAGCCAGATATTGAGGCAGTGGAATGACTATTGTTGGGGTTGTTAGTCAGATTTATGTTGAGAATCAAGAGCAAAGAGCCCAGTAGATGACTTAAAATGTGAGTTTGGCTAGAATGGAAGCTCCAATAAAGCTGTGGAATGCAAAGATAGAGCTGAGAGGATCTCCATTGCTGAGAAGGATCAAGAGAATAGAAAAGATCTCCTGAGGACATCACAGGAGGTAGGTCTCCCCCCTTTGCAGCCTCAGAATTGCAAGGATGAAGGACTTTGCCTTGAGGGGCAAGCCTCAGAGCCCCATGTTCCAGAATGGAGTAGTGACCACACCAGGTCCCAGAATGGTGCTGGCATGGAGAATTTATTCCTCGAAATCAGGGTCAGAATGCTCAGCAATCCAGGCACTGGACCTGTACAGCCAAGAGAGAAGGAAGCCTGGCTACTGCTCCAGCTGGCAGTAGACCTTGGCATCATCCATGTGGCCTTGGTTTTAGGCACTTGCAGAATGCAGGAGTTCTGAGGTTAAGAAGGCTTCCACCTAGATTTCAGAAGGCCTGGCAGGCCAGGCAGTGTGTCCCTGAAAGAGCAGTGTGTGAAGCTGTGAATGAGAAGCCTATTCAGTGGAAGCCCTAGACATTTTGGAAAAGCCAGAAATGTGGACCATCTAAGAGAAGCTGCAAGAAGGGAACAAAGCAGGCCTGAGAAAGAAGCCATGGGAGCTACCAGGAGAAGTGCCATAGGGGTGGAGATATGTAAGGCTTTTGGAGCTCACAATTTACAGATTGCTTTGGATGTTCCACATGGAACTACAGGACTTAATGTTTGCCCTGCTGGATTTTGGGCTTGTGTTGGTCCCAATGCTTTCTATTCTCCTGTTGTTTGTACCTTTTGGAATGGTAATGTTTATCCTGTGCCATTCATTGGATGTTGAAAGCGTTTAACTTTTTATTTGTACAGGGGTTCACAGCTAAGAGTTTGCTTTTGATCTTGAAGGAGACTTGAGACTTGGACTTTTTAGGAATGCTGAAACTGTTAGGACTTTGGCAATTCTTAGAGGGGGACTAAAATGTCTTTTGCATAAAGGAATTTGCATGAGTATTTGGGGTTCCAGGGGTGGAATGCTATGATTTGTGTCTAGTTGTTCCCTCAAAGGCTCATGCAGTCATGAGGTGGCTTCTGGAGTTTGTGATTAATTCTTGATCCAATGCTCAGATTATGGTGTGAGTGCCCTGGGGCAGATGGTCTGCAGTACAGTGTACGGAGAGGAGAGAGGCTGGCTAGCTGCCTGGGCTGCTGCCGTTCCCTTTGCTCTCTGCTCTTTGCCGCCTTTGTGAATGGCTGCTCTCTGCAATGTGCCGCTCTGCCTTGGAGCCAGCTGAGGATGAACTGAAACCTCCAGTAACTGTGAGCTAAATAAATCTTTCCTTCCTTCGAGTATCAGATATTTGTCCTAGCAACGAGAGTAACTGAGACACTCTCCTATCACTGGTTTGGCTTCAGATGTCACACAGATACCTGAGCAGCCCTTATCACACATGTCACTGTGACACCTACAATGACAAGGGACCAAGCTCTGGGTGCAATTCTCCCTTGGCCTGTCTTAGTATGGTTTTGCTTTCCTTTGGGGTGTAGGGCAAGAACCTCCTGTGGTACCCGCAGGGGTGCTCCTGTGGGGCCTGCAGAGGGCGCTGTAGATAGTGCTCCTCCTGGTGGCAGTGTTGGGTCCCAACCCCTGAGGCCACCCCAGCTGTGTGACTGTTTCTGCCACAAGTGTCTGTGGTCCAGGCTTTTGCTTTTCCTTGTTTGGACGTCTCTCCATCTAGCAGGAAAGTGCTGTGTAAATCCTGAAAACGGAGTCATAGCTGGCTGGTACAGCCCCCTCCATCAGGGTGTTCCCTCAGTTACAGGAGACCATGGACAGTGGAGGGGTGATGGGTGGGTGCTCCATGGCCACAGGAAAAAGGCAAAGCTGGGCTGCCCACAGACAGGGCCACCTGCCAGGACAGCCCGATGTGCTCCCGGGGGTTTCCTCCTCCCAGTTACCTGGCACTGTGTCACATCCAGGATGGCTGTTTCCCTGCCTGACCCTGGCTTGCTATAAGGATGGCCCTGAGGTAGCTCTCAACTTTCACTAAATTCTTGTGCTGCAGGGAGCTGGTGTTTTCAGTCTGGCTGGAAAAACTGGGAAATGGTAGAGTTGTGGCCATCACAGATGCCACCAACTTGTTCCCTCCTCCTCCATTTGCTTATCTAGCCTGTCTACAGCTTCTGTGTAGCAGGCTGGGCAGATGGGCACCTAAGTTATTTCTGCTTAGTGTCTCAGCTAGAAAGCTTATCCAGAGTGACATGAAGTCAGTGTTTAAGGAAACGCTCTTCCAGGACCAGGAACCTTAACTTTGCATCCAGAGCCCTCTCCCTGCAAACTGTATAAAGTTTATATCCACAAGACCCAAACGTTGCTACACCCAGAACAGTGACTGAGACACGTGAGGACAGGGAGGGAGCAGGCAGGCCTGAGGTGGTGACAGGGCTCCAGATGGGCAGGTTCTTGCTTTGGCTGCACACCCTTCTTCCCACTTAGTCAGTCAAGCCCTGACAGAACACAGGCGCCGAGGCCTGGTCATCTGCTAAAGTGAAGGCTGTCAGGGCTGATGGCTGCCTGAGCAGCTAAGGTCAGAGTGGTCTTCCGCTTGGGGCACTTACCCTGGCTGGCCTCCTGAAGGAAGGCAGATGGTAGCAGGGGAGGCTGTAGGGCTTAGCAGGCTGTTTGCTCTCCTTGTAGGTTCCCATTAAGTGGAGTTCCAACTATTTCTTGTCTTAGCTGTCTAATTCACAAATTTCCTTTTTGCAACCAAGAACTGACTGATACAAGCACACTCCTGTCTTTGCAGAGTAAGACACACAAGAGTGAGCCACCAACATCTGACATCTCAGTGGGGACAGTCTAAGGAAAGCACTGCTGCAGGCGTGGACAGCACAAGAAGGGGCCCTGACGGGAAGCAACAGAGGCCAAATCAAAGATGACTCCCGGCTACGTGCTGAGCCAGGTGGCAGTTTTAAGCTCCTCTTGTTGTCTGGCTGCTGCCAGACTGTGGTGGGAAAAGATGCTCTCTGGTCAGTTACCAGACTGAGCAGCCGGGAGTGGGGCCAAGAAAGCCAACCCTGTACTTGCTCATTCAAGGCATGGGGTGGGGTGCAAGGGAGTACAATTTTACTGAGGTTTGAAATTGCAATTTAGTGAATAATGGGAGACAAGGCAGACAGGTAGGGTAATAAAGATGCACACGCTGATAGTGCCCAGGGTCTCCTGCAAGGTTCAGCGGAGCACATCCAAACAGCTTTCTCCAGCAGTCCATGAGGTTTTTCAGGCAATCCAGTAGCATCAGGGGTACAAAGATGAAAGCACAACTTCTATTACACTTGAACCACAAAGCAGCACAAACCCTGTGCAGTGCACAGGGCAATTTTGCTCAGCTGGAGCCTGTGAACTCACTTGGGTGGCTCCCCCAACCCCACACAGGTTACCACTGTGGGGTCCCATCACTCTATACCTTCAAGAGCCAGACAGGGACAGACCACTGCAACGCACAGCTTAGCCTTCCAAGTCAAGTCTTTTTGAGACTCAGGTCCCTGTCTAGCCTAGACTTTGCCATACTTGAAACTTCCACCAAGTGGATAGCACAGAGACTGGGGGTTCAATCCCTGGGCCTGCTGTACCAGCCCCGCTGCAATAGCAATTGAGACTGGGCATGGTGGCATGTGCCTGTAATCCCAGCTCTTGGGAGCCTGACAAAGGATCTACAAAGTGTGGTACAGGGTTTCGGGATAAGTCCTGTGGGGACTTGACAGAACTTGTCAGATACAAAAGTTACATTTCTTGATATATAGGTCTTGCTTTTAACTATCCAGCAGAGAAATATAGAAATGAGGTATGAAAAGTGAAGCCATGTTAATATGCAGTTGTGGAAAGCTCTAGTCAACAGATTTGGACATTGCCAGTCCTGTGGACGACCCACAACTATTGTGGGCTACTGAACTATATTTTGATGAATTCATGCACCTACAATATTTGGATGGTAATGGAATACCAATCTCTGACAAAACTAAACAAAAAAGATACAAATGAATGACAATTTTTTATCTGTACATACAAAACAGGATAGCCATTTCTTTTAATTCAGTAAGATTTGTATTAATAGTGTTTGAACCAGTTATGATGTCTGTATCTTGTGCTATGAATGACTACTAAGACAATATGCAATTGCTGTAACTCCTACCAACCTGTTTTGAAACTGTCTCACTGTAATTTTTTTTCTCATCACTATGAGTCTGCTCTAGCAGTGAGACCCTGAACACCCTTGTACACCTTTCCCTAAGATACAAGGGGGAAAAAAAAAAAAGAAAAAGAAAAAACCTTCCATTAAAAGTTATGGGGGCTGGTGAGATGGCTCAGTGGTCTAAAGCACCTACTTAGAACAAGCTTAGCAAAGCACAGGGACCGCGGTTCAATCCCCCAGCACCACATGCCAGCCAGCCCCGCCCCCTAGTGGGCTGAGCTGGCCACACACACACACACACACACACACACACACAAAAAAAAAAAAAAAAAAAAAAAAAAAAGTTATGAACTGAGGCTGCTCGTAAGGCAAGCCTTGACTCGACACAGGCTGCACCAGTTTGGTGATCTACCTGTGAGGTGTCCCCAGGCCCAGACCTGGCTGTTCTTGGTAATATGGTCCAGGCCTACAAGCATGTTTAAAAAGCTAAAGGCAGTTTGTAATAAAAATGCCTCCATATAGACCAAGTCAGATAACCTCAGATTTCTTACAAGGAAGTGGTCTTTGGAATGCAAGGACAGCTACTGGAGTGATGCCTGTACCACAACTATGCTTACAGATCACATCTACTTTAGTGTGACAGGTAAAACCATGTTATTGTTCTGGTCAGTTCTGAGGAGTTTATGAACTTGTAAATGGGAAAGGGACCCTCTTGAGGTAATGGAAGAGGGCAGGGAAACAAAAATTAAGGTATATCATGTACCTAGTACCATCCCAACAAATGTAATAATTACTACGTAATACAAGCATATACTAATAAAAATTCTCAATTGTTTAAATTGAAATGGGTGTCCTCAAAAAATTCTCCATAAATCTTGACATTTAAAGCATATACAACTACATCAAGTATCACAATGTTTATTGATAGATACAAGTATATAAAATCAGGGCATGAACATGACTTGATAAATTAAGTAGACTTAATTTCAATACTATA
>NW_004524643.1:3607480-3608495 GCF_000260255.1 Octodon degus
AAGGCTTTGGCTGGTTCTTTAGTCAGCTTCTTCTTCAGATTCTTCTTCTTCAGCAGTTTCTAGCCAAGTCAGCCACTGATTCACCTGTGAATTGGATTTGTAAGTGAGGCAGTACATGTAACAAATAAGCACCAACCTTTACTTTGTACCACATATATTTTAGTACAGGAACAGCTGTACGTGCAGTATTTACAAATTAACCTTAGTTTCAACACTTGGCCAGTTAATATTTCAAGACCCCCACTCAGACTATGAACACTGCTCCTCTAAATCTATCAACAGGATTTGGGGTGGGGTGGGGTGGTCCTAAAAAGCAGACTTCCAGTCACAACTCCAAAGTATTCTAGATATCCCCCAAAGACAGAGCCAAGGGCATTAAGTGCTGTAAGTGAGGACGGTGCTCACTAGGCTCCGTGTAACCAGTAAGTATGAAGAAGCTATAAGACCAGTGTTTATAAACCAAAGTCTGCTCAGAAAAGCTACTTAACAAAGTTAACTAGATTATGTACCACGAAGACCTACCAAATCAGAAGTTTTGGAATTACAAAAAGAACCTAAAAAAACTACTCAGTAGGTGACCTTAATGTGTGAATTCCTCAGAGCTGATTTCACTTACTAAGAAAATCCAGAGCAAGAAACCAGGAAGTGTGTCTCTCCCCTTATATTTTTCAAAATGCTTATTTCCAAATTTCCATAACCACCCAAACTGATTAGCCAATCTGATGAGCTACCCAATTTAACAGCTTCATACTATTGGCACTTAAGCATGTTTTTAAGTCAGTTTTACCTCCTTTTCCCACTGTCCATGTAACTCCATCTTTTAAAACACTGCAGAGTACATGTGGGTGAAAAACTATCTTTTGCTTGTTTACAAAATAGTAATAAACTGAGAAACACCAAGCCAGATTTCTGTAAGATTTACCTGGAACAAAGCCTTGCCTTTTCCTGGAAACTCTTGAGTTATATCTTCTTTCCAAGCCAAGAAAGCTTCCTCTTCAATAATTTCCATGTCATA
>NW_004524643.1:3611960-3612650 GCF_000260255.1 Octodon degus
ACCTGGAACAAAGCCTTGCCTTTTCCTGGAAACTCTTGAGTTATATCTTCTTTCCAAGCCAAGAAAGCTTCCTCTTCAATAATTTCCATGTCATAAAAGTGAACAAAAAAGCGGAGTAACATGCCTAAAACGCGAAATAATTCCATTGTTCTGTGTGCTCTCTCAGCAGGTCTGTGCCCATGCCCATTCCCCTGGCATGAACCACACCACCTCACCTTTTGGGAAGTTGCTGTTGTAACAGTGCACCTGCAGAGCATACAGGGCACTGACCTGTAGATCCACATGATCATGAAGGAATTTCTGCATCACTGGCTTAAAAGAAAGCAGCAGTTGTTTTTCCTGCTCTAACTGTTCTTTGGAAGGAGCAGAGGAAGAATCTGTTTCATCGCTGGGTGGGCTTACTTCACTAGAAATATACTGTAAGAAGCTAGGAAGGAAAAAAAAAAGATTGTTAGATCACTAAAGAACAATTTCTAACTGAAACCATTCAGTCCCAATCTTATGGACTTGATATTTCCCAATACAAAAATGTTACTGTACAAGACCACCATATTACCTAGTCATTAAGATGTTCACAAATCCTTTATCTACATGAAGTTTGGGAGAGATATTATCTTTTATCCATTTATATATGGTTTGAGGGGATGGATCCAACTTTATTTGCTTCAACAGTTCCTTCTCCAATTTGAG
>NW_004524643.1:3613602-3614822 GCF_000260255.1 Octodon degus
TCCTTTGATGGTGGTGGCTTTTTGCTGGTCTTGGCAGGCTTTTCCTGGATAAGTGGTGGATTAGTTTTGAGACCAAGCTGAGGTGTCTAGAAAACAAAGCAATGTGACAGAAGTGTTTTTAAAAAAAAGCTCGTGACCTTAGAAGGAAAAAAAAAAAAAAAATGACATCAAAACAAGTGATAATGTGGCTAGGGAGATAGCCCAGTAGAATAAGTGCTTGTCTGGCAAGTGCAAGGGCCTGAGTTCAATCCCTGGTACCACCAAAAAAAAAAAAAAAAAAAGTCATAAAGTACAATGACAAATGGTGCCACCCTACGAATCCATACCTGTCCCAGAGGTGGTGTCTGAGTGCGTGGTGGTTGTGCACTAGGAGGAATCATAGTTATCTGGGGCTGAAGCTTTGGCACTTGATTTTTATTCATTAGGAACGACTGAGCAGGCCTCAAGCTAATCTGGAATTGAGCACAAGTCATGACAGACACATAAGTCAACAACATGTAGTCACTGGTAAACTTAGCACTTTAACATCTTATAATTCTATATACGTATCATAGAACCTAGGGTATAAATCTCACTAAAAACCTAAAAAGGTTGTTTCAAGCCAAGTGTTGTGGTACAGGCTTTCTGTAATTTCAGCACTCAGGCTAAGGCAGGAAGATCAAGTCTGATGTGACCCTGGGCACTTAGTAAATTCTTATCTCCAAATAAATACAGGAAGAAAAGGTCTGGTGATAACAGTTTAGTACAGGGTTTAAGACCCAGAACCACAACAAAAAACAGTATCAGGTTTAGTTTCAAACAATAAATTCTCCTAGAATGAGCATTATTAAAATTTGGAAAAACAGTTGTGCTTTATTCTTAGCAACATCACACTGTTTTTAGGGGAACCATGAAGAGCATCTTGACATTTTCCTCATTCTAACACTTTTCATACTTGCCCTCATATCTCATAATCTTCGCTCATAGGACGCTGGACATCCAAAGAGAGAAAAAGAAGTGCAGAAAAAGAGAGAAGAAAAAGAACTCCAGCATAAGTCCTCTTAATAACGCGTCTTTTTATAATCATCGGGCAGTAGATTTCTGAATTGACAAACTACCAAAAATAAGTAACATAGGCAAATGTACCTCATCTGCATTAAGCTGTCCTTTCTTAGAAAACCGAGGTGGCATATCCTTCGACTGTCCTTGCAGCTGGGATAAGAGTCCCTGACTCTGGTTAT
>NW_004524643.1:3616407-3617538 GCF_000260255.1 Octodon degus
TCTAACCTAGGTCCCACTGTCCTCATTATCTGACAGAGGCACTCCAAATCCTCTCCCATATCTTTGAGTTGGACTCTCTTCTTCTTTTCCAAAAGCTACCAAAAGAATAAAATGCCACACATTTATGAAATTTTAGTTATTCCAGTTCACAGTACTTCCCCCCGAGGTCTGCTCTATTCCTAATTTCTATAGCAGCCCAGAACAGTGCTGTGGTGTTTAATCCCTTCCACAAATTGAGCAATTTTATTTTTGTCTTTTAGAAGTTCAGACTGGCCTTGATCTCACTTTGTAGCCCAGGCCAGTCCTGAATTCACAAAAATCTTCCTGCCTCAGCCTCCCCAGTGCTAGGATTACAGGTATGTGCCACCACACCTGGCACAAACTGAACCAGTTAAATAAATGCAGACAACAGCTTTATTGCTACTTTTGTAAAATTCAGTACATACTTCACGCAGGTCTATTTAAGTTTTGGTGGCTACCTATCTACAAGCTTAAGATCCATGTATCTTCTCAGATGGTACAAAGCAATTATAGTTGACCCATCTCAGTATTATTCCCACTATCTTAACTTAAGCCTAAACTGCCAGTCATACTTACTGTTTTGATGCACTTATGAAGGATAGATTCATGAATAAGATCAAGCTTGCCAAGTTCTCCAATGAATTTGATGTTCCCCAACATCTTGATCTTAGCAATGGCTCTCTGTTCCTCCTCCTCGGGGAGAAGGGGATTTTCACGTTTATCATAGACTGAAAGAGGGAAAACACACCAAATAAAGTCATTACGTGGAAATTAGGCTTTCACGTAAGTAAAGTACTAACATTTAGTATCAAAAATTTTTACCATCAACATTTCTGGTTCGGTTTTCAAATTCATCTTGTAATTTGGAAATTAGGAGGCGTCTGAATGTCTGTTTGGAAACAAAAACTATTTGTAGGCTTCACTAATGGAATTTTTCAAACCAATTTTAAAATAAGCCAGCAAAAACAACCACTTACTGTGCTTTGCTTCTGTCCTGGTTGACCCTCTGCTGCTGGGCCATCAAAGTTTGGTGCATCTTCTGCCAATCGCAGACATAGCTGAGCATACAGTGAGCTATACTTTGGCTCTTCTAGGGCTTTGTCCACAATC
>NW_004524643.1:3618348-3620537 GCF_000260255.1 Octodon degus
GACCCCTTTAAGGATGAGTTTAGACTCTACACCCACATTGAGGAGCTCAAGGCATAGCTTGTCAAACTTCTCAGGAGTAAGCTTATTTAATATGCTGTGGGAAAGAAATTGTATTTAAAATTTCAGCCAATACCTTTTAAACTATATTTGTATTTCTACTTGTTCCCTTTTATACTCAGATGTGCACTTACATTGCCAAAGAGACGTTAAAATAAACTTTTAGAGTATTGCAGTATCTCATCGGATTGAGGGGTGCCCAACTGTTTGACAAGAAACCTTTCTCTACGCATAGAGCACAAGGGCCTCAAGATGGATATGCCAGCACAACAGGGTTGAGTTATGCCCCACAGCTACAATCAACTTTGTAAGTCTCATCCCCCCAACCGATGGACTACACCTTAGTTTATAATAAAATCAACTGTCAGCACAACCAAATCACTGTCATAAGCCTTGCCTTGCAAGTAGCACATCATACACATTGCGATACAACTATTCTACACCTCTTCCCTCTTTTTTTTTTTCTCAGTGGTACTGGGGACCAAACTCAGGACCTTGTGCTTGCTAGGCAGGTGCTTATGCCACTGAGCTACCTCCCCAGCCCCTTTCCTCTTTTTCTGGAAAAACTGAGAAACTTACCCTCTTACTTTCCTGAAGATTGCATCATGTCGTTCTTTTTCATTTGCGGAGTTGTTTGCTGCGGAGTTGTCATCTCGTCTAGTGCTTCGTGCAGGAATCCATTTCTGAGCGTTTTGCCCTGGGGTTTTCCCCAGGAACTCGCTGATTAATAAAAAGTAGCAGATTTACAATTAAGAAAGCTTTAAAAGAATCCAGTCTCATAAGAGATGAAAAAATGATCAGAAATTTGGCTAAAAAAAAAAATGTAGGCTTTTCTCAACTTTCCTACAGAAAGCAACACTAGAAATTATTGGTTTCCAGCCAATAGTATGCATGAAAATAAGTTGACTATATAACAGATTCCTGGACCTACTGTCAGTTTCCACTTTAGCTAGAGTGGGCAGTAGCTTCAGAGTATAGATTTTAACACACACTTCCAGGTGGTGCCAGTGCTGTTGTAATTAGCACAAAGATGACTTTAGGCCACAGTCCAGGCACTTAACATCAGTTAGAAATGTAGACTTCGGAGCAACGATGAATCAGTAAAAATAATGTAATGGGGGGGGGGGATCAGTTTGAGAGCAAATTCAAAGTATATGACCTAGCTAAAAGGTTGCTGTATTTAGGTTTATTCAGTAGGAACCAATGCTCCAGCTAACACTAAGATTCCTTGACATCACCTTATACTACTACGTTATGCATGTTAAAAGACTTTAAAGCCGTTATTATTTATGAAAGTCATTGTTTTTTACATGTTTGCTATACCTGTTGCCAGCAGTCTTGGGATAGTGCTGAGGTGCACCCCTACTTCCTCCTCCGCCCGAAGAAGCACTATTTACAAGTAATGAAAAAAAAAAAATCTTACTACACAGTATCAGCTACTTAATAGGTGGTGAAAGTTATTCCGGATCTTAAAAATATACCTCCGATAAAGAATAAACGGGCCAAAGGAAGGCCAAATAATTACACTTACTATTCATACAGTAGTAACTATTAGCCAATTGCCAAAATTTGAGGTCTATTAAATTACATCAAGGCAAAACTATTTAAAGTTTTGTTGATTTCACTTTTCAGAAAAATGCCAAAATAAATTTTCACGTACCTGAAACGAGAAGCACCCCCTTCTGCAATCGCACTCTCCACTTTGGCGGCTTGACAACGAAGAATCTTCAAAAGAATAATATTAATGGATGGGGTGGGGAGGGGAGGGGATGGGAGAAATGAAAAACCTAGAACGAGAAAGAGCACCAGAGTTAGATGCTGCTAACATTCAGACCCCTAAACCTTCATTCAACTATAATTCCAGTTAGGACGCGGGCGCTGCAGTTGACCCAACTTTCACTGCATTGCAGATCTCTTAAGACTAAAATTAGAACGTACTCTAAACACAAACGGACAGCAGATTCTATTTTGTTTCGCCACCTGGAAACTCCCGGGCCTTCCAGATCGCAAGGACAGCCTGCTCAGAAGCCCGGGGCCACCTCACGCCGCCTTCCAAACCCAGCCCGCAGGCCCGCGCCGGGCGCACATGGGCAGCGCCGCCGTCCTCCGCCGCGCCCGCCGAGGGCGAGGGC
>NW_004524643.1:3620922-3669506 GCF_000260255.1 Octodon degus
CCTGCCCGCGCCCCCGCCGCGCGCCCGCGTCACGCTTGCCCGCCGGCCGACGCCGCGCCGGGACTCCGTCGCCCTGACATGACCCGGCGGCCGCCGAGAACAGAACGCACTTTTCCTTCTATTCTGTCAACAACGGGGAAGACAACAGGCACCAGGGCTTTCCAAGGGCCGGAAAAGCAGAGGAACACTCAAACAGGGCCACCCCGCCCGGCTCCGCCTGCGGCCGCCATTTTGTACCACTCGAGAAGACGCGGCCGGGAACGGCGGCCATTTTAGAGCGCTCGGCGGTGCCGGCGGCGCCGACTCCACTCACCTTCACCGAGAACTCAGCAGCTGCCCTAGCAGCTGCCTGCTCAGGATCCGGTTGTCGGGGACGGGGGAGGGAAAGGGAAGGGGAACGGAAAACAAAAAAGGGGGAGGGAGGGGAAGGAAGGAGTCGCGACGACTGGAAGCTCAGCTCAGAGGAGTCGCCGCTGCAGCCACCACCCGGTACCAGCCGCCACCTCCATAGAGCTCCAACTCACTGCTGGCGCTGAGGCGTGTCTGAAGCCGAACTTATCACTCTGGGGCAGCCGAACCCACCAGAGCCGCCCGGAATGGCTCCTTCGCCACCCAATCGACAGCCCAGTTGCCGCGCATCGCCAATCCGCGCGGGGCAGGGGCGGAGCCACACGCAAGTTTGGTTGCGGCGCACCCCGCCGCAGTGCGCAAACCCGTATTCGCGAAGGCTCTGGGGCCAGGCGCTGGCGTACGGGGAGCGGCGCGCCGTCGGTCTGCGGCCGCTAGCGTAGTGCGGCGAGGCTCGCGTCTGAGCCGCCGAGCTGCCTGCTTTTCCGACACGGGCTCTTTGTTCCCTGCGTCCTGGGTCCAGTGCACAAGCCCCTTTTCTGTCGTCCTCGTTTTTGCTCCGGGAATACGGGAAGAAAATGCACGTTTCGCTTACCTTACCCGACTCCGGTATGTGCCGGGTCAGAGCGCCGGGCTTCTGGGCGCTGCAGGAGCTGCGGCTGCGCTCCGGGCCTGACTCCCTGGGACCGGGCCGCCGGCTGGGCCTCGCGCCCCCGGGGCGCCGCGCGGGGCACCGCCGCCCGTCTCCAGGCTCCGGGCTCGGCAGCCTCTGGGGAGAGCCCTGAGGCGACAAGGCGTGCACCTCAGCGCGGAGAGAAAGCCTTCCGGCTCCTCGGGGAATCACCCTCCGCGGAGTGAACGAGCGGGACGACGGGAAGAGGACCGTCGTGAGCTCTGGCCAGAAGCCGCTTTCCCCGAAGGAATGTGTGGCCGGCGTCGCCCGGGAATGCCCGGCGTGTGCCAGGCTTCTCAGAAGTGTTTGCACAGCGCGGGCGTTTGGAAGATTTTAAATTGCTAGCTCCTCGTTCGTTTTTTATTCTTTAAAAAATACGTTAAAGATTAGAAAGTGCATTTTCATTTTATGTAAAGTTCACGTACGGAGGATTAGGTTTTTCAAAGCTGGCAGGTAGAGCCATTTATACTTCCCAGGTGATACTATAAAGGATGAGTTGTATTCCATCGTTGGCGACAAAAATGGAGTCATGTTTCCATATACTTAACAAGAAATGTCCCCATCTCCATTTTGAATATACAGTTCTTGATACCGAGTGTAATAAGTGTATGTGTTTTAACATGCGTGACCTAAAAGTCAATGCATATAAAGGGCATGATTTTCAAAGACCCAAACTTTGTTTTGACGTGTCAGAATAGCTCTTGGTGTTGAACACGTAGAGTCCTTAATGTCATTTTCAGGAGCAGTGTACTGTACTGGACACCTAAATCTGACAAAAGGGTGTGGTGTGGCTGTGAAGGCTTCTGCACCCTTCTAGCATCTTTAGATCTCTGCTTTTGGAATAGTGCTTAGTTTCCCACCGTACTACATGCCAACTAGTGCTATAAAACCCATTTCACTTCAACTTTTGAGAACTGGGGGAAAAAAAACCAAAACAACTGGGAAAGCCACTTTTGTACTTTCTGTCAAAAAAAGGTGCAAACTAATTTTTGGGAAAGGTACACATTTTGTTTCAAATAAAAGGTTCCATTGTGTAATTTCCGTACACTTCTAGCTTCAGGATAACATCCGGATACTTCTTTATAATTTCCTTAGGGATTTTGTCTGCAAAAATGCTTTTATATATATATATATATATATATATATATATATATATATTTTCACATAACTTTTACATTTCTCATATACAGTCTAATGTTGTACATTTGACAATTTGAAGAATGGTGTTTGAAAACATTCTCGTCTACATGTCAAAGAGAATAGTCATTTTGCCCTAAAACTTGGATTTTTTTTTTTTTTTTTTTGAGACAGGGTCTTGCTGTGTAGTTCCCGCTGGCTTTGAGCTCACTTTCTTGTAGCCACCAGGCTGGTCTCAAACTCAGCAATTCTCTGGTCTCAATCTCTCCAGTGCTGTGATTACAGGTGTGCTGTACCATACCCGGTTCTGGATATTCTAATACTTATGGAACTTGAAACTCAGTGATTATAAAATTTTTAAAAAGGCTTTATAGGGCTGGGGATATAGCTCAGTGGCACAGTCATGAGTTTGATCCTGGTTTTTTTTTTTTACAGTTTTTTTAAAAAAGTAATAAAAGGTTTTACTTAATCTTTTATTTAATCTTTGTTAATTGTCAGTCTCTCTGCTATGAGCTTTGCAAGTATGAATGGATGTGAGAAACTGAACCAGGAACTAGTAAACTGAGGTAAAAAATTAAAATGTGGCTAAAACACAATCTTTCAATTACTTTTTTGTTTTTTTTCCCGTGGAACTAGGGATTGAACTCAGTCCCTTGCGCTTGCCAGGGAAGCGTTTATTCTGCTGAGCCATCTCCCTGGCCCTTTCAATTACTTTTTAATCATTCAGAGAAATACTCAGTTTTGAAATGTTTCCACCACATTTGAATACCTAAAATTTCACAAATTGCCCAGAATTTATGAAGTATAATCATAAAATATGGTAAATATGTGAATTAAAAAATAAAAGCATTATGGTATGTCCTCATTCATCTTATTCATTGGATCTAGCAAAAGTCAAAATAACCATTAAAGGTAAATATTTCCAGTTAAGACATGGAGGCAACCCTGACAACAGAACTAAAGACCCAAAGAGGACTTCAGCACTGCTTCAAATGTATCAAAAAAGATGGGCTGTGTCAAGGAGAATATTTTAAGGGAGACTAATGACAATGTGTCTGTTTTTATGTTTTATTTATGTATCTGGTACAGGGTCTTGCTATGCAGTTCAGAAGCTCAGACTTCTGTCTCAGCCTCCCCAGCACTGGGATTACAGTGTGTGCCCCTACACCCAGTTTTGGTGGCTGGCACTGCACCCCTGGGGTTCTGGGGCTGGCATGGCATATACCAGGGATCGAACCTGGGTCCGTGGCGCTTGCCAGGCAGGTGCTTAGACCGCTGAGCTATAACAATGTGTCTTTTACTGTAATAAGATTTTTAATTTAAACATTCAGGGCCAAGGAGATAGCTCAGTGGCAGAAGCGCCTGCCTGCCAGGTGCAAGGTCCTGCGTTCCATCCCTGGTACTGGGGGAAAAAAAAAGTCACCATATGTTTTGATCACTACTTGTACTTTATTATTTTTTTTCTCCTACTTTTATGTTTTAGCTCACAGAAAATTGAAAATTATTCATTTATTTTTGTCTTTTGAGACCGGTTATTGTTTTGCAGTTCAGGCTGGTGATAAATTCACTATCTGGTATAGGCTAGCCTCAGACTTAGGGATCCTCCTGCCTCAGCCTCCTGAGTACTGGGATTACAGGTGTGCACCATCACGCCTGGCTCAGAAAAATAAATTTTAAGCTAGTTTTACACTTCTATTTTTGTCATTTTTCTGTAAGAGTTCTAACCAGTTAACATACAGAGTAAAAACATGTATATACACTTTAACAGTCCGACACATTAATAAGTGTCTGGAAGCTAATGGTGAGCAGTTGGAGCGCCTCGCTTTTTTTATTAAATATAGTTGGTTTTTTTTTTTTTGCGGAACTAGGAATTGAACTCAGGCCCTTACAGAGCTATCTCTCGTCCCCTGGAGCATCTCTTGTAATTGTAGAAACCAAAGGTACCTTGTATTAATCTCATGATATCTTAAAAAATTAGGACTAAAATATTTATACAAGTTTTTCTTTTCCTGATGTACACTTTTTTTGGGATCTTTTTGAGATAGGTCTTGTTACATAGGTCAGGCTGGCCTTAGTTCACTGCATAGCCCAAGCTGGTCTCAAACTTGCAATGCTCCTCCTGCCACAGCCTCCTGAGTGCTGGGATCAGAGGCATGCACCACCATACCCAGCTGTATTTACACTGTTGTAACTAACATCAAATGCCGGTTATTAGTCTAGCAATATATACTACTACAGCATCTGCTATCTCTGCTGTGCTTGAGGATTCCCTTAATCTTGTATCTCAAGACACACTCTTATTTTAAATTCAATTTTTAATTTCCTTTTAATAAGAGAAGCAAATCTGTAGCCACAGTTTGGGCCACATAGTAGTTTTAGTGTTTTTTTTTTTTTAATTTTTTTTTAACATTTATTTATTTTGTGTGTGTGTGTGTGTGTGTGTGTGTGTGTCTAGCTCAGCTCACCAGGGGGCGCAGCTGGCTGGCATGTGGTGCTGGGGGATCGAACCACGGTCCCTGTGCTTTGCCAAGCTTGTTCCAAGGAGGTGCTTTAGACCACTGAGCCATCTCTCCAGCCCCAGTTTTAGTGTTTTGAACCAGGGATTGAACTCAGGGCTTTGTGCTTGCCAGGGAAGCAGTTATTCTACTGAGCCATCTCCCCGGCTCCTCCACATAGTATTTTTAAATACTTGACTTAGTTGACATTCAAATATTGGAAAATTGTATACACAAATCCAGATTTCCATCTTTTCATGAAACATCTTAAAGTATACACAAAACCTGAAATTCTTATAGGGCAACGTTTTAGCATAACTGAGTAGGAACTACTATTACATGTTTTCTCCTGGGGCTAGACATGTAGCTCTTATAGAACACTTGCCTAGTTGTGTGAGACTCTAGGTTCAATCCCAACACTACAAAAATAAATGAACAAATATTTTTCTATGGTTAAATCCTTTTTTTTTTTTTTTTAAGACAGGGTCTCCTATATAGTGCAGTGTGGCCTTGAACTGCTTCAGCAGTTCTCCTACTTCAGCCTCCCATGTGCTGGGATTATAGGCATGTTCCAACACACCTGGCTCAAGTTAAATCCAATTTAATAAACACATTAGTGTTATTATCTGGCCTCTATAAACATTTGCTTTTCTGAGGTAGTCAAATTCAACAGATTCAGTATGTAACTGAATTATAAGAGAAAGGAGTCAGTCTGATTCAGTTCAATTATCTCCCCTATCACTGTGTAATTTTAGGCTATTTAATTGCTTTCTCTCTCCTTCAGTTACTTAATCCATAAAATGGGAATGATAACAGTATTTGTGGGGTTGTAAAGACTGAATGAAAGCCTAGTGTGGTGACATAAGCCTGTAATTCCACTACTCAGGAGGCAGAGACTGAGGATCATTGAAAGTCTGAAGCCAAACGACTACGAAGTGGGTACAAGGCCAGCTTGAACTGCATAATGAAGTCTTGTCCCAAAATGACAAAAAACCCCAAAGACTAAATGAGACCATGTACATAAAACACATAGCATAGTCCTTGACATGGTGTTAGTTACCAGTGTTAACAATAAATCTGATTAACCAGATATTTCACAACTACTATAGTTTTACAAAGGATTTACTACATTGGAAATCTATACTGTTAGAACCTACATTTCTTCATCCTTTTAGTCAGGTTTAATATTTAGTTTCTAAGTCCTAGTATTATTTCTGTCTAAATGTTTCTTACATTTTTTTTCTTCTCTACTGTGCCATTGCACACATGCTTCCCAGATCCTAGTTTTTCTTACCTTCTGAAAAATTCTAGTTGTTTTTCTACAGCCTTTTCCCTGTAGAGTATACTCATATTAGTCTTCCTTAAAACACTTTTTTCCCCAACATATTATTAGCATGTCTAAGAATCTTAGTGCTTCACTATTTTTCTACTTTTTTTTGAGACAGGGTCTCACTATGCAGTTCAGGCTGTCCTTGAGTTCATGTAGCCCAGGCTGGTCTTGAAGTGACAATGATCCTCCCACCTGTCTCTTTTAGAGGCCTGAACCACCACACCCAGCTTTTCCTTTGCATTTTCTCTTTTTGAGATGGGGTCTTACTATGCAGTTCAGGCTGGCCTTGAGCTGTTGTAGCCTTGATTGGTCTTGGACTTGTAGTGATCCTCCTGCCTCAGCCCAGTCCTGGGATTACAGGCGTGAGCCAGTGCAACCACACCCAGCCTCTATACATGTTGATCTCAATCTTGGCTGCAAAAGGCAAGCATCTGGCAAACTCTTTAAATAATCTCCATCTCCAGATTGCTTCCAAGACCAGATAAACCTGGGAGTGGAATCTAGATACCCATAGTATTTAAATCTGTGTGCAGTCAGTGTTTGAGAACCACTGGGACAGGTCAGACCATAATTTACAGTTGAAGAAAATCCTGGAACACAGGAAATGTGTTTTAGGAAAGATGAGGCCTTTCCTCAGGAGGGAAACAGGCATCAAACCCAGGACTCTGGGGTCACACACATGCTTTTGTCTGGCTCTTGAGACCTTCATACTTTTGCCTTCACCTATCTCTTCGCTGGTCATAGTTTTCACCACTCCCAGACATTGAATCTTCTCTAAAGGAGCCAGTTAAACTGGAATTGCTGCCTTAAAAATTTATTCCCACGATGTCCCACTTTTTGCAATTTTAAGGCCACCCCTATTTTTCCATGCAATTATACCAATTTATCCCTGAAGCACAGATATAAGTATCAAAACTTCATTAAGTCTCCCCAACAGAATAACATCTGAACTTAATTTGGCATAAACGGCCTTTTGTAATCTGGATTTAGATTATTTCCCTATTTGTAGGTACATCCCTCCTTCATTCCTATAATAACCCTTAATCTAGTTTTATGGTACTCGTTTTGGTCCATTATAACACCAGTGGTTTACATTACATGATTATAAAGTTTGGTGGGCTTTGTCCACTTGGCTGAAAAAAAAAATACTTAATATACTAATGGCTAAGCAAGGAGTTTAGGCATAATCTGTTTTCAAAAGGCTCATGATCTAGATGAAAAAAAATGCACCAATTACAAAGGCAGGATAGAGTCAATGCTAAATCGGGCAACCAACACTGTAAGATTTCATAAAGGAAACAGATGAGGCTATAGCCATTCTCTCTTGGGTACTAGAATGATGATCTGGTACTTGACCTCACAGGCAAAGAAAGTTCTTGAGTGTACAATTCTAATGTTTTGTTTAAAGCTGATCACTGGGCTACAAAGTGAGCTCTCAAGGCCAGCCTGAACTACACATACCAGGGTGACAAAAAAAGAAAAAAAAAAAAAAGGCTGATCATGTTAATTAGAGTGTTATCTTATGAAAATTAACACTGCGGTCTCTGTACAATGAATTGGAGCCAAACTTAACAGAAGATGAATTAGCAGACTATATACTAGGGTTTATCTTGGGCCTTTTTCTTTCTGAGCACTTTTCCTTAACGTAAGTCAGCTGTTCTATGATAGTGTACCAGTCATTTGGTAATTTTCAAATTTATATCTCCACCTCTGACCTATCCCTCCCCAGTGCAAACAATATATGAGTATCATCTCTACTGAAGAGTGTACTACAATTTCTCCTTGGATATCTGGGAGGAATTTTTCAAACACACCATCTTCAGAACAGCTTCCCCTCAGTTGTTCACCTTCTGCCATTTGCTAAGGTCCAGACTCTATGGATCCCTCTTAATTCTTTCATCTTCCATTTCCAATCCTCAAAATGTTCTATTGGGTCTATCTCCAAACTATATGTAAAACTGGCCCACTTTTCGTGGTCTATATTATCATCACTTTAACCTAGCCACCATTATCTCTTGCTTGGGTTACTGTTAATGGTCTCCTCCTTCATCACTATCTCTTGCTCTTTACTGCATTCTCTGCCCAAAACTCAGTCATCAAATTGTAAACAAGATAATGCCACTTTCATGCTTAAAGCCCCTAATCATGCATACATATTTACAATAAAATCCAAACTTTTTATTATGGTCATCTGACATTGACTAACCCTTGAATATTACCTTGACCTCGGATTTTACCATATTTCTCTTGATCTTAGTTTAGTCACAGTGGCTCCTTTCTTTGAAATCATGTGATAGGTAAGCCAGATTATCAACTTGATTGTCCTGGGAGCCACCTACAGGATTAATAAAGACTATTTCTGTGTGTGTCCCTGAGGCAGGAGCTTCACTACTCCATCTAGTCCCTGCCTATTCCTTTTCCGCACACAGGTTCTTGGCTCCCCTGAAGTCAGCAATGCTGGCCTACTACACCCATGTGCTAGGATGTCCTTACCTTGAAGCCAGCCATCCATGGGCTGAGTCCTCTGAAACCATGAGCCAAATTAAACTCAATTGTGGGTGCTGGGCACTGTGTCCCAGTGACAAAAAGCTAATACATCATATTCATGAAAAACTTTCTATTTCTCAAACACACAAAACTTATGGCTACTTTCTCCAAGTTCTACAGCCCAAGAAACTCTTAAGTTTTTTTATGTGGATTTTTTTTTTTTTTTTTTTTTTTTTTTTTTTGTAATTTAGGTTCCAGCTTGAATAGCCATGTCTTTAGGCTTTAGAAAAACCTTCTCTGGTCATCTTATGTAATATTTCTTTTTCAAAGCACTCTATCATATTTCCCAATTTAATTTTTTCTTGTAGTCATCATTGTGTGAAATAATTTTTTGCATTCTCTTTCGTATTGTCTGTTCATGACATTAGGGTGCAAGCTGGTGGGGGGAGAGAGGTAGGAGGGAGGGAAAAGGCCCAAGATACAATATGTTTAGCAATACCCCATGATGACTGTATTTATCATGTTGCAAACACATACTCACTAAACAAGGAGGAAAAAAATAGCATGCAGGCTCAAAGACAGTGGAACTGTGACATCATGTTGCATCCCTTACAGTCTTAAAAGATGACTGACTTCTGCGCAGAGAATGAGAAATCAAGCATTTACAACAGTTCCTCACATATAGTTCCTCACATCAGTATTTACTGGATATGGAATGTATATTATCTCAGTTGAATTGTACTACAGAACCATTTTGGGGCAAGCAAAGATGTGTCATTTCTCCCATTTTACAGATAAAAAAGAAACTGAAAGGTAACTCTTTCCTTAACATGTGGCAGAATCTCATATGTTCTGAAGTACATCAAGCTCTCCTCTATAACAATATGAAAACTATAATGAAGATATTTTTTTTAAATTTTATTTATTTATCTATGTGTGTGTGTGTGTGTGTGTGTGTGTGTGTGTGTGTAGCCAGCTCAGCCCACCAGGGGGTGGTGCTGGCTGGCATGTGGTGCTGGGGGATTGAACCGTGGTCCCCGTGCTTTGCCAAGCTTGTTCTAAGTAGGTGCTTTAGACCACTGAGCCATCTCACCAGCCCCAATGAAGATATTCTTTGTTAAAAAAATCACTTGTATATAGTAAGATGTTTCTATTAGTTTCCTCTCACTGCCATAACAAGTTATCACAAAATGGGTAAACTTAAAACAACAAAAACTTATTTTCTCATACTCCTAGGGGCTAGAAGTCCAAAAAGAAGGTGTTAGCATGGCAGTAATTTCTATTTGGTCTTTAATGTGTTGCCTCTTGCAGCTTCTGGTGGCTGCTGGCATTCTCTAGCTAGTGGTCACATCTCGCTCTGCTCTGTGCTTTTTTTTTTTTTTTTTGTAATTTAGGTTCCATTGTAATTTAGGTAAGCCATTCCTCAGTGTGTGTGTATGTATGTCTTGTCTATAAAAAAGCCTCCTTTGCTAGCTCTGTATGAATACATGTGATTTTACTCAGGTAATCCAGCGTAAATGCCTGTTCTTAAGATTCTGAACTTGAATCACATCTTTTGCCCTGTCAGCTAATATTCAAAGGTTCCAGGGCTTGCTACATGAACACATCTTTTGTGGGCTCATCGTTCAGCCCATCAAAGTGCTCATAGTACTTCAGTGCAGAACTAAATTCTTAGAACTCAATGTAATGATCTAGTCTCTTAATATGTATCCATCATTCACTTATTTAATAACTAGCTAGTAACTAGCTGGTAATTAATATATGCTTGCACGGTACTAAAAGCTTGGCATATACTGGTAAAGAGTAGTACTTTATGCTTAGAACAAAGGGGGATGCTATTAACAGCTACACTGGGGCGGGGTTGTGGCTCCGTGGTAGGGTGCTTGCTTAGCATGTGTGAAGCTCTGGGTACAGCAGGCAAAAACAATATGGTAGAACAGTAAGCCAAAACCAGGACTGTACACAGCCAGGTGTGGTGGCCCATGCTGTTGATCCCAGTACCTGGGAGGCTGAGGCAGGAGAATCACTGCAAGTTCAAGACCAACCTGGGCTACGAAGTGAGCTCAAAGCCAGCCTGAACTACACAAAGAGACCCCGTCTCAAAAAGACAAAACAACAACACCTCCCCCCACTATAATAGGCAAACCAGAACCTATGATTACCTTACCTACATTTTGTTAAACCAAAATAATGTAATATACCTAACTGCTGCCTATTATTTTTTTCCCCTTGTATTTCTCTTTTTTAAGTGAAACTCTGTGCCCACACCTACTTCCTCAGTGCTGGGAACTGAACCCAATCTCATACACACTTGGCAACTACTGTTGAGCTGTATCTCCAGCCCTATTGTTTCAAAAGTTCTTTTTTTTTTTTTTGGTGGAACCGGGGATTGAACTCAGGCCCTTGTGCTTGCCAGGTAAGTGCTTATTCTACTGAGCTATCTCCCAGGCCTTCATGTTTATATTTTGAAGAATGCTTTTTTAATTTTTTTTTTTTTTTTTTTTTTTTTGTGGAACCGGGGATTGAATTCAGACCCTTGCGCTTGCGCTAATTCTACTGAGCCATCTCCCCAGCCCCTAAAATTTTTTTTTTTTTAAATTCTTTCAAGGGGCCGGGGAGATGGCTCAGTAGAATAAGTGCTTGCCTGGCAAACTCAAGGACTTGAGTTCAATCCTTGGTTCTGGAAAAAGGAAAAAAAACAAAAAACAAAAAACAAAAAACTTTCAAGGTAGGGTCTTGCTATGCAGCTGAGACTAGTAGTAATCCTCCTCTCCCAGCCTTCCTAGCACTGGGATTACAGGTGTGTGCTACCGCACCAGGTTTTGGTGACCAGCACAGCATGCCCTGGGTTCTGAGGTTCTAGGCCGGTATGACATACAGTAAAAGGGATTGAATTTGGGACCTTGCACTTGCCAGGTAGGTGCATATGCTGCCGAGCTATCTCCCCAGGCCTAATAAATGCTTTTGTATGCAGCAGGGGTGTTTGTGTGCATGTGTGTCCAGGAATTGAACCCATATGCTAAGTATGTGCTCTACACTGTGCTGCATTCTAAGCCCAGGAAAAGTATTATTTTCATTGTTCAGATGAAGAAGAAACTGAAATTTTGGAGAAACTATCATCTGTACCTATTTTTAAATGTCTACTGGTGTAGGGCAGGCCAAATAGCTCAGTGGATTAAAGTGACTGCAAGCAGGCCCAGGGGCCAGAGGTTTGATCCTGGGCCTGCCCTGCAGGCCCCATCTCTGGAGCATGCTGAGCCAGCAATTGAGACTGGGTGTGGTGGCACACCTCTAATCCCAGCTCTTAGGAGGCTGTAAACAGGTGTTATCACTACAAGTCCAATCCAGTAGTGAGACTCTGAACACCCTGGAGACTCCCCCCGCAAGAAAAAAAGAAGAAATGAAAAGGAGGTAACATAACTTACACAGTTATATTCATCCTAGGGATGCAAGATATGTCCATGTACATGAATCAATAAATGTAGTATATTACATAAATAAAATGAACACAAAATCTGTATGATCATTTCAACTGGCACAGAAAAAGCATTTAACAAAATTAATATTCCTTTCATGAAAAATGCTCAGCACATTCTGTACAGAAGCAAGATAGTGCTACAGAGTGAAGTCTATGTATGACAAACCAATAGCTACCACATTCAACAGGGAAAAGTTGACAGCGTTTTTCTAACATCTTTACTCTTACCACCTCTGTTCAACATAAAAATTACAGAAGCAGTGTTCACTCTCACCACTTCTGTTCAATACAAAAATTACAGGACAGAGAAAGAAATAAAAGACATTTAAATTTGAAGTTGAAGTTAAATTGTATGGTTTTCTATACAGAAAACTCTAAAGATTCCAGTAAAAATAGAATTCAGTGATATCAAAGGGTGCAAAAGCAACATAAAAGATTAGTGTTTCTATATACTAACAGTGAGCTAACTGAAAAGGAAATAGGACAATTCTATTTACAATAGCTATAGAAAATACACAAATAAATATAACCACAGAGGTAAAAGACCTCTCTGTTGAAAACTATAAAACATTAAATAGAGAAATTTAATAAGACAACTCCATGTTCACTGGTTGGAAGAATTAATACTACTAAAATGTCTACATTTAGATTCAATGCAACCTCTATCAAAACACCACCAGCATTCTTCATAGTAATGTATTTGCTGCCAAAGTGAGCACTCTTCACATAATAGAAAAACCTCCTAAAATTCATCTGTAACCACAAAACACCTTCAACAGCCAAAGCATTACTGAGGATAAAAAACAAAACAAAAACCCAAACTCCCTCCCCAAACCACAAGGAAACAAAGCTAAAAGCCAGGCATGATAGTGCATGCCTGTAATCCAAGCTCCCTGAGAGGATGAAGCAGGAGGATCACAAGTTTGAGGCCAGCCCAAGTAAACCATGTCAAAATGTTAAAAAACAAAACAAAACAAAAAAAGGCTGAGGACAATTTGGTGACAGGTGGCTTCCTAGCACTGGTTCAACCTCCAGCATCGAAAAACAACAAGAAAACTACAGGTAGACGTACCACACCATCTGATTGACAGTCAACTGATTCTCACTGGAAAAGCACAGAACACAAACAGGGAAAGGGCAATTTTTTCTTTTTGTTTTTAAAGATTCTTGCTATATAGTCCAGGTTGGCCTTGAACTTATTATTAGCCCAAGCATCAGGTACCCAAGGGATTGCAGGCATGAGCCACCATGCCTGGCAAATGACCCATCATGCCTGGCAGAACAGTCTTTGCAATAAATGGTGTTGGGGAAACTGAATACCTACATGCAGAAGAATGAAATTACATTCTTATTTCATGCCATATTACAAAAATCAATTCAGACTGGATTAGAGATTTAAATGTGACGCCAGAAGTTATAAAGATACAAGAAGAAAATATAGAGGAAAAGTTTCGTGAAGTTTGTTTGCACAATGACCTTTTTGGTATGACCCCCAAAACATAGGTGACAAAAACAGAACAGACAAATGAGATGATATCAAAAAGTAAAGATAAGGAAAATAGAGTGAACAAGCTAAGAGTGGGATCAGATATTTGCAAACCATAATCTGCTAAGGGGCTTATGTTCAAAATATATAAAGAACACAGACAACTCAGTAGTAAAAAAAACAAGTAACCTGATTAAAAACTGGACAATCAGGAGGCTCCTTCAAGGCCTGCCTGGACTACATATGGAGATCACTTCAAACAATAAACAACAACAAACTGGGCAAAGAATATAAAGATGTTTATTGGAAAACATATAAATGGCCAAAGGACACATTAAAAAATGTTCAGTGTCATTTACTAGCATTACTGAAAAATACAAATGGCCAAGAGGCATATGAAAAAAATACTATCATGGATCAGCATGAAAATACAAGTTAAAACTATGATGAGCTGTATCACCTTATACCTGTTAGACTTGCAAAAGATGAAATGTAGTAAGTGTTGGTAAACAAGGGAAACTTTGCACACAGTTGGAGGAATGCAACTTAGTGCAATCATTGTGGAAAACAGTATGAAGTGCCTCAAAAAATGTATGATTCAGGGCCGGCCAGATAGCTCAGCAGACTAAAGCTCCTGCTTAGGCAGAGCGCAATGGCCAGGGTTCCATCCCAGGAGTGCTGGCCCAGCCTGTGTGGCGCACTGAGACAGTGATTGAGACTGGGCGAGGTGTCACATGTCTGTAATCCCAGCCCTTGGGAGGCTGAAAACAGGAGAATCAGTATGAGTCTGATCTGTGTAGTGAGACCCTGTAGACTCTGTAGACACTGTACTAAAAGACAAAACAACAAAAATCTTACGATTCAGGAATCTCACTACTGGGTATATAAAATCAGTATGTCCAAGAGATATATGCACTCCATGAATAGTGCAGCCTTATTCATAATAGCCAAGATATGAAATCAACTTAAATGCCTATAACAGCTGAATGAATAGATATTTTTATATACAATGGAATACTATTCAACCACAAAAAGAAAACTCTGCCACTTATGACGATACAGTGAACTTTGAAAACATTATGTTAAGTGAAATAAGCCAGGCTGGAGAGATGGCTCAGTAGAATAAGCGCTTGCCTGGCAAGCAGAAGGGTCTGAGTTTAATCCCTGGTTCTGGGGGGGAAAAAAAAAGAACGGGAAAAAAAGAAAAAAGAAAAGAAAGAAATAAGCCAGGCACAGAAAGACAAACACTGCATAGTCTTATTTATATATGGAATCTAACAAGGTTGACCTCATCAACTACAGGGTAAAATGGTGGTTTTACTATTATTATTTTGTATTTGGTACAGGGTTCTGCTATGCAGCTTGGACTCACAATGATCCTGTCTCAGCCTCCCCAGTGATGGGATTATAGGCATGCACTACCACCCCAGGTCTTGGTGGCTGTCTCGGAAAGGAAAAGAAAATAAAGTGAACAATCCAAGAGTGGGATAAGATATGTGGGCTGGAGCCAACACAGCATGTGGGACTGAGGATTGAATCTGGGTCCATGCGTTTGCCTAGGCAGGTGCTTAGACCACTGAGCCATCTCTGCAGCCCAAAAATGATGGTTTTTGCTGCTAGGAACATTTGAGGGGTTTTGGAGAATTATGGTCAAAGGCAACAAATTTTCAGTTAAGAGAAGTTCAAGATATCTATTGTATAACATGATGATTACAGTTAATAATGTATTTTTGAAAAATGCCATAGATGAAAGTTAAGTGTTCTCAGCACAAAATAATCTTGTTAGGTAATGCAGACATTAATTAGTTAAATTTAGTCAGTCTACAATAAATATATACTTCAAAACATACTGAAAAAAAATCAAAAAACATCCTGTACATGAACATATACAATTTATCTGTCAATTTAAAAATAAAATGAGAGGGGGCTGGGGAGATGGCTCAGTGGAATAAACGCTTCCCTGGCAAGTGCAAGGGCCTGACTTCAATCCCCGGTTCTGCCAAAAAAAAAAAAAAAAAAAGAGAGAGAGAGAGAATACACTGTTAATAATAAAGATAATACATATTAACAGTTTAAATAAATAAAATATTTAAACTAACATTTAAAGGGCTGGGGAAGTAGCTCAGTGGAATAAGTGCTTCCCTGGCAAGTGCAAGGGCCTGAGTTCAATCCCTGGATCTGCCAAAAATAAATTGAAAAAAAATTTTTTTAAAGTAACAGTTTAATGTCACTAAACCATTTATCTGAGTCTGAATAATATAATCAACACAGATGTGATGACTAATGCTATGTATCTATCTACTAGGTCATGATATTTAGAAATCTGGTCAAATATTAATCTGTATGTGTGCTACTTGTTTTTGGAAGACATTAACATTTCAATTGACTATGTAAAACAGATTCCCCTCCGTAATGTGGATGGGTTATATTCAATCACTTAAAGGCCTTACTAGAACAAAGACTGACCTCCATATGACAAGACTGCCTTTGGATTTAATGTGCAACTCTTTTGCACTCACCAAGCCACCACATTTAAGTAGGCCAGTTTCTTAAAATCAATTTCTCTCTCAAACACACCCCTGTTGGTTCTATTTCTCTGGTAGCTATTTAGAAGATTCTTTGAGACCAGGCAGTTTTCTTAGAGAAGCTGCAATCAATTCAATTCTTAGCAACATTGACAGTTAATTTTTAAAAGCTATTATTTTTTTAAAGGCTTGTAGGTAATTTTTAAAGTGGTAGTTTTGCAGGACATTTAAAATACAATTACTAGTGAGTGAATTTAAAATGCTGTTGCCATGACAGCCAATGTACATATTTATATATACTAAAGTGAACTTCTGGCTTTGGTACATCTGCTTACTTAAAAATTTAGGCAGGCCACCTAATTTCCCCAGAGACATGCTATGTGATTACATGTCTGTGTTTATACATTTACTTGAGTTTGTCTGATAAACGGAGCATCAAGAGGAAGTACCCCCCAAAAAAAGAACCAAATGTAAAAATCATAGTAATATAATCAGGATAATGATTTGAACTGTGTAGCACTATTCTTCTGAGCAGCTGAAAGCCCTATTCCATGTCAGATCTTGACATCCTTAAAAGGGGATGATAAAGGGTTGATAGTAGAATCACAGCTCCACAAGTGATTCAACGGAGGCATGCTGAGATCTACATTTAGTGTCTTGTCCCTAAAGCGGCACAAGGCAGCGTGTAGAAGCCAGGCACCAAGTTCCCTTGCCAATATCTCCCTTTGAAGCTTGTTTTCTTCATGTTTCCTTGGCTGGGGATTCTGGATTCCCGATTCTGATCCAGATTTAGACAATAACCTAGAGGTGTACTTGCTCCTAGTAACTTTGCTGCAGACTTCAGTGTGACCTTCAAGGACCACGTTAATGATGGGAAAGAATTTCATAGACTTTTAAGTACTATCAAGAATCTCAGCTTGTTGTCCTGGAATCTAGCACTCATTATGGCTAATTTTGAACTGAAAATATTAGTGAAAATGAGAAAGATAATGCGAGAAAACAGGAAAGATTTGTGATGCCAGGTGAAGCAGTTGGCAGTTTTTATAGTACAACCAGCTGTGCCCTTTTCTGAATCTTAAATTTTGGCACTGAAACTAAAACATAGTTTTTATTCTTTTCCACATCAAACTGAAAAGAAATTAAATGCAACTGTTCTAGTTCATATAAAAATTGTCCAAGCAGGCCGGTAAGATAGCTCAGTGGACTAAGTGCTTGCTTAGGAAAGCCAAGGGACCCGGTTTGATCCCCAGTATCACATGCCCTGTCCCTGGAGGACACTGAACCAGCTATGGAGAGTAGGCGTGGTGGCGCACACCTGTAATCCCACTGGGATTACAACAGGAGGATCACTAGGAGTCCGAGCTAGCTGAGTAGTGAGACCCTGTGCCAAATACATTTTAAAAAACTAAATTGTCCAAAGCAGCTTATTCTAATAATTTTGGTAGCATTTCAGTGATCTTAACGTGTTTATTTAAAGATTAAAAGACTTTTAATTATCACTAACTTTATCATTGGTTAAATAATGATTGGGTTTTATAGAGAAAGAACAGTAAGTCAATACTAGGAGTGATGACTGTGGCAGACCTAAACATAACAGTGAATTCTGGCCAGTATTGCATCAAATATCTGCCTTTTCTTTGCTATAAGCACACAGTTCTATGGCTGACAGTTACATTTTATTGTGACTGGTAAGGTGGAAAGAAAGAATATTTGTGAGCCTTGAAGGAACTTAAAACAGCAAGCAAATAAATATACCATGGCAGAGCAGTGTTGCCCAGGGCTGTCCCACAGCGCTGTACACATATTCATTTTCATATTCCTAAGGTGGAGCTTGGGGCTTTTCTGTGACTCCTTCCTTCCTCTAGAAGAGGCACTATTTGTCAGAGTATACAAATACAGTGTCTTCATTTTGAGTAAGAATGATAAACCAGAATAAAGCATCATCTTTTTTTAGTGAGTTCACTGTGTATTTTCCCCCTTCTCTTCATTATTTATACGGGACTTTGTATTATTTTAGAAAGAGCTCTTTATTATCTTTTAAAAGTTTGGTAAGACTCTTAAAAAGTTTGTCTCTCTTCTGTAAGAGGTAAGTCAAATTGGATCTGAAAAACAATTGGTGAGAAAGGCCTTAGGTATAGATGTCAATAGCAAAGTCTCTGGTGCCTGATTCCAGCTTATCTTTCACAATGCCAAAAAGAAAATATGTAAAGACCAAGATCATTTCAAGATTAAAAGTAAAGATATCTTAGAACCTGAAGAACTAAGAATTTGGCAGAAAAGATAAGGTATTATACATTTTTAATTATAAGAAAACAGAAAAATAATTTTTTTTTTTTTTCCCGGAACTGGGGATTGAACTCAGGTCCTTGGGCTTGCCAGGGAAGTGCTTATTCTGCTGAGCCGTCTCCCTGGCCCCTAGAAAAAGAATTTTGACAATCTGGTAAAATTAGGAGTAAGGAGAATCATAATGTATGATTGCAAAATATGGTTAGAACTTTTTGAAGAAAATATTAAAGTCAAAAGTTGAGCACTGCGGGGCCGGGGAGATGGCTCAGTGGAATAAGCGCTTCCCTGGCAAGTGCAAGGGCCTGAGTTCAATCCCCGGTTCCAACAAAAAAAAAAAAAAAAAAAAAAAATTGAGCATTATTTCTTGCATTCAAAAATCAGTAGAAATAATAATAAAGACCTACAAAGTAACTATAGTTATTTTTCTATCAGTACCATCTGTAGACCAAATGCAGCTCACTGAAATCAGCATCAGTTTCTGGTTCATCTCTGTGTTCTACCTACATGTAATCTGGCACTTGGCGGTTAGTCTAAAAACATTTGCTACATTATTAATATGATTTAAGTAGCATGTGTCTCCCCTACAAAATCATGGATGAATTCATAATAAAAAGCAACAACCACTAAATATTCATCATGTTTAAGATTGTGTTTTAAATATTTCACATGTATACACCAACCTTAGGAGGTGAATGACATTCTCTTTAACAGACAAGAAACCTAAGGCACAGAGAAGTTAGTAGTAGTCCTGGGATGTAAGCTTAGGCAGTGTGGATTTTAGAGCCTAAATGATACACCACCACATACACTACTACATGTTCATCAGGAAAGAGACTCCAGGTTATCTCCACAATGTATTGAACCAGAGCTAGATACTGCCTAACACACAAATCAAGAGGAAGTGCTATACTAGGCTGGGAATTTATACATACATGCGAGTCGGGTGACAGTAAGCTCTAGCAATAGGAGGGTTCTCTGCTAGCTTCTAGTGTGAGGCAAACACGTTCACTCAGACCCACAGTTTGATTAATAGGTAATAGACTAGTGGATTTCAGAAGTTCATAAACCCCTGGCTGGATACTCACATGCTACACAGAACTGCAGAGAGGAGGAGTGTGGGAGAACAGGGGGAAGGGGAAAGTGGGGAGGGAGAGGAGAGGAATAGATGAGGAAAGAGGAAAGAGAGATTGAAAGCCAGCGACCAAAGGTGGCACAGTGGAGCAGGTAGGGAACAGATGGACTCAGGACACCAAGCTCAGAAGCTGAATTAGTTATAGTGGTAGTATACTTCAATTTAGCCTTTAATGTTTTTCCTTAAGTCCACCCCTCAGTTTCTTCTCCCAAAACACCTTGTTACTGTTGGTCAGAGGACTAGAGGCACTGACAAATAACAATGAAATGGCTTTTTAGATGTTGAAGCCTTAATTCTAAAGGCAAATACTATGAAGTGGGGCCCTTGCAATTGATTAGCTCAAGAGGGCAGAGCAGTTAGGAATAGGATTAGTGATCTATGTGTGAGGACAGTGAGAAGGTACACCATCTGAGGGTCAGAACAGGTGCTCTCTCTCACCACACGAGATGTGCCAGTACCTGGCCTCTACACTCTGAGAAATAAAGTTTGATAGTTTAAGGGCTACCCAGTGTATGGTTTTCATTTGTTCAGTTTTGGTTTTTTTGTGGCCAGCTCAGCCCGCCCTGGGGGTGGGGCTGGTGAGGCATGTGGTACTAGGGAATCCAACCTTGGTCTCTGCAATTGCCTAAGCTTGCCCAAGCAGGTGCTTTAGACCACTGAGCTCTCTCACCGACCCAGTGTATGGTTATTTTGTGATAGCATCCTAATGGTGCTATAGACTCCCAAACTAATTTTTGTAACACAAAAACCTAATGGCAAAGAAATACATGAAATTTAGCTTCACTTGAATGGAATTGTTTTGTTTGGCTAACAGCCTTTTTGTTGTGGTTTTGTACTGGGAATAAACTTAGATCTTCAGGTTTCTGTGCGTGCCAGGCAGATGCTGCACTACTGAGTTCTACCCTTGGACCTATAACAGCCTTTGTAATAGAGAAAATTATTAATAGTCCTAATGATCAAATGAAAGTAATAGTTTTTCTCCCCTCATTGACTGAAAAGGCTTGCCATCTCCCTTCATCCAATCACTACAGACAGATAAAGAGATAAATTATCAGGTACCAGAAGAGTAAGGGTAACCAAAAAAATACCCATGTACAATATTCCTTTCCTGTATGACATCCCCCAAGATTTACATGCTTGAAAGCTCAGGAAAAGAAGGGGACAAAGGAGAAATACTGCTTTGAGTAAAGTGGCCAAGTTGGTGTGAAACACACCTAAGTCTGGGGATTGGGCCAGGAAGATAGCTCAGTAGAATGTATGTGTGTGTGTGTGTGTGTGTGTGTGTGTGTGTGTGTGTGTGTGTTGAACAGGGTCTCACTATGTAGCCCAGGCTGGCCTCGAACTCGTAACTATTCTTCTGCCTCAGCCTCCCAACTGCTGAGATTATATAGGTGTGCACCATGCCTAAGATGGAGTCCATTATGTTTTAAACTCATTTTAAAAACAAAACAAAATCCGTCAGTTTTGAGTATTAGTAGAAGAAGCAGAGATACAAGGTTCTATGGTTTATTTATTTTTTAAATTTTATTTATTTGTGTGTGTGTGTTTGTGTGTGGCCAGCTCAGCCCACCAGGGGGCAGGGCGGGCTGGCATGTGGTGCTGGGGGATTGAACCATGGTCCCTGTGCTTTAGCTAAGCTTGTTCTAAGTAGGTGCTTTAGACCACTGAGCCATCTCACCAGCCCAGTTCTATGGTTTAATAGAGAGGCTAAAGATTAGCAGAAGATTCTCCTAGCTCAAAGAAAAAACTAAGATGAAAACTGGAAATACACAAAAATGCGTGAGAGATGTACTTTGGGAGGCTGAAGAATCTACGTTTGAACCTACTCTGGACAAATTAGTAACTTAGCGAGATCCTGTCTCAAAGAAAGAATAAAAGGGCTGGGGATGTAGTGTGAAGGCTCTGGGTTCAGTCCTGAGTATAACAGGAGCATATAAACATAGAAAAATAAAAGTTACTAGGAGGTTGTGACTAATGCCTTAAGGAAAGCAGAAGAGGGAACTGTTATGGGCAGGAATAATAAGGGATGATGTCTTGATGAAACTGCCTATTGTAGAACTTACTGCTAAGTTATGACATTCTTTTTTTTTTTTTAAGTTATGACATTCTAAGGCAAGGCTAAGTGAGCAAAATCTCAACACCACTGACACTTTGTGCCAAATAATCCTCTGTTATGGGAGCTTGCTCTGTGTGTAGCACAGCAGGCAGGATCATTGGTATCTAGCCTCTAGACCCAGTTATGCCAACAGAAGTCTTCTATCATTATCAAATGTTCTCTGAAGGAAGAAAAAAGCAGCCCCTTATCACCAGATGAGCACTACCGCATTGAACATTGGCTGATGGCAGTGGGAGGTTTGGCAACATGGGAAATTCAGTAAAAGAGAGATTAAACATCCAGTGATCAAGATGAGACAGTAATTTCTCAGCCAAATAGGGTAGAAAATTCAACATTGTCTCAGTAAAAGGGAAGATTAAAAAAATCTACTCAAGTAACTACCTCTTAGGGATTTGAGGATGTAACTGAGTCAATGTAAGAGATACCACATCAGTACATAGAGATGAAGCACGCATGCATGACCTGGAGAAGGCAGAAATATATGTAAAACTTTACTTCCTTTGATTTGTATTATGGAGCTAGACTAAATTCTTAATTCTTTCCAACTCCAGCACTGTAAATTCTTAATTCTTTCCAACTCCAGCACTTTTATGCATATGAGGTGAAGGCAGTCATTTTCATATTCTACATCACTTGTTAAGGGGGTACTGTGTGCCATGTACTTCCAAATATCTCATTTAATCTTCACAACTTTGTTTAGTTTTCTCATATCTTTGTTGGGGAAAGTATTATAACCCTTATAGAACAGCTAAGGTTTAGAGGGGTTACTAATTTGCCAAAGGTTATATAGCTAGCAAGTAAGTCAAAATTCAAACCCAAATTTGGCCCCAAGTCCTTGATCTTTCAATCACCATAATGTGTTCTGAAGTGTGATGAGAGAAACTGATGTGAAGGAAATTTTGGTTTTAATAAGAGGTTGGGGTTCAGGCAATGTTGAGTAAGGTCCCCTGAAAGGACTGTGCAAGAATCAGTCTTCATTCACATAAGCAAAAATTCTTAGCAAACATTTCATAAACATCTGTGAAATAGCACTGTGTTTAACTGTGGAATTACGTTTACAGGAGGCACTAGTTAACGCAAGTTATCACAAATATGTATACAATTTTATCCTTGTTTTGAAAGAACTTTCAATCTAATACAGCCAATACAACTATACAGTATTATTAATTATTGATCTCAACAAAATGTTGTGATAGCTGTGGATTAAGGTTATAAGAATGTAACTGAAACCCCTTTCTAATCTGCAAAAGCTTGCCACTTGAAGATATACTTATAAATGAAATAAACCAGACCCACATGTGTAAATATCATATTGTCTCCCTAGTATAAGAACTTAAAAGAGGAATTACATACAGAAGGTTATAACACAAATATAAGGAAAGCGAGAACTTGAGGATTGGACAATGAAGAGTGGGCAAGGAGAAAAGCTGGGAAACATGACAGGGGAAAAGCCATGCATTTGTACCCATAAGATGGGTGGGGCAGTGATCCTGGGGGACATCAGGAGGTTTTTGAGACTAGCGGTTGGCTGGTGAAATTCTCATCCTAACTATCTCTATATGCTGGTGCCTGTAAGCCAGACGGCTGCACTAAGGATGGCGATGTGTAATAGAGGGGTCACGCTGGAGTGCCTGCCATCTTGGTCTTCTAAATATGTACTTCTTGTCATGACATACCATTATTGGCATAATGTCTCTCAAGTAAAGGTTTTTTTTTTTTTTAAAGGGTAATAAATAAAAAAAAAATGTCACAAGAAAAAAAATGTCACAGGTCTATCCTATTACAATTCTGTATATGGTTTGATTTCTACATTTCTTCATAGAATTATGTAAATGCTTATTTCCACCTTTATAAAATTATTTTTCCTACATATTCTGTAAGGTCTTAAAGTTCAACATACCAATATTTGATGGAAAATACCTGCTCCATGATATGCCAAAGATGTTTGATATTTACACAGGGTAAACCGAAGTGCATATAGTGCAGGTTAGTAATAAGCTTCTCTCTTCTGGAGGGTTAACAACCTAAGTTAGCAGTTCAAAATTGAGAAAAGGGAGGGCTGCAAGGTCAGCCAACATTTTGGCCCTAGCCTTTCAAGGTCAGTGAAGACTCGGGACATAGGAGATCCTGTACTTTAACAACATGTAACTCAGTTGTGCTCCAAATTTTCTGATCAAGAAGATCATGGAGCCAGAGGAATGTGATCGATGATGTACAGTGTGCCTGGGGAGAGTCACATGGAAAGAAAAAACATTTTCTCAGGCTTTCACAGAGAGCAAATTGGTCAAGCAATGGCCGTGACTCATCCTCATGGCTGACACTGACAAGGGATCTACAAAGTGCAGCACAGGGCTACAGGATAAATCTGGAGGGTACTTGACTGACCTTATCGGATACAAAAATTACATTTCTTGCTGTATAGGTCTTGCTTTATCTTGGTCTTAACCATCCAGCAGAAAAGTATAAAAACGGGTGTATGTAAAGTAAAGCCATATTAATACGATGAGCTGTAAAAGGCTCAAGTCAGTAACTTCTGAGGATAACCCACTAATATTATAGACTGCTAGATAGTGTTGGATTGTTTAGCTAAATTCAAACACCTTAGTATTTAGATGCCAATAGAATATGCACCTCTGACAGGACTAAACAAAAAAAAAGGAGATACAAAAGAAAGATAATTTTGTATTTATATATACAAAATAGGATAGATACACAGCTACTTTTGCTTAATTCAGTAAGAAAGAGGTGTACTAATAGTGTTTGGACAGGATATTCTGTCTGCTTCTTGTACTATGGATAACCACTAAGAAGATAACAATGTACAATGTATTGTTTATCAAAACTGTCCTATTATTCAGCTTTAAAACTGTCTCATTCATATTTATTTCTCAATAAAATAAAAACAAAACAAAACAAAAATCTGCAAAAGCTGAAACGCTATCAAGTTATATTACCTAGACTTTCTTTCGTTTAGGACTCCAGGTTCAAATCAATGTATTTTCTGGAAATAAATTCAGAACTAATCCACATGAAAAAGAAATCTGCATCTAGCTGCTGTGGGGATTTTTCTGAGGTGATCTGAGTGATTCTGGAAGCAGCAGTGTCCTACAAGAGCAGCAATAGCAGCAGCAGATGTACTGAGCGCCCAGTGAGCAACAATGGCAGCAGGTTTACTATGAAGTGGGAGCTTTCCTAACCTTGTTGGAGCATGGAACAGTAGTGCGCACCGTAGGTTGTTTCAAGGAGATGGACTTAAAGCTTGCTTCTTTAGTCCTTTCAGCAATTTGGTGAGTTTAAATGTACTGCTTTAATTCCCTTTGCTGAAATAAAACAATGCTGTTATGTGACTGCTAACTGATACAGCAGTTAGAAAAGTTGTGAGGAACCAATTTCCCAGGAAATTGAAACATGGGGGTGAGTTATCTGAACTGGCTGTATGTGAAAACTGTGAAGATATGATTCCTAGCAGATGAAATTGATGGTTCATACACACTAGAAAAAATTATTTAAAGTATGCTAAACTGAAAAACATAAAGACAGTGACCATCTCTGCCATCAGATGGAAAGTCTTCTAAATACTTCAACAGAGGAAGGCACAGGTGCGAAATGACAAGGGATACATTTTATAAAAATGTATTTGGTACAGGGTCTCACTATGCAGCTTGGACTCACAGTGATTCTCGTTTTCACCCTCCCCAGTGCCGGGATTACAGGGTTGCACCACCACGCCCAGTCCTGGTGGCTGGCTCAGTGTGCCCAGGGGTGGGGCTGGTGTGGCTTGTGGTGCTGGGGATCTACTCCAGGTCCCTGTGCTTGCCTAAGTAGTGGCTTAGTCCGCTAAGCTATCTCGTCAGCCCAAGGGATACATTCTTAACTAGGTCTATCCATAAACTTTTCAGTCACATGAGCACAAAAGACAGTTTTTACTCATAATTATCATTTGTAGTTACCTGGAATGAAGAACCTATTTAAGAAAAATCTTTAGTGGACCAACTGGTTGCAGTGATAAAACATTATGGAAGGCACAAAGAATGAAGGGCAGGTCATAGGCTGGTTGTATCTAACTGTGCTAAAGAATTTAAAACAATAGACTCAAGATTTTAAATTCTTAGGGCACATTCAAAAAACCACAGGGCTTCTATGATCATCCTGAAAATTTCCTTGATAGCCTCAAGTCTCACACATCAAAAATTAAAAGCAGATTCAGTAGTAGTTTTGCTTGATCTCCAATATGGAACTTAGGGCACTGGCTAGAAAAAGTGGAACTCTAAAAATGGCATCCTGGGCTGGGGGAATAGCGTGGCAGTCTAAGCTCCTGCCTGGCAAGCATTAAGTTTCCAGATTTGATTCCCAGTACCACATGCCCTGCCAGCCCAGAACCTGACACCAGGCATGGTGGCACACACCTATAATCTCAGTGCTGGGGAGGTTAAGACAGGAGGAGCATTATGAGTCAGAGCTGCATAGTGAGACCCTGTACCAAGTACATAAATACATACATGCTTTCTTAAAAAAAAAATTCAAAGAAAAAAATGGTATCCTGCACTCCCCAAATCCACTGAATGTCCCTTACCTAGGGAAGCCTCCTCCTTTCTCCCCTAGAGAGGTTCATTCTGCCTTTCTTGAAAACTCTGTTGTGATCTTACAGTAGCCTGTCTCCAAGAAAGCCTTGGTGATTTCCAACTCCTAGTTTTAGGTAACTGAATAAACCTATACAATACTGTAGAAATGATGGTGTTGAAATACTGACACTAGGTCATAAAAGATACTGTAATTTCCATTGGGTTCTTTGATCTGGAGAAAGCCCAATGCCAGAACCCTGAGGCCTCCAGCCAGCAACTATTGGTGTTAATTTGTTAGGTACCTGAGACATTCTAGAATCAGATTTTTCACTTGTAAGTCAAGCATTCTGGTGACTGTGACCTCAGATGACATCCTGACATCAACTTCGTAAGGGAGCCTAAGTCACAATCACCCCGATAGAAGATAATTCTAGATCTCAGACTTAGAAACCATGCAAGATAATGCTTATAATTTTCAACTGCTAAATCTTAGGCCAACATGTGAAAATATTGTATTGTCTCCCTAGCATAAGAACTCAAAAGAAGAATTACAAATAGAAAGGTATAACACAATTAAAAGGAAAGTGAGAACTTGAGGATTGGACAATGAGGAGAGGGCAAGGAGAAAAGCTGAGAAACATGACAGAGGTAAAGCCATGCATTTATATACACAAAATGGGTAAGGCAATGATCCTGAGAAACATCAGCAGGTTTTTGAAACCAGCAGTTAACTGACAGGATTCTCACCCTAATTATATATGCTGATACCTGTGAACCAAGCAATTGCATTGAAGATAGCAATGTGTAATAGAAGGGTCACGCTTGGAATGCCTGTCATTCTGATCTAAATATGTACTTCTTGTCATGACATACCATTTATTGGCATAATGTCTCTCAAGTAAAAGGTTTTTTTTCTTTATTTTTTTTTAATTTTTTTATTTGTTTATTTATTTATTTATTGTGTGTGTGTGTGTGTGTGTGTGTGTGTGTGAGTGAGTGGCCAGCTCAGCCCACCAGGGGGCGGTGCTGGCTAGCATGTGGTGCTGGGGATTGAACCGCGGTCCCTGTGCTTTGCTAAGCTTGTTCTAAGTAGGTGCTTTAGACCACTGAGCCATCTCACCAGCCCCGGTTTTTTTTCTTTAAATAAAGGGTAATAAATGAAAAAAAGACAAGGAAAAAAAAACCTTAGGCCAATTACTATGCAATAATAACACAAGCCTTATCTTATACAGGAATATTAATTTTTCTTCCCCTCCACTCTATCACCTAACTGTAAAAATATAAATTGAATCAGATCCCAGCATGATCTCAGGAATCAATTACAAAGTAAATCTGGGAACAGAAGGATTACATGCCAGAGAAATGACAAAATTCAACCACATCAGCAAAAATTTGGGGAATATGTGGAGGAATAGATTCTGAAGGTGCAAAAGTCAGAAAACGAAGAAGGTACTGTAAGATTGGGTTGAATTTATTGATATAAGAACACTTAGAGCATCTGTAGTCATACTGGTTTGGGTAGCTAGGATTATTCTCATCGTGCTCAGTTGGTTAATTACAAACAAGATTTAACTGCTGCTGAATGAAGCTGAAGCTGAGCTGCCAACTTTTTTTGCTCTAATGCTGAATACAGGCTGCAAGGTTTGAGAAAACAGTAACGCTAAAATGGGTTGTTTGTACTGGATACCTACTCTTGTGCTTCTCAAAGGACTGGAAACATGTTATGTCTCACATTGCTAGGGATAGCACAAGCATCTCTGAACAGTATTGCAATGGCTGTGCTCCAAGGATAAAAGCTGAATATGCTAGCATTGCAACAGGAGAACATCAGTGATGGTGAGGAATTCGGAGGTGGTAGAGGGTAGGTAGAAGAACATAACTGCTATGGTCATACTGTACACAATTACCAAGTAGGGTCAGAGTGGTAACTGAAAGGTTTGACCTATAGATCTCTGGTGGTGGCTAAATGATCATGGAGTTTGTAGTGCTAAAACAGATGGATAACTTACTGAGGACTTAACAGTTTAAGGTAAATGAACAAACTTTAAGCTGGGAAAACTAAAAATAGCCCTCATCCATTTCTTAGTTCTAGGACATGCACAGGTTTTCACTACAGGGTATTCTATGTGCCTCTGAACAAGGAACTTGTGTTTATAAGACAAGTATGATGTGTACTTGTTTTTCTCAGCCATCCCTCAAAAAGACATGCTTGTTTGCTAGAGTAAAGCCATGGACAGGGATAAGGGAAACATTTTGACATTCAAAAATTATCAGACAATAGTGCGTATCCCTGGTAACCTAGAATACTACACTCACAAGACTCTAGTCTTAACTATATCTATCTTACCATTCAGAAACAGCTGGCCTTTAGGACTCCTGAATGGCTTTCTAAAGTCAGTTTCAGGGCCAGCAGGAAGGAATACACTTTGTTAGACTGGGCTTTTACTCTATAAAGGGATTAGCAAATTACAATCTGAGGGCAAATATGGCTTGTATCCTGATTTTATATACCTTGTAAGAACAGTCGTTATACTTTTAAGAATTGTAAATCCAAACGAATATGTGATGGATACGACTACAATATTTATGCTTATATCACACCTATAATATTTACACCTATGTTTACAATCTGGCACTTTAAAATAATAGTCTGCCAACTCCTGTCCTATAGCATTATATGCAGTGAACCACTAACCAACATAAAGTGCCTTCTCTAACATGTAACGTATCAGCTGGAAACCCAGAACAAAGAAAAATACCTTCTACTGATCAGTAAGTAGATCACCTACTGATCTACTCATAAAATTACTTTCTATTCCTACAACTCTGAGCTTTACGTATTTAGAGGTCTTAGCAGTGAAGGAACAATCTTCCCAAGAATTCTGAGAATGATTTCACTTAACGAAGTTTATACCATTAGCTGATTATTTTGAGTTTTGCCTGTCAATGGGAAGGCGTGGGGGGTACTTAGGCCCATTTCAGGGGAAGTGTGATGTTGCCACTTAGAACAAGAATGAGTGTCTTAAAACCATGGGATGCTCTGTGTCACCTCCTAGTGTTTTCATGCACAATGATAAATGACAAAAGGAGACAGTAGCAATCCAGGGAGAAACAAACACATTTCTCAAGCTTGAGACCATCAAATTATGTCAAAACTTAACCCAGCTGCTGGTGCTGGTATAATAAATGTGGAAGATGATGGGAGAACACAGTAAACAGTGGCCTTGAGACCAATTGTATAGCATCGTGGTGCAGACCTGTGATCCTAGCACTTGGGAGGGAGAATGAGGCAGGAAGAGCGCTGTGAGTTTGAGAACAGCCTGGGCTACAAAGTGAGCTCAAGGCCAGCCTGAATTGCATAGTGAGACTCTGTCTCAAAATGACATTAAGAAAAACCAATTGTACAAATAAGGATATAAGCTAGGCATTGTGGCACACCCCTCTGCACTCACAGCACTCAGGAGGCCAAGGCCAGAGGATCACAAGTTTGAGGCCAGCCTGGGCTACACAGCTTAGGAGTAGACTGAATTATACCGTAAGACGCTGTCTCAAAAAAATTAAAACAATCAACACCCCTCCCACAGCCAACAAATAAAGATATAGTAGCTATCTATCTTTTTAGAAAAATATATATTTACATAACTAATTCCACTGTTTTATTTTGTCAGAGGCTAGGAAGGCTATTGTACAGTCTGGGTTCCAACTTGTGCTCCTCCTGCTGACCTTGTTTATCTTTTTAAAAATTTTAACAATCGTTAGTACACTCTGTTCTAACATTAGCTTTTGTTTCATGGATGTAATATTCTCTCATATCTCCCTGTGGATATTTTTTTTTCAAAAAAAATAAAAGGCAGGCGATGCAGGAGAGATAGCTCAGTGGCATATGCACCTGCCTGGCAAGCACAAGGTCCAGAGTTTGATCTCCAGTACCAAAAATAAATAAATTTCTTGAAAAAGCACTTAAGGTACTAAGAAAATGCCTGACACCACACCGTATGCACTAAACAACTATTAATAATTTCAAAAATCCTTCTCTAATAACTATTTGTTCAGGCATTCATTGTTTTTGATTGGTATCTTTTCATAATATTGTTTTTCCTTGAGTATTTGGTGGTTCACCATTTTGTTTACCTTGGTATTTCCTGTTTTGTGTGCATGATGTCTCTTCTGCTTATGGTTTGCTCTAGGTACTATGAAGAAGGGATAAAATACAATTTCGGAAAGGAATGCCAGTGGCTAATAACCTGGGAATGAAGACAGTAAGAGAAGATCCTCTTCATGGACACAGCCACCTAGATACTGCCTGGACCATCTGCCCCAAGTTTCCAGTCTCTGTGCTAGCTAGAAGCAAATGCCATTCTGGAGTGTGAAGAAAGTGAATGGGAGAAGCTGACTTACCCAGAGATTTCAAATCTCATTCTGTCTACAATTTCCTTTATGGCTCTTCTAGGATGCTGTATCCTCTCCTTACCCTCACCACCCCCCAACTACATGTCTCTATCACCTTTAAAGAGATTTACATTTGACTCTTGTTCTGCTAAATTGATCCCAGTTTGGTCCTCTTTCAGAAAGTCCACAAAATTCTAATCTGACAATTACCTCAGGCACTAATAATCTTCGCTTGTTTTATAAAACCACCCAGGGATTTAGTAATCTGGTAAACTCAAATTGATGGACCACTTTGAAAATGTCTCATTCATATTTGTTTCTCAATAAAATTAAAATAAAAAAATCAAATTGATGGACCAAAATGAATATATTTTTCCTAAATGAATTCTTTGACTCCTACTTATTTCACCATATTTTTTTCTTTGAACATACATTAATACTTGATATACTCCTTTGCTATTTCTAAATGGCTATGTTCCAGCTCTCCTAAATTGTGAATTATAGATAAAATACATGCTCTCTGAAGGTTGAATCTTAACACATCTACAGCATTATTTTCTTTATATGGTTTTGCTGATGTAATCTGTTTTAAAACAAAAATTCTAGTACCATTAACACTTGGAAGTTACTACCACAAACTAAGAATGAAAAGGTTTATCTTATCCGCTCTTATGAAAAGAATGAGTATGATGTACAATCCTGAGAAAAACAATTACAATGAAAGGAGCTTATTCTATCTTAAAGAAGAAATAGATTTTTAACATTTTAGAAAGATTCATTTCTAGGGAAGTTTAGATTAACCGAACATCATTCCTTTGCGTTCACTGGGAGCAAGATAGATGGAAGCATTGTGGACCGACAGGCAACCTGAAAGGGCTCACAATGATCTCTGCCTCCTGGTATCTGTGCCTTGTGTATTATCCTTTCCTGGAGTATGGGCTGGAACCAGTTATTTCCTTTCAATTTTAATAGAGTGTAACAGAAGGAGGTCAGTACCTAAAGTAGGTTTTAAGACAAAGATTACAGTCTCACTAGCTTACTTTGATAGAACCAACTAGCAGGTTGTAAGCTGCCCTATAGAAGTTTAGGAAATCAAGGAGGTTCCAACAGCTTAAAAGAAACTGAATCTGGCCACAGTAGTGAGCTTGGAAGAGCATTTTTCCTTAGTGGTACCTTGAAAGAGCTTCAGCCCAGGCAACATCACTGCAGCTTGTGAGACTCTGAAGCAACGATTTCTCACCTGTGGAAACTGTGAGGGGTAATTTGTTTTTAAACAGGTATCTAATACAGGCTTGGTTTCCTCAACTTTGAAATGAGGCTGATAGCCTGGCCCAGAATTATCCTCTTGAAGCAAATCATCACCTGACACTCAGTATACAGTCAAGAAGAAAAGGTTCCAACTAGCTCAGGTCCACTTAGGACCTCTATGCCACACAATGTTACATTTTTGGTATTAAAAATAATTTTTAAGGATGCTATACTTTATATAGTGATTTTTATTTTTTAATGTATTTAGTATAGATTCTACAGGTTCTCACTGAGCAGACTGGACTCCTTGTGATTCTCCTGTTTTCAGCCTTCCAAGTGCTGGGATTACAGGCCCACGCCATCACCAGTCTCAATTGCAGTCTCAGTGCAGCCCACCCCCTGCCAGGGGCAGGGCCAGCACAACACACTGGTGATCAAACCCAGGAGACACTTTATATACAGCGATTTTACATAATTAGATTGCATCACTCAAAGCAGGACTGTGAGTGAAACCAAAACAAATACTATTCCTTGTAAAAGGGATGAAAAAAGGGCCAGACTACTACAGTGCTTTGTTTAAGGTTTCACAATTAGAAAAGTATGAGACTTGAGATTCAAATCTGGACCCTTTTAATAAAAATTAGGGATCAGATACTATTTTTAAGTCCTGAGAATAGAGATATGTAACTCAAGGTCCCTAACCTCCTGAAGCTTACTTTCATTCCCTTTTATACTATAAAAAATTGGAAAAAAAGAATTCAAACATTAAATATTTCCTGTTTAGATTTATATCTGATTTAAAAAAAATTTTCTTATTTTTAAGAGCAGAATATTTATTGGAAGAAAGAAAGCTTCTGCCCAAGAGAGGGACAAAAGGGGGACCCAGGCGGACTGTTCCCAATATTTGATATTTCATACCTTTGAAATACAACATTCACTTTATCAGTAAGTTCCCCTGGATTCCTGAATGCATTTCACTAAATGGAGGCAAAAAAAGTAGAAGCCACTATCATCTATGAAATACACACACACACACACACACACAAAAATGTTGTGTGGGTTTTTTTGTTTGTTTGTTTTGGAGGGGTTTCTTTTCTTGCCACTTCCATGGTTGTAGACAGGAAGCAGTAGTTCCTAAGATAGTTTATTGATGAAATTACTTGTAAACAAGTTATCTTTGAAAAACCCAAAAAGCTTTGTTTTTCATAGGTTTAGAAAAAGATATCTAACAAAAAAAATACACATTTTAGGTAATTGATTATAATTACTAAAAGAAAAAAAATGGACCTTCCTAGGAAGGCAGCATATGAAACACCAAAGCCCCAAGAAGGGGACAGTAAAACTACCTCACTACTATCCCCGCAGTGACTGGCTACTCAAACATGATGGAATGTGTAAGCTGACATTTTCTTATACACAGGCTCAATTATGAAAGAATACTTTTCAGATTTTATTCTTCTTTATAGTATCTTAGTGCTAATTTTTTAAACCACCTTTTTGTTGAGCTGAATGGTAGGGCTCTGACTTGTATTAGTCAGAAGCTTACACTGGTGTAATATTTTACTGGAGGGGTGTCATGTGTCTGAAGCTATGTGTGTGTACCTATGTAAGAGATGTAATCTTTGTAGTACATGAAGAATATCTGTACCTTCATTTCCTGATACAATAGTTCATGATCCTTGTAGCGTACTATATGTCTTGTCTCTAAAAAAAAAATGGTTAATCCATCTTAGAAATTATAAGTTTACAATATATTAATTTCTATCATGTCTTACCTAAGAAGTCTTTCCCCAGATGTTCTAGTATTTATTTTCTTTACTGTGAAACACCTGGATTTGAAGATACAAAAAGTTGTTTTCTCCACATGGTTTAGCTACTTTCATTTGGTTTTATGCAAATTTACATTCTATTAAATGGCCATTTATTAAACATTTTTCATGCACAGTAGATTTAAGTTATGACTGAAAATATTTCCTTTTTTTTTTTTTTTTTTTGGAAGGGTCTAAAGGGTGTTCAGGGTCTCACTACTAGATCAGACTCCTAGTGATCCACCTGTTTACAGCCTCCCAAGAGCTGGGATTACAGGAGCACACCACCACACCCAGTCTCCACTGTACTCTCAGCTTGCCCCAGGGGTGGTGCCCGCATGGCAGGCCCAGGGATCAAACCCTGGCCCCTGCACCTGCTTGCAGAAGCTTTAATCTACTGAGCTATTTGGCCGGCCCTTTGTAGACTTTAAAAAGAATTAATCTGGGCAGACATGAAAAGGAAAGATTTGGTTTAATATATTTTTTGGACAAAAGATAACTGGTTAATCTTAAAGAGACTTGTACAGTGGTCATGCACATGCTTCAAAATCCTACAGAAGAGAATGTTTCTACTTGCAGTACATCAGAGCCAGAAAGTGTACACTTTACTCTTCATGCTTTCAAACACAAATGTTCACTTCTCCAAAGGGTTAAAGTAACTGCTACAATAGATGAAAACATGGACTTCCATAGTTTTCATTAATTTTTTCTCATTCTGAACTGTGTGCACTGCCATTGCTACATCAGCCTGTTACAGGGTTGAAATAGTCCCAGTTATATTTACCGCTTATAATCTATTTGTAGATTAGGATTAAAGTGGATTTAATCCATTTTTAAAACTGTGTGAATTTTTCTAAACAGGAACATCCATTTGTATATGAATTTCATAACTTTTATCATTAGCATTTGAGAGCACATGTCCATATAGCAATGTAAAAATATACTAATGAATATCTGGTAAATTCCAATAGGCTTTTACTATTAGCATAATTTTTTGTACAATTAAGTTAAAGTTACATGTCTAATTTTGGGCAATATTCAGTGGTGAATAAAGTGACAAAAAGCTCATGAACCTAAATGAATAAATGAATGTATTTGGTACAGGGTCTCACTACGCAACTCAAACTTACAGTAATCCTGTTTCAGCTTCCCCAGCACTGTGCTTACAGGAAATGTGCCAACACAACTGGTCTTGCCAGCTCAGCGCACCCGGGGGTGGGGGGAGGGGCAGGGGCGGGGATGGGGCCAGTGCAGCATGTGGCACCAGGGATGGAACCCTGGTCCCTGTGCTTGCCTAAGCAGGCACTTAGTCCACAGAGCTATCTTGTTGGCCCTGGCTATAAAATCTTGAAATTACGTGGTTCAGGGAGTAGTTTTAAAATTAACTAACAATAGAAAGAAGAAAAACCTGAAAAGTGAGCTAAATAATCTTTCTTCCTTCAAAATCAAAACTAAAAAATTCAGTAATATAACTCCTAAAAATGTTTCCTTTATGCCTCTACCCACTAAGAAGTTTGGGATTCCCTCCCTAGAGGGATGGGGAAGATTAGGGAAGAGCTTTAACAGTGATACAGGAGTAACACATCAAGGTATAGAGGTAAAAAAAAGTCTATACAGTATGGATCTTACCCTTAAAGAGATTCTTAATATGTAGTTTCCAAAGTGGAGCTCCTAATGTGCAAGATCACCTCTAAAATCTTTGAAGGTCCCAGGAAACTCAATTTTGGTTTTTTAAAAAAGATAACCTACACTGTGTAGTAACTATCACAAAAAAAAATCAATAACTGGGATCTCATCTTATTAAAGAAACCACCAACAAAATGAAGAAACAACCCACAGTGTGGGAAACAATTTTGTCAGTTGTTCCTCAAACAAAGGACTAGTATCTTGGATATATAAAAAACTCAAACTAACAGAGCACCCCAAATTTGAAGTCCCATTCCAAAAATGGATATTTGAAATAAACACATTTCTCACATGAAGAAGCAGAAATGGCAAATAAATACATGAAAAAGCGTTCACTATCATCAGTCTTTCAAGAAATGAAATGAAAACAACAGTGAGATTCAGGCTCACCCCAGACACAATGGCTATTATCAAGAAGTCAACCAGTAACAAATGCTGGTGGGGCTATAGGGAAAAAGGAAACTTTTCCACTGTTGGTGCAGCCACTGTGGAGATGAGTGTGGAGATTCTTCAAAAAACTAGGACTAGAGGTTCCATTCGACCCAGCTATTCCTATTCTTGGTGTCTTCCTAAAAGAATTAAAAGCATCAGACCACAGCAGTATATGCCACCCATGTTATACCAGCACAGCTTGTAATAGTTACACCTTGCAAACAGCCGGGTGCCCATCAACTGTTGAATGGATAGACATATGCAGATATAGAAGACTACTGTTGTAAAGAAAGCTTAGGGTGCCTCCTAGCCCCTGGGGTGGGGCGTGCTGAGATTGCAACTGAGACTGGGCATGGTGACAGACCCATAATCCCAGCACTTGGGAGGCTGAAAACAGAAGGATCACTTCGAGTCCAAACTGTGTAGTGAGACCCTATTCTAAATACATTAGAAAAAAAAAAAAAAGCTTGAAACATTATTAGCTAAATGGACATACCTTGAGAACTTATACTTAAGTGAAAGAAACCAGACACACGTGTGTAAATACCATGTTTTTTCCTCTGGTGTGAGAAACTGAAAGTGTAAATGAGGAGCAAATGTGTAAGATATTGTGAAACACGAAGAAAATGCTGAAATGGGATGGCAATCTAGGGAGGGCATGGGGGAATACAAGGGAAAAGAAAAAAAAATGAGAAAAGAAAAAGGAAACAAAGCTTTTGTAAGTAAGAAGGGGAGAGGCCAGTGAGATAACTCAGCAGACTAAGTGCCTGCTTTGACAAGTGTAAGGACCAGGGTTTGATCCTGGTCCTACATGCATGCTGGCCCTGCCCCCGGGCATGCAGAGTCCTGCACGAGTCCGGGTGTGGTGGCGCATGCTTATAATCCTAGCTGGGGAGGCTTGAAAACAGGAAGATCTCTGAGTCTGAGCTGCATAGTAAGACCTTGTACCAAATACATAAATGAAAAAAATAATGAGGGGAAGAGGGGTTGAAGGGAGGGTAACAGAATGGGGAAAAAAAGAATCAAGTTTTATCATGTACATTATTTCCTACGATGAATGTGATCATTATGTACACCTAAAATGTTTCAAGTAAATGTAATTTTGAAAATTAAAAAGACAAGCTACTATGTGAACAAATAAACACATACTAACGGATCCTTTAGGAAACTTATTTATGACTTTGATACAAAGCAACTTTTAAGATAGGAGACCACTTGTGGCTGATAATTTTTTTCTGCAAAACACAGGACTTTTTGGAGACAGGGTTTCAGTATGCAGTTCATGCCGGCCTTGAACTCACTTCGTAGCACAGGCTGGCCTCAAACTCAGTGATCCCCCTACCTCCGACCTCCAGTGTTGGGATTACAGGTGTGTGTGGGGCTTCATTTGGTTTTCTAAAATTCTATTATAAAGCAATTTTTTTCTTTCTTTTTTTCCCTGCATGTGTGGCCAGGGAGATAGCTCAGCAGCATAAGCACCTACCTGGCAAGTGCAAAGTCCTGAGTTTGATCCCCAGTGCCAAGAAATAAAATAAAAGCCAGATGTGTGGAGTACACTTGTAATCCTAGCACTCAGTTGATGGAAGCTGGACCATAAGAGTTTGAGGCCAACATGAACTACATACTGAAACCAATTTATTTCAATTATGTGTAAAAAATTATATATAGGATCCATGACTAGCACAGACTACATAAAATTCATAACATCAGATAACTTTATCAAGTTGTCCCATGAAAAGAAATAAAATGGTATTTACTGGTGGCTAATGTTAATACATGGATGGACTTAGCTTCTGGTCTGTTAAAATATTACCAGGGGCAGAGTTTCAAAAGGTTACAGTATAATAGGTGGCTGAACAACCAGGGATCAGACTTCATTCGGGATGACACTCATCAGTGAAGCTAAGTTTACCAGCAAGTTCTAGTTTCATATTCTTTCCCTCTAGGTCACTATACTGATTTTGTCTTTCTTTGATAACAGCAAATTCAACTTAACCTGTCTTAATAATAGATGGCATTGATTAGCCTAGGTAACAACAAAAAGTTAAAGGCAAGGTACTTAACCAAGTGTGGTTCAACTAGGCTCTGGTTTAATTTTCAGGTTATTTTGGCTTTGTCCTATGTATTGGCTTTATCCACAAATTGGCAACAAGGGAATGCTAAGACTCTAGTTCCTACACAAGAGACCTTTATCTCTTCCTTCAGAATGAGGAAACAGCCACCTTTTTTTATTTTAGTATTTTAGGGAAGGGTCTACAGAGTGTTCAGGGTCTCACTACTAGATAGGACTCGCAGTGATCCTTCTGTTTACAGCCTTCCAAGAGCTGGGATTAGATGGATTTTGAGCCATCATGCCTAAGTCTCAATCACCATCTCAGCACACCCCGGGGGCGGGAATGGCACAACAAGCCCAGGGATCAAACCTCCCGCCCCTGCTTGCAGGCACTTTAATCCACTAAACTATTCTCCTGGCCCTGAAACAGCCATTTTGAAGGCCCTCCAATATAGCTCTTGCTTTTCACTGTGTTACGTGCTAATCCCAGCCCAACTCCTGTGGCCAGAGTAATATAATACAGTAGAATTGGTGTATTAAAAAAAAAAAAAAAAAAAAAGAATTGATGTAAAGACAAATTCCTAAACAACTTCTGCTACATTAATGGCATTATATTCACCAGCATTTTCTTTTTCTTTTGAGAGGTTTTCCTATGCAGTTCAGGCTGGTCTTGAACTACAGAGACCAAGCTGTCCTGAACTCAGTGAACCTCCTGCCCCAGCCTCCTGAGTGCTGGGATGTCAAGCATATGCCCAACTGCCCAGCCACACCAGCATTTTCAAATGGTGAGTTAAAACCAAAAAATGCATCCAAAGTTAACTTGCAGATTGTTCATGTTCTTTACCAAATTAAACAGAAAAACTGAGATTGCATTACACATATCAAGGATAACTAGTTTTATGAACCGTGAACACACACACTTGTATTAACAATGTCAAATGTTTTTTGTGGTCTGGGGTCAAAAGTATTTTGAGAACTATTTCAGTCACATTCTACTGACTCAGCTAGTTGGAACTCAGTATTTTAGTTCCCCCTTTAATGCTTTCTGAACGTTAAGTATGCCTTCCTTCCAAAGAAGCTCCTTGGGCTACCTGATACATATCCATGATGGATATAAATTTATATCCAATTTGTAAGCTGGTTTATGACAATTCATTACAGTAAAAGATTCATTGGAAAAGCCTGTATATTTTTTGTTTTTGAACTATGAAGTTCACACTGGCCTTGAAGCCATCCTCCTGCTGAAGCCTCCTGAGTGATGGGACTGCAAGCATGTGCCACCATGCCCTGCTACCAGAAAGCTCGTTTTGTAAGAAAAAAATATCTTTCAAATAGCTGAGCACTTTTGACGCTAATCTTTATTCAGGTTTAAAATTTGAGGGGCCAGGGAGATGGCTCAGTGGGATAAGCGCTTTCCTGGCAAGAGCAAGGGCCTGAGTTCAATCCCCAGTTCTGCCAAAAAAAAAAAAAAAAAAAAATAAAAAAATAAAATAAAATTTGATCTTGAGGTTCATATGATAAGGCAGCCTATAAAGATTACATGGCTGGGAGCTGGGCTGGTATGGCATGGCATGTGGTGCCAGGGACTGAACTGCTGTCCCTGAGCTTTGCATAAGCAAGTACATTAAGACCACTGAGCTATCTCACTGACCCTAATCCCTTTGATTTAATAAATGAAGACACCAAGGCTTGGGGGGGGGGGTGAACTTATCTACTGTAAGGCAGTGCATTACCTGCAAAACATGAGTCTGCTGATACTTCAGAATTTTTTCCATTGTGCTAATCAGCACTAACTTTAAAATTGGAACTAGACTTACCTATCATCCAACAAGCTCTAGATCTACTTTTTTTTTTTGCGGGAACAGGGGATTGAACTCAGGCCCTTGCGCTTGCCAGGGAAGTGCTTATTCCACTGAGCCACCTCCCCGGTCCCATCTAGATCTACTTTTAAGTGCTAAAGCCCCATTCTCACTAGCCATGTAATCTGTAACAGTTTTGGTAAGTGAACAACTCAAATCAAGTTGGGAATGGTCAGAATTAAAGAGGTTTAGTAATGGATAAAAGGGTCCAGCCAATTCAATTGGACTTAAATGCAAGAACCTGAACTCCCAGAGGTGGTTAGGAGAAAAGGACTGAAAATTCAAGATTTTATAACTCAGGAGGGTGATATCCTGGACAGGATATAGGCTCAAGATCAATAACTGGATATTAAACCTAGTTATCAGACTCTAGATACAAGCCAGACACAAACATGGCATTGGACATCTCAAACTAAGTCATTTTACTTTTTGCTTTCTTTTTGACAGGGTCTTGCTTTCTAAGTTCAGGGTGGCCTTGAAGTTGTGGTGCTCCTTCTGCCTCAGTCTCCCAAGTGTTGGGATGATAGGTGTGCATCACCACACTTGATTGTGGTTTTTAGAGACAGGGTCTGCCTGTAGCTCAGGTTGGCCTTGAACTCACTATGTAGCCCTGGCTAACCTGAAACTCATGGTGACCCTCCTGCCTCAGCCTCCTGAGTCCTGGGATCATAGACGTTTCACCATAGCCAGTTCAAAGGTCATTTTAAGTTGTAGCATTAATAGACAAAAGTATTTTGTGTGTGCAAAATTACAATGCATCTTCTTAGATAATTTTATTTGAAACATTTACTTTATACTCTCATATGAAAACGGTACTACTTCAGAGTAGATGGTTAATGTTGGGTGAACTTTGGGGAGTGGAGAGGATTTGAGATAGGGTCCTGCCATGTAGCCCAAGCTGGCCTTGAACTTGCAGCAATCCTCCTGCCTCATCCTCCTGAGCGCTGATATTCTGAGTGCATCACCAAGCATGACAGTTGGGTGGATTTAGAAAACACAAGATTTAGATTATAGTGATTATAATCACAAGTCACTATTTGTTTCAAATTACTACTTGATACTCGGTAAAGTCTTAAGGCAATAACTGAGTAAATTTTTGTGACTTGACTTCATATTACTTAATCCTATAGGACTATTGTAAAGATTACTGCTAACATATAAAGCATCTACTAAGGCATCTAACACAAATAGATGCTCAATAAGGTGAGAAGAGCACAGCAGCCTGGTTTGATCCCTGGTGTGCTGTGCCAGGCCTGCCCCTGGGGCACACTGAGACAATGACTGAGACTGGGCATGGTGGCACGCACCTATATTCGCAGCTCTTAGGAGGCTGAACACAGAGGATCACTGAGTCCTATCTATGTAGTGAGACCTTGTAGACACTGTGGACTCTGTACCAAATACATTTTTAAAAAAGTGACAAATGTGTTAAAACATAGATGTAAAATGCTTAATTTCACTACCTCAGATTAGGACAGGTCGAATGGCCTGAATGCCATCAAAGAATAAAAATTCATGAAGTGTGCAATCTAGTTTAACTGAGACATGGTTGGGTATGACTGAAGACATTTTGTACATGTATTTGTGATCACCCTGTTAGATTTACATACATTCTCAGTTAATCTTCACAGTCTTTCAAAGGAGATCTAATTTTACAGATCAGATAAATGAAGTTCAAGAAAGTTCAGAATGAGATACTCAATAGCTGGCTACGGTGGAATGGGCACTTGACCCGAACCTTTCTCATTCTACCACATTCTGCCTCCATGAAGCATTTCTGTACTCCAAAATATGAGACCAATTTCTACAAGTGGGATTAAAGAGACAAAAGTTACATACAGGAGGCCTTGACTTTGGGAGTGACAAAAAATGTTTTGAGTTGGTGACTAGTGTTTTATACTGTGATTAGGCAAATAAGGCCAGGTCAGAAGTTGGTTAGAAGTCTTTCACTATATTCCAAGAATAATGGTAGGAGTTTCAGTGTAATCATCTTCAAGTGTTGTACAGAAAGATCCCATGAATTTAGGTTACCATATATGTACACTGCAATATTCAATATAGGAACTAGAAAGAAAATATCTGAAAACATTTTTTATATTTCCCCCTTTTCAATAGTTTACCTTTCATTCTAAGACTATGACATTCCTCAACGACTTCCACATAATGGTACACTGGATTCTACTGGGTTAACTCAGCCAACAGAAAGAGGGCAGTGTTGGGTTCACAGGGTACTGTGCCCATTGTGGGACCGCTATTCCATTCTTTCCTGGTTCATCTACACCAACACTATTTTTTTTTTTTTTAAACATAGGTCATTTACTTTAGTGGAGCCTTTTGCTAGATAATGGAGACAAAGATCCAGATAAGAGTCTCTAAGTCCCATAAGTGAAAATGAGATGACCAGCATCCAGCATTGCAACAGACACCCCCTAAAATAAACAGTGTAAGATGGGGTCAAAATGGAAAGATACATGTAAAGAATAAAAATCTCTGAAAATAAGTGAAGTCAAAGTGTTGTAAAGCAAATAGGAATCTGTCAGAAAGCTAGATAGGAAAGAAATAGCTTTTTGAGACCTAGAAGCATGAAATGGTATGATATACTTAAGGAATGGCAAGAAGTTACATGTGATCAGAGGGCTGCAGGCCAAGCATGCCTAGAAAAATGGATAGGGATTAGATTCTAGAGATCCATTATGAATTTTAGTTTGGGGATTGTTTCCCAGTTAGGACTATGAAACTATGAAAATTACTGAAATTTTTTATCTTTTAGCTTCCTTAAAAACTTGAAATATAGTTTTAATCATTTTACTTAAAATTCCAAATACTACAAATGAAGTAAATCATCTTTTATTTTGACTTACATTTGGTTATCAAGAGACATGCAAAACTCTCTGCTTTTAATGAGAACAGTGTTTTTGTGTCTTTTTATCACATATCCTTTTAATATTAGGTGTAATGTTACTAAGACGGATCCGCATATGAGGTGCAGCATCAAGTCTTTTTCTATATTTTGTTTTAGTTGCAGCATAATATGAAAATCCCGTTTCACACAAGTGCATTGTAGCAAAAGGAAGAAGTACACGAACTGCACGCCTTGCTATACTTGGGTATTCTTGAATTAGGTTACTCCAAAAATCATTCAGTGACAGTTCACTGAAATTTTGTTTCACTTGAGAATCAGATGTTAAGTCAATCAGGCTCTCATAATCCCGTGCTACTAATGAGGCTGGTTTAACAGTTACTGTAAAAGGATTTCTAACCCAAGTGTTACTGTCATTTGTTACGGGAAAGTACTTTAGAAGGGTAGAGCGCAACCCTCTCAAGTGCTGCACAACTGCACTGCAAATATCTTTATCAACTGTAGAATTAATTTCAGTCAAAAAGTCACTGAGTGTAGGAAAACAATCAAAGTTTTCTTCTTCTACAGATGAGGCCCAAAATTCCAATTTTCTTAACAACGATGACATTTTATCAAACACTGTAAAAACAGTTACATTTTTTCCTTGCATTGACAGATTAACCTCATTTAATTTAGTAAAAATATCCGCAAGATATGCAAGTCTTAGCAGCCAAGATGAATTTGTTAAACAATCAGATAGTGGAAAAGCAGAATCCGTAAAGACCAATAATTCACGCCGAAGTTCAAAAAGTCTTACAAGAACTTTACCTCGGGTAAGCCACCTTTCCTCTGTATTTAGAAGAAGTGCTGTGTGCTGAGCACCCATTTCTTCACATAAAATTTTTAGTAGTCTGGATTGATGTGGTCGAGCTTTAATATAATTGATGATTTGTACTGCTTGGTTTAGCACATTTTTAAGAGACGTAGGCATTACTTTAACTGCTAGTGCATGTCGATATAACAGGCAGTGACTGCTGGTGCTTTCGGGAGCCACGTATTTCATCAAGGTGATGGCCTCGGCAATTTTCCCATCTGTTGCCCTAGAAGCATCGCTACAAACATCAACACATTTTTCCCATTCAATTTCATGTTTCTGCATAAAACTGTTGATACAATTGAATATTTCTTCACCTGTAGCATTACTTTGCAAAGATTCACATAAGAGTAGATCTTCCTCAATAGATTTATTGAACCTATAACGAATAAACACAAGCAGCACAGCAAGTCCTGAAACATCAGCTGATTCATCTAGCTGAAGTGAGAACCCATCACAAATTTTCAGTCTACAAACCAGCTCTTCTTCAATGTCAGCAGCTAGATCCTTAATTCGACGTGCAACAGTACTGTTTGAAAGCTGCACTGCATCTATTTTCTTACTATACTGTTCATCAAACATCCGCATCACTACATCTTTTGCACAAGGTTTAATAAGCAATTCTCCAATAGTATGAGCCTCTCCACTCAGGGCTATATGGTAACTTACATTGTATGACGCCTCTGTAGCACTTTCATTATCTGTATTGACAATTTTAGGTGTTGGGGGTTTATTATTTTCAGGTGAATCAAGATGCTGCTTGAAAAAGCTAATGTCTTTGTCTTTATATGCAGCATGTTTAGTTTCCAAATGTCGTCGCAGCTTACTGGGGGCTAAAGAGCTATTTGATAAGATTTTTTTACATAATACACACTGAGCATGAGGTGCATCTCTATTTCCAAAATAAGTAAATCCAAAAGACAAATAACTTTCATCATATTTTCTCCTTTTTGGTTTCTTACTAAATGTCATTTTATTGGAACCAGACATAAATGTGACCCTGGAAAGTTCAGTGTCTGATTTTTTAGAAACTGATGGCTGCAAATGTTCATCTTCACTTTGTAATATTCCAACTTTTTGGTTATTTGAGTCAGACACAATTTGGTAACAAAATGATTCTACTTCTTGTTTAAGGCTTTCTTGCTTCAGTAAAAGATCCACGGGCAAAGAGTTTGTGGTACAAAACATGGTTAGTTTATAATAAAGACTGAATATTACAAATATGTTGAAATTATAAGACAGGATACAAAAAGGCGATCAGTTAATCTGCAAATGCTGCCTATGCATCAATGCGTGGAAGGAACATCACACGTTCGCTTATCAGGTGATCTCTCATGTGACTTGCTGGTGCTCTCAGGTATGGCACACCTTTCTTAAAGGCAGATGATCACACAAAAACAAAGCTATAGAAATGAGTCTTAAACTTATATTTAATAAACAATAAAGAAACTTAGCATCAATTTCTTTCTCAAAACACTTATTAGAGTACTAATATGTTATAAAAAAAGCTGAGAACCATTAGGCTAAGAAAGAGTTGATAAACAGATTTTAGGGAAAGAATGTAATTAGGAATATTTGAAAGCTGCACTGCATCTATTTTCTTACTATACTGTTCATCAAACATCCGCATCACTACATCTTTTGCACAAGGTTTAATAAGCAATTCTCCAATAGTATGGCAAGGGCTGGCAAACATTTTGCAAAGGGCTGTCTAGTTGGCTTTGAGGTGATACAGTCTCTGTTGCCTTATTGAAATCTTTAAGTACAGCATTAACAGCAGCCATAAGGGTAGGGTAAAGAAAAGGTGTGGCTGGGTTTCAATAAAACTCTATGTGTGCAAACAGTACAGGTCATAACCTCATCTGAGGTAGTGCGATGGAAACTTGCAAACTTTTAGCTTTTTGATGCCTACTGTCATTAGATGGATTAAGTATTGATACTATTATATGTCCTAAGTCTCCCTTCACAGGTGGCCACAATTCTAATGAGCTATATTAAAAACCCACAAAGTTCTAAGTGTTAAAAAACAGAATTCTATTGTATCTTAAATATTATGTGTTAATAATGAAGAATGAATAATAGATCAAAAGTTAGGTACTATTTCTCTGGACTTAAAAATTGCAGATGCTCACAATAGTTTTTACTTTTCTTTTTTTTTGGCAGAACCGGGGATTGAACTGAGGCCCTTGCACTTGCCAGGAAGGTGCTTATTCCACTAAGCCATCTCCCTGGCCCCATTATTTTAAGACTTATTGAAAGACTTACATATTTTTACTACTTATTTTGCATTCTATTTTACTACATAAGACTTAACTGGGACCCTAACAAAACATTAAAGTTCTTTTTAAAAAAGATTTTTTTCCTGATATACTAAAAAGTATAATAAAAACAGTAATACAAGCTCAAAAATCTCTAAGGAATGCTATTTTTTATATATATTCTTTTGCTAACTGGTAAAACGGTAAGATACCTGAAATGAGGAGCACTCCCTTCTGCAATCGCACCCTCCACTTTAGCAGCTTGAAAAGTAGACTCTTCAAAAGAATAAAATTAAAGGATGGGCTGGGAAGGGGAATAACCACAAGCCTAGAATGAGAAAAATTAAAATCAGACATTGCCACAAATAGGACTAACTACAAAGCTCTAAGACAACCAACCATGCATCACAACTTACTGGTAGTGCAAGTGAATCTTACTTGGGGTGCAACTCTTACACTGAAGCAGAAGACGCATAGCTTCTAGTAAAGTAAAAATGCTGCACTTTCATCCTGGTTTAATACTTCACAATCTTACTGCTTTGAAACGCTTCCTTTTGCACTGACTTCAGAGAAATGTAGAAAACTTTCTGAAGCTAAACCTAAATTCTGAAAGTACAACCCCATTTACTGTCTCTAAATGCAGCACTGAACTAAAATGAATTGTACATGGAAGCATTAAAGGAAATATACTTTTGGCTGTAACCAGTTTTGTCCCCTCAAAAACCAACCTCCTAAAAACCAACTTCCTAAGACAACTAAGGTTTATTGAGTAATCCCACGTGCCTGTAACTGTGCACAATTCCGCGTATAGATTAGTTTATGTAAACAAAACCTTGGGATACTAACAACTCCACTTCAGAAAAAACACAGAGATTAAATCACCTCCTAAATGAACATTATCTTTTAAGAAACAAGCACACTGCCCGAAATGTCATCGCAGAGCTCACGTGCCTAGTCATTACTTGTGTGTTCCTCACCATTCTATTCCCAAACTTTAAAAAACACACACACACAAAAACTGGTATCAGGAATTGGGATTAACGACGGGTTACAACTGCCAGAAAAAGAAAAAAAAAAAAATCTCTTATCGGTCTCAACTTGGACTTGACAAGGTAACTTTGCGCTGACGCTGACTCAGCTAAAGAATTAGGATTTCTCTCCCTCACCGTCGGCAAGCTTCGTGTGCCCAAGGAGGGCCTCATCTTCAGAAGAGTTTCGCCAGTCTCTTGGGGACAAATCGTCGGTGTTCCCCGAGGAGACTCCCCCCGCCCCCGGCTCCCGAGAAGGAAAGGCGCTCCTCATCCCCCTTCCCTCGCTCTTTCCCCTTATGCCGCGGGTACCTGCCTCCAGGCGCACGGCGCGCTAGGGAAGGGTCGGAGCGCAGCCAATCACCGGGGCAGCCCGGCCACACCTCGGGGCTTCCCTCCCGGGCCGCCCCAGCCAAGCCTGACCTGCCGCCCCTCGGCTCCTCCCTCAAACGGGTCCGGGCCGGCATCCGGCCGCGGCCCACCCTCGCTTCGGGGTTCCCATCGCGTCCCCCGACGGTCGCCGCCGCTAAGGCCCCCAGGACACCTCCTCTGCACCCCACGACTTCCTGCTCTCTCCGCACGGGCTTCGGAGAGCGCGGGCCGGCGCGGCTGGGCTGCCCGTCAGCGCCACGCTGCCCACCGAGCCCGCGGCCGCCATTTTAGACAGCGGGAGGCGGCGGCCATTTCGGGGAGCGCCGCCTGGCCGCGCCCACGGCTCTGCTCCTCACCTTCACCGAGGCCTGAGCAGGGTGAAGAGCCAGTCGTCGCGGACTGGAGGAGGAAGAAGGGGTAGGGGGTGAGGAACGAAACAGCGGGAAGAATGGTGCGGGGACAGGGTGGTGCTCTCAGCTCGGGGACACCGCCTGAGCCACGTCCATTGAGATCCGAGTCGCCGGGGGCGAGCCCTGGGTCTGAAGAGAAATTTAGCTCTGTGGCGCAACCGAACTCGGGGCTGCGGGAGCGTCCGCCGCCCTCCAATCAACGCCCGCGCTGCTTCCCTCCACCAATCCGCGCTAAGCGGTGGGCGGGACCAAAGCAAAAACTCAAGTTCGGTGGAGGCGTCGCTGCCCGGGCTCGCGGCTGTGTTCGCGAGCGGTTCTCTCGCTGCGGTGCGAGGCTACTCCTCTAGCTTCTCCGGCCCTCGCCGCCCGGGCGCCGCTTTCGAATACAGACCCTGTGTGCTGCCAGCGAGACTCGGTGACCCTGTGAGGCCACCGCGGAGTCCACGGTCCGCGTCCGTGCCGGCGGTCAGGCTCTGCCCAGCGCGGAGGCAGGGGCCGCGGAGCCTTCGCTACCGCTTTGTCCCCGGGTCGTAGCCCCGGCCGGGGTCGCGCGGCCGCCGCCTCTGTCCTCTGGTTTACCGTCGCCCGACCCTGCCCCGCGCGCTCGGTGGCCCCCAGCTTGGGAGTTGTCGGCGAGGAAACCGCAAAGCCCCGCCATCGGTCCGCTGGGAAATTCGCAGACTGCAGCATTAGGGAACTCTAGTCCATTGATCCGCCGCCTCCCTTTTATCCTTTGTATTTCTTAATTAATGCATTTATTTCGGCTTTTTCAAACAGGGTCTAGATATTCAGTTTAGGCCTTGAACTCACGGTGTATAACCCAGGCTGGCCTCAAGCCGGCCGCGATCGTCCTGCATCAGCCTCCTGAGTGCCCGCACACCACCCCCGCGTGTGAAGGCTGCAGGTTCTTCGCTTGTGCAAGAGACGTGGAGACCTGGACTCTTTTTGCAAATTGATACCCAGGCTAAACACCCCTGGGGGTAGTAGGAACAATTTGTTAAAGTGCTGGTGACATTAAATACTTGTTTCCTTGGTCTGCAAGTGTTATATCTTGTTAAAATTCATTAAAACAAACGAAAAGTTGGATGTTTTTCAGGCACCGTACCAAGAAATGTAGAATTTGAGTCAAAAGCAATTTAAAAAGTGTTTGTTTGTTAGGAATGTTGTAGGTATTTAAGCTTCATACTTTTTAATTTTAATTTTTTAAAAAAGATTTTATTTAATTTATTTATTTTTACATTTATTGTGTGTGTGTGTGTGTGTGTGTGTGTGT
>NW_004524643.1:3675163-3678773 GCF_000260255.1 Octodon degus
GCGCAGGGCAGCAGGAAGCTCTCCACACACTCACCGGACCTGGGCTAGGACTGGGTCTGGGGGTTCCCGGAAGTCGGCAGAAATTCCTACTGGGCGGGAGGGGTGGGGAGGTACGGCGGAGTGGTGGGGGGCAGCCCAAGCTGTGCCTGGGCTGGGACTGGTCCGGCCAGCGCAGGTTAGCAGGAAGCTCTCCACACACTCACTGGACCTGGGCTAGGACTGGGTCTCCTGTCCTAAACATCTAAAGAATCACATAACGGTTCTTGAAACGAGTTTTTCTTTAATAACTGTAAAATTATAAAATACTGTCTTAAGACCTTAAAAATACAGCACGGTGTGGTGGTGCACACCTTTAATCCCCTGAGGCAGGATTATCAGGAGTTCAAGGCCAGCCTGAACTACACAATGAGACACAACAAAAATATATGGACAGTGTACAACTCAAACCATTTATAATAACTTGCCTTCGTCGAATATGTAATGTGATCCAAGAGTCATACAGACTTATTTTGCATATTTGAATTTTATTGGTATGTTTTAAATATACATAATGGTCATACTCATTGTAAGAAATATGCACCTGTACATGATGTAACTTGCTTTTTTCCGCATATCCCTTTTTCCCTCCAACCCCTCTTGCTCCTCTTATAAAAGCATTGTTTCTACTCCCTGCCGCCATTTCTCATTTGGACATTTTCTTCTTGTTTCACAATGTCCGTTATACATTTGCTCCTCTTTTACCCGCTTTCAGTTTCTCACACCAGAGAACAATGGTATTTACACATGTATCAGGTTTCTTTCACTTAAGAATAAGGTCTCAAGGGGCAACCATTTAGCTCAAAATGTCTCAAGTTTATCCTTTAAGGCAGAGTAGTATTCTATCGTATATAAAAAAATACCCCTTTATCCATTCATCAGTTGATGGGCATTTGGGCTATTTCCAAGATTTAGCCATTGCAAACTGCTACTATAAACATGGGTGGTATATGTGATGGTTCTTATTGTCTGAGGAAGATAGCAAGAAGAGGGATAGCTGGGTCAAACGGAATCTCTAGTCTTAGGTTTTTGAAGACTCCACACTAATTTCCAGTGCTTGACCAGTCTGCATTCCCACTAACTGCAGAGAAGGGTTCCTTTCTCCCAAAAGCTCTGCCAAGATTTGTTATTCGTTAATTTCTTTTCTTTTCTTTCTTCTTCTTTTTTTTTTTTTTTTTGCAAAACCAAGGATTGAGCTCAGGTCCTTGCGCTTGCCAGGGAAGCACTTATTCCACTGAGCCATCTCCCCGGTCCCTCATTAATTTCTTGGTAGTAGCCATTCTTTCTGGGGTGAGCTGGAATCTCAGCATTATTTTATTTTGTATCTCTTCAATGACCAATGATATTGGACATTTTTGCTGTTTCCACTTCTGTATCTGAGAAGTGTCAATTCACTTCAGATGTTCATTTTTGCAATGGGTCTGTAAACTAGGGTTGGGTGGGTTCTGATTATTTTGAGTTCTTTATATATTCTAGATAGTAGTCCTTTGAAGAAACACTGGCAAAATTTTTTCCCATATTGTGGGTTATCTCTTCACTCTGTTGGTGGTTTCTTTGCTGTGCAAAAGCTATTTAATAAGATCCCAGTTGCTGATTCTTTGCAATAATTTTTGTGTGGTTGGGGTTTTGTTCATAAAGTCTTTGCCTAGTCTTCAAGAGTTCTACCTATTCTATCTTCCTGAAGATTTAGTGTTTTTGCTTCAATATTTAGATCTTTGAACCACTTTGATATTAGCTTAATGCATGATGAAAGATAGGGATCTAGTTTTTTTTTTTTTTTTTAAATGTATTTGGTACAGGGTCTCACTATGCAGATTGGACTCCTAGTGATCCTCCTGTTTTCAGCCTTCCAAGCTCTGGCATTACAGGCATGTGCCACTATGCCCATTCTCAGTGCTATTTCAACGTGCCCCCGGGGCAGGGCTGGCATGGCACCCCAAGGATCGAACCTGATCCCTATATCTGCCTAACTAGGCGCTTTAGTCCACTGAGCTCTCTGGTCAGCCCTAGAGTACTATAGTTTTCAGTGTAAAGGTCTTTTACTTCCTTTGTGTTATAGTTTCTATCCAGCTGTCCCTCCAAAGTCTCATGTAGTTATTGGGGCAGGTTTCTAGAGTGATTAATTCATGATCCAATGCTGGGATTATGAGTGTGAGTGCTATACCCACCCTGGGGCAGATAGCTTGAAGGCATAAGGAAAGAAGAGAGGCCTGCCTCTCTCTGCTGTTGCTGCTGCCACTGCTCCTGTCTTTTTGCTATTTTCTGCCTCTATGCGCTGCTGCCCTCTGTCATGTACCACCCTGCCTTGGAGCCCGCCAAGTATGGACTGAAACCTCCACTAACTGTAAGCTAAATAAACCTTTCCTTCCTTAATTCTGGGTGTCCGGTATTTTTGTCCCAGCAACAAGAGAAAAGTAACTAAGACACTATTAGATTGATTCATAGGCATTTTATTTTATTTTTTGGGATGCTATTGTAAAAGGCATTGTTTCTATAATTTCTCTCTCAGTGAGGTTGGTTGTTTTTTTTTTTTTTTTTTTTGCAGAACTGGGGATTGAACTTAGACCCTTGCTCTTGCCAAGGAAGCACTTATTCTACTAAGCCATCTCCCCGGCCCCTCAGTGAGTTTGTTGTATGTGTACAGGAATGCTAGTGACTGAATGTTGGCTTTGTGCCCAACTTTGCTCCTAAATATGGTGATTAAATCCAGGAGTCCTTTGGTGGAGCTTTTGTTTGGATATATACTACTCGCTTAGCCTCGACGTGTTTGAAATTTAAATAATTTCCCATACTTGTAACCAAGAACTCAATTACTCCATTGTTGGTAAAGGCTTTATTTGTTTAATATTCCAAATTGGCAGGGGCCAGGGAGATGGCTTGGTGGAATAAGCGCTTTCCTGGAAAGCACAAGGGCCTGAGTTCAATCTCTGGTTCCACAAAAAAAAAAAAAAAAAAAAAAAAAATCTATTTTGAGACTCCAAATTGGCAGATTTGGAGTCAGCAGTCCATCTTCAGAGTCCGTGTAAGTGGCTTTGAGTTAGGACTCTGCCAGTATTCATCTCCTTGCCTCCACCATTTCCACACCTTCCCTAGGCCAGGCTCAGGACACGGCCTTGCTGCACACCACAGCCATGCTGGGTCCCAGGGTCCTTCTGGTCTACCACTGTACATCGTAGTCATTCATACATATTTTAAACCACTGATGAATTCTTCGGTGTCCTGGCATAGGATCATGGAACTTTACAGCTGCAGACAATTTTAGAAAAGAATACAGTGCAATCCTCCTTTTTTCCTGAGTTTCAGAAAATTGAGTTTCAGAGTTATCACGTGACTGACTGCACATGCAAACCAGTGATGGCGTTGCACTCAAGGCATTTTAGGCATGTCTTGGAATTCTGCTTTACTCCCACTGTGCCCTGCATTAAACTGCTAATATTTACTGATATGTAAACTATCTTTGGCCTCCCAGAAATAACTTTTTACCAGTTATAGAAATTCAGGGGGCCAGGGAGATGGCTCAGTGGAATAAGTGCTTGCCTGGCAAGTGCAAGGGCCTGAGTTCAATCCCTGGTTC
>NW_004524643.1:3678911-3679686 GCF_000260255.1 Octodon degus
CCGCAAAAATAAAATAAAATAAAATAAAATAAAATAAAATAAAATTCCTGGTTCATGTGAAAAAGTTCATTGATAGAGGCACAGATGGATTCAGTGATACAACTGATGTCTAGTTAACTATCTCTTTTATTTATTTATTTTTTTTATGTATTTGGTACAGGGTCTGTAGGATCTATAGGGTCTCACTGCACAGTTCGGACTCCTAGTGATCTGTTCCCAGCCTCGAAAGTGCTGGGGTTATAGGCTCATGCACCACCACGCCCATTGTCAGTTGCCATCTCAGCATGCCCCAGGAGTGGGGCCAGTACAGCATGCTGGGAATGGAACCTCAGCAGCTGTGCTCTGCCTATGTCAGTGCTTTACTCCACTGAACCATTTGGCTGGCCCCAGTTAACTATCTCTTGATAGTCCCTTTCTGTATGGCATTATGGTGGCCATAATTATCCTCCACTTTTTTTTTTTTTTTTGCAGAACCAGGGATTGAACTCAGGCCCTTGCACTTGCCAGGGAAGCGCTTATTCCACTGAGCCATCTCCCTGGCCCCCTATCCTCCACCTTTTGTGGAGACAGCAGACTACTAGCTAATCTCTATCAACTTTATCCTGTCACAGATACTCACTTGACTAGAATGTAGGTACTAAGGCCATTTCCATATTCAAAGCTAGCTCTGTTGTTGGGTGATAGGCTCTTTAGTTTGGCTTTAAGATTTCCAGAAAATGATTTTATTTTAACTTATTTTTTTCAGTGTTACAGCAGCAGAGGTGCTAGGTAAGAA
>NW_004524643.1:3681686-3684633 GCF_000260255.1 Octodon degus
TTCCTTCCTTCCTTCCTTCCTTCCTTCCTTCCTTCCTTCCTTCCTTCCTTTTTCTTATTTTTGAGACATATCTTCCTGTGTAGTCTCAGCCTCCAAAGTGCAGGGATTACAGATGTGGGTCACCACACCAAACTCAAGCTTCTCTTTGTCTTCTCTTTTCATCTGTTCCTTCTCCTGCTCTCCCTCTCACCTCTCCTTTGCCTTCTCCATCTCTATCTCTGTGGTCCTGAAGAATGGGGGTTTTTCCACTGCGCTACATCCCTCCCTCCTGCCTTTCCTTCCTCCTCCTCCTTTTGTCTGTCTGTCTCTGTCTCTGTCTCTGTCTCTGTCTCTCTCTCTCTCTCTCTCTCTCTCTCTCTCTCTCTCTCTGAATCATTCTCTTTTTCTCTCTCTCAAAACAGGATCTCAGTGATTAATTTTAATTTGCCCCGGCTGGGCTCAATTTTGTGATCCTCCTGTTTCACCGTCCCAGGTACCTGGGGTAACAGATAGGGCTCACCATGCCTGGCATAACTTTTTGTTAGGAAAGATTTCAAAATTAGGATAATTCAATTATAGAGTTTTTTTTTCTGGGTTTCTGATCTTAGGCTGAGTGATATGATCTGAATTGTCATTTGGAAAAACATTGTGCTCTTCCAGGGTCATCCTCAAAATTCATCTTACTCTAGACTTTTCTTTGGAAGGTTGATGTCAAACTTTGAAAAGCCATCCCTTTAAAAAGAATGCCAGACACTGGCAATTTTTAAAGGCAGAGTGAAGGTTTGCAAGTCATTTAAACACTCAATTACTTGGAGAGAAACTAAAATGCCAGGAGATGGGGTTATTTATAGTGCTGCACCAAGAGCCAGTGTATATATTTATTTGTGTGGAAGTGGAATCCTGGCTTGGGATCATTTCCCGAGTTGTTTGAGAATCTGGGCAAGCCGTTTATTATGTCTGCATTTCTTGGAATTACAGCCCTGCCGCAGAGATGTGCTCTGTGAATAAATGAGCTTCCGTGTGTAAATCTTGTTTAAATTCTCTGTTGAAAGTCATACAGTGTCGATAGTCGTGAAGGATAACGGTGCTGATGACAGTAGGTACAACACCAGTGCCTTCAATATATGCAACATTTTTGTTCTGAGAAGCTTTGAGCGCTTCCTATGTGGAATGTATTTTATAAAGTAACCCATAATTATAAGCATTTCACAAGGAGTCATACTTCTTGTAATTTTTTAAAGTGCAGAAGTGAAAAAGAGGTCTTATCCGCTCCCATTTCAGATCACTAAAAGTAATCTGAATTAATAGTTTTCATATTTCCAGATACATATGTATACAGAATTATATCAAATATATATTTATATGTAACTGATAGAAATATTATATAAATTATTCAGCATACATTTTGACCTTGGCTTGAAGAATTTAGAATTTTTTTTTTTCTTTTGAGACAGGGTCTTGCTATGCAGTTCAAGCTGGCCTTGAGCTCACATTGCACCCCAGGCTAGTCTTGAACTCACCATGATCCTCCTGCCTCACCCTCCCAAGTGCTGGCATTACAGGCATGAGACACCGCACTTGTTGCTTAAAGAAATTTTTAGGCCAGTATTAAGACTTTCTTTTTTAACATGTGTAATTGTCTATTGATTTATTTAATGATTTTTTAAAATGTATTTGGTTGTTACAGGGATCACTACACAGCTGGGAGGCATAGTGACCCTCCTGTTTTCAGCCTCCCCAGCACTGGGATTACAGGTGTGCACCACTACGCCTCAACTCTGTGGCCGGCTCAGCCTGCTAGTCATTTTAGTCTGCTGAGCTATCTTGCTGGCCCCTAATCATTTCCTTTTGAGAAGACTTTGAGAAACAGTACTGCAATCAATGTCCTGCATAAAGTGGGGAGAGAGCTCGGTGATGTAAGCCCTGCCTGACAAGTGTTAGGTCCTGAGTCTGATCCTTGGAGGATGTGTATACTTCTGTGGGTTCAATTCCTAATATGGACTCAATGGGTTGAAGAATGAGGTTTTTTTTTTTTTTCTTTAATTTTATTTTTACTTTTAGGGAAGGGTCTACAGGGTGTTCATGATCTCACTACTAGATCAGACTCATAGTGATCTTCCTGTTTTCAGCCTCCCAAGAGCTGGGATTACAGGCGCGCACCACCACACCCAGTCTCAATTGCCATCTCAGCACGCCCCATCTCATCTCAGCAGAGCAGGTCCAGGGATCGAACCCCTGACCTCTGCGCCTGCATGCGCCTGCTTACAGGCTCTTTAATCTGCTGAACTATTTGGCCAGCCCAAGATGAGTTTTAAAAGGTATTAAATTATACCCTGAAAAGCCTGTGCCCATCTATTTAATTTCCATAAATAGCACGCAAGTGTACTCACTTTCTGTGCCTGCGCCAATATTACTTTATATGTTATCAGTCTTTATAAAATTTGCAATTCGGTAGCTTAAAAAACTTACTTTTTTATTACTAATGAGATTCACTGTCTTTTTATGTTTATCAGCTGTGCCCATCCACTGTATTCTCCTATGAACTGAGTGTTCAGAGACTTCCCCAATTTTCCTACTGGATACTTTTTCTTATTGGTTTGTAAAACTGTGATTTTTGAATGTGGTTTTAGGTATGTGTCTCCCAGTTTGCTTTTAAGGAATGGTTTATTTTTTAAGATATTGGTATTTTGAGTACCAGGGAGATAGCTCAGCAGCATAAGTGCTTGCCTGGCAAATGCAAGGTCCTAAGTTTGATCCCGGCCCCACATGCCTGGCTGGTCCAGGAACCTCTGGTGCCCCTGCCAACCCAGAATGGTGGCACATGCCTAGAATCCTAGCACTAAGGAGGTCAAGACAGGAGGATCTCTGCAAGTTAGAGACCAGCATGGGGGTTACAAAAGTGGGCAAAAGGCCAGCCTGAGCCACATAGTGAGACCCTGTCTCAAAAATAAAATAAAATAAAATAAAA
>NW_004524643.1:3684733-3694095 GCF_000260255.1 Octodon degus
CTACATAAGTGAAACACTGCCTTAAAAAAACAGAGAGCAAAGCAAAATAAAACAAAGCAATTTTAGTACTGAAAGGATTACATAAGATAACTCAAAGAGGAATTCTTGGTTTCTTTTTCAGATACAATCCTGTGTAACATTTTCAGCCATTTCTTTTGGCTTTTACCTTCACATGTCTCAGCAATATATGTGTAATGATGATTGGTCACTTATGATCTCTGAGTGTTCTGACCTCAAAACTACCTGACCAAACATTTGTAAATCCCTCAGGTCATTGGCTCAGTCCTTCAGTGTCCCAATCTCAGTTTGTGGGACAAGAGTCCGATTGTCCTAAGGTGTATTTTCTTAGCACTGACTCACCTTTCAGTGAGCTGCCCCTAACTCAAGCTCTACTCTGAACCACTGACAGGGCTGAGGCAAGAAGGGTGGGTGCTCTGTGCTGGTTAGTAATTTGGTGTCCGATTGTAGCTGATGTCACCGATGGAAGGATTTGATTAAACTACAACTCACTAACACCCAGAGCTTGTTTCTCAGGAGACCTTACAGCGTGCTTTCAATAACCTAGTTTCTGGATTGGAGGGGGTAAATTGAAAGGCGGCCGAACTTTTTTTCCATTGGCAGGTTTTTTTTTTTTTCTGAGGCAGTTTTAGCAGAAGTCCTGTTCTTGGGTTCTTAGATTCTGGGACTCCTTCTAGAAATTCTTTCTAGGCTCTTCTTGTCCTAAACAAAGAACTGGACGAAACAAGCACAAAAGTGGGCAAGGTTTTATATGTATTAAAAGTAGGAGGGGTATGCTCTGCAGAATCAATGTCAATTAGAAGTAGGAAAAGAGGGACTGGGGATACAGCTCAGTGGCATAAGTACCTGCCTGGCAGGTACAAGGTCTTGAATGAAATAAAAGTAGGAAAAGAATTAAGACTCTGTCAGATGAGAGCAAAAACTACTGAAAAAGAGCACGGTGGCCAAGAGCAAAATGGCGGCCATTTTTGTGTCCTCCGCACTTCCGGCTGACGTCAGATCCAGGCCATCCTATCAAAAACCTGCTTGAGTTCCCGTGCGGGCACTGAAGAGGCACGCTCTGTTCGCTCCCAGCACAGGGCTTTGGGAACGATTTTTGTCTGTGCATTTACTCGATTTCTGTTACCAAGAGGTCCTGTTGCCCTGCTCAACCAGACCACCACATCATAATTTCCTGCCTTGTTTCACCTTTATACATAAATCTCTAATTCTGTATGGGATGCTGAGGGTGTGGAGATCTCTACGTTATGCCTACAGTACTTCCAGCTGAAAGGGGTAGTAGACCCTACCTACTGGGGATTATGTTCTAACTATCTCAGGGTGTTGTGCTTGCTGGCTAGGCTGAGAAGAAAACATGTCAGAAGATAACAACAAGAGGGGCCAGGAGACAGCTCAGTGGAATAAGTGCCTGCCTGGCACAAGGTCCTGAGTTCAATCCCTGGTGCCACAAAAAAAAAAAAAAAAAAAAAAAAAAAGAAGCATTAAGTGACCATGTGTGGGGAACTGTTAAGTTGCCTGAGACTGGGGAAAAAACTTCAAGCTCAAATACAAGGAGGAGCAGATCAGAGTTCCATGCTGCTTATGGAGGAGAGAGTATGGCAACGAGGGATGTTGGATAAATTACCAGGAGCCTGTGAGTCACAGTCCTAGCAAGATTGCTCACAGTATGGATCCAATTAAAAACAAGTCTCAGTACAGGTGCCCATTTAGGCTGTGGTGAATTAGGGTCATTAGTGTCTCTACTTATTTATACCTGAGGCAGCACGGAGCCTTGCTGTTTGAAGAGCAGCCTCAGGTCTTGTAGAGGTTCACAGGGAAAGCTTTCTTTTGTAGGGTGTGGTCTTTTTTTCTCAGGTGGTTTGGGTAGAACTGACATAATAATTGCCAGTCCTCCAAGGTTGTGTCTTTCCTCCATAGAAGTTCTAATACAAGAGCTGGTCTGAGCTTGCCAAGGTAAGCGGGCAAGCTTTGCCTACTTGTACTGTGGTCACTGTAGGTCCTAGTCTTGTGACCATTCAAGTAACCTACTCACCATGTAGGGTTTTATAGCTTCCCCTGTGGAAGGACCGGTTTGTTGTTCCTCAGGAACTGGGGATAAGGCTAGAGTTTTGAGGCCCTTCTTGCCTTTCAACCAGCTTTTGATTTTATGAGGAGACTTCAGACATGTCTCTTTGGAGTCCCTTGGAAGGAGTGATAGCAAGTTGCCTGGAAAGATGGACAATTCTAGTAAATCTCTTAGGAAGTAGCATACTATAGGGCAATTGAAAACTCATGGCTCGACATCTTACCTTCACACTGACACATCAAGGAAGGTGGCTAGGGCTCCCCTCAACCCTAAATATACATCTAAAGGAGGGTCTTCCAGAGAAAGGAGTTGAGTCTATCAGGAATTGAATTTGCTTATCTGTGATGTCCAGGGTCATCTAGAGTTTCTTGCAGGAGATGAAGCTGTCCATGCACAGGGCCATTACAGGTTGCCCCAGGCCCCTTCAGTCTTTTTCATCAGAGTAGAAGATGAAGATTTTGGCTGGACTCCCCCTCTCTGGGAGCAGGGAATACCATGAGTCGGGCATACTAACTGCCTGGTAGGTGGATCAGGGCCTGGGAAATGGCTTGGTGCAGTCGCAGGCCTGGGTCCAGTTCTCTTGAAGGCCTTTATTGGCCCTGGCTTTTCCCTTGGATGACTTGTATTTGCTGAAAGCGCTGGCAATTGTGACATCATAATTTTGATCTCAGCTTCCCCAGTGCTGGGATTCTCAGCATGCACCAACCACACCCAATTTCAGTGCCAGCCTGGCATAAGTTACCTGGGATCAACCCGGGTTCTCTGTGCTTGCTAGGCATGCACTTAAACCACTGAACTATCTCCACAGCCCCAAGGCCTTTCTTTTAAAGCCATCAGCAATTGTACCTGATTAGGCTCGATCCCTTGGACCCATTGGATTCTCGCATAACCACAACTCATCTTCTAGTTGAGCCCATAAGTGGGATAGGTTACCGGCTGAATGCCCCTTAGCCAATTAAAAGGGAACACGACCTATCCCTAGAAAAAACTCTACTCACTAGATTATGCCGTACAATGTACACATGTAGTGACAGAATCTCAAAATAAGAGGCACCATGCCCTTTCAGACAGGATTGTAAACTTGAAGACACAGTTACTTCAGTGAAAGCAACACTGAATCAAAATGAGAGCAAACCACTATCAGTAGCGAACCCCAAGGAGCTACAGCATTAGGTGAGGATTTAAGACCCAGATGAGAAGAATCGACGAAGCTGGCACTGCTGCTCGCTGGCTGGCACAGAAGCAGTGTCAGAAGGTTTAGAGGGACTGGACCCTCTCCTTCCTTGCAGGAAGACATTCTGTCTCTTCATCCTGTTTTTGAGTTACACAGAATGAATGTTACAAAAACCTACAGAAGGGGAACATTCTACATGAGTCTGGGACCCGTAGGGAGGCTAAACAAGTGGCTGCCCAATTTCAGGGCAACGTACCAAGAACTCCACAGAGAAAAAGCAACATGGTGGGTGGGCCAGGTCTGTATGTCCTGGTCTCCTGCTACGGGGAACTCTGGCCAAGCCTGTGTGTATTGGCAGCCTTCTCCCCTGCTCAGCGGCCTTTTCTCCTAGTCTGGTCAGCTCACACCCATCCTGGTTGAGCCCAGTGCTGCTGGGAGCCACTGAAGCTGAAATTGATCCTATGTGGGAAAGCAGGATGAGGCCTCATTGCTTAAAGCAGTCAAGCTATCTCAGTCTTGAGAAAAACATCCTGGCAGGGCATTATGGGCTATTAGTCACTAGGCAACCTGGTGTCCTGCAATGTTGTAAAAGGTATATAAAGACCCTTACTATCCTTGGGGAAAGGCGGGGCTTTACCTACAGGCTTGGGCCACCACCTGACCTCAGCTATTATCTCTTGCTTTTATTTTCTCACTCCTCTGGGCATTTTCTCCTGGGGACTCCTGAGAAGCCAACAGACCTTTACAAGGTGCCCCGGCCTCCACTGTACACTTGGCTCCACATTGTATGGATCATCAACAGACTAGAAGCCCCACTGGTCAGTGGCATTCCTCCTGTACTCTGTAAGGACTGAAGCCTTTTGGCCCATAGTATAGCGATTCGTCTCCCTCTCCCTCCAGGAATCCATGTTCTTGTCCAGAATGGGGAAGAGAGAAAATCTCCCAGAGGGAGGAGTTACCATTTGTGTTGGCTGGGCTGTACGCTCGCTGCCCTCTTCTGCTGAGGCTTCTGGAAGCCCCTGGGTTGCTGGTGTCCCCAGTGTCTGGAGAGGTCTCCTGAGGTTCCTAGAGTCCTCCTGGCCGGCTTGCCACATGTTACAGTTGAGTGGGCCAGAAGTAGTCCAGGTTCTTGTGTACAAAAAGGAGAGACTTGACAAGCACACACCTCATAGCACATAATAACAGGCTTGTACCTTCAATGCATGACTGAAAACAGGAAGAGAAGGAAAAGAAAGGACAGATAAACTTGGGGCCGATCTGTGGGTATCTCTTACCAGCTGGAAAATCACTGAGGCCTTGTGTATCTCCTCATGGAGGGATAGTCTAGGGAACTTCCTGAAGCCACAAGTAAGTTTCCTGAGTTCCCCAACCTCCATTATTTTCTACCACCCTCTACTCCCTGTGCCCCATCAGAAAAAATAATTAAAGGATTTGCCTGGGAGAGAAGGGTCCTAGGTGGAGGAGGAAAAAAAAAAACAAAACAAAAACCCATAAACTTTAGTCCCCCTGAGCTTAGTTCCATGCATTTCAGAGAGGAAGAAAAGCAAAACTGTGTCTAAAGACCTTACTTTCTGGCTGGATTCCCCAAAATGTGTTACCAGGATTGTGGGGTTCTGGGAACACCTAGAGAGTCTTTCTAGATTTTCCTTGTCCTGAAAAAAAAAAAAAAAAAAAAAAAAAAAAAAAGAACTGGATGAAACAGGGGCAAAAGGGAGCAGGGTTTTACCTTTACTAAAGGTAGAAAAAGAAACATTCTCTGTGGAGTGTGGGCCAATTGAAAGTAGGAAAAGAGGTACACTCTGCAGGTAAAGAGTGCATCACTCTGAGAGAGAAAGTTACACCTAATAACTTTGTTTTTATTTTTATTCTTTTGTATTTTAGGGAAGGGTCTACAGGGTGTTCAGTATCTCACTACTAGATCAGAACTCACAGTGATCCACCTGTTTACAGCCTCCCAAGAGCTGGGATTATAGGCATGTGCCACCATGCCCAGTCTCCATTGCTGTCTCAGCGCACCCTGGGGGCAGGGCCAGCCTGGTAGGCCTGGGGATCGAACCCCCGGCTCCTGAGCCCAATTACAGGCGCTTTAATCCACTGAGCTATTTGGCTGGCCCTATACCTAATAACTTTAATGGAATTATTTTTGCATCAAATGCAAGACATGGACACATAGGGCAGACAGCTGGGCTTGGGGTGGGCTGTGAGGCATGGGGAGTACAGGTCCTGGTGGAGGACTGGTTTCAAATCACTCCTTTACCAAGCCTGGTTAGGTGGGCCAGTATAGCATGCAGTACCAGGATTTGAATGCTGGTCCTTGTAATTGCCAGGCAGTTGCTTAAACCACCGAACTATCTCCCTATTCCTCATTCATTTATTTTATAAGTCCTTATAAAATAGTTATCATAATACGGTTTAATAGCCAAACTAACAGGTCAAACATATGTATAAACATATAAGAACAGTTATACTGAATCAAGGTACACTTTATTTATTTGGTTTTCTTGAGACAAGGTCTTGCTATGTAGTGCAGGCTGGCCTTGAACTTGCTTATGTGACCCAGGTTGCCCTCAAACTCACAGCAGTCCTCATGCCTTAGCCTCCTGAGTAATGGGATTACAGGTACTCACCATGACACCTGGCTAAGGTAACTTTTTAGATATGTTGTTCATGGATCACAGCATTTTTCTCTCTCTGTTTTTTTGTAGGAGTCACTTCCAGGTCCTCGTCTTGGTCCAAGAAGCCAATATTTGTAATCCCAAAGCTATATTATTGGAATCCCATCAAGTTGATTCCAGTCTACCACTCTCAGTGCAACCCACGGTGAAAATAAAGACACTAAATTATATTTTCAATCATTGGGAGTCAAGGGGCTCTAAGTCTAGCTATGAAGATAGCTTCCCAGAACCAAGAGAGCAACCCAGGGCCTCGCCTGGTTTTTATTCAGTGGGGGAGTGGCTTGAGGAGACTTGACTGAGAATTGTGGGAAGTAGGTGACTACTATGAGCTGAGCTAGGTGGGTGGCCTACATTTACCTCTGCCATATGCAGAGAGGATATGCATTATACTATTATGCCATAGAGATAGTATCTACTGTTTTGGGGGGTCTGGTGCTTCAGCTTTGCTGTAGTCTTTCAATCTCCAGGAAGTCATAGCCTCTATCTTGAGGCTCGATCCCAGCTGGTGGCACGGAGTATTAGCTCTACCATCCTGTCTTGACCCGGCTCACATTAAAGAGCAGCACATTGCTTAAGGCCAATTGAAGGATAAACAGAAGTCCTAGCCAGCTCAGTACATACCGATATGAGGAAATAGAGTCAGGCTCAGTGAAAATGGAGACAGTTGCTCTTCTTTCATTTTTGTTTGTAGGGTTTTTTTGTTGTTGTTCTGTTTTTTCAGAACCGGGGATTGAACTCAGGCCCTTGCGCTTGCCAGACAAGTTCTTATTCTACTGAGCAATCTCCCCGACCCCTAAAGTTGTTTTTTTGTTTGTGTGTGTGTGTGTGTGTGTTGTTTTTTTTTTAACAATTTTAACCTTTATTTATTTATTTTGCGAAACTGAGGATTGAACTCAGGCCTTTGCGCTTGCCAGGGAAGCACTTATTCTGCTGAGCCATCTCCCTGGCCCCAATTGCTCTTCTTTCAAGGAGAGCTGCTTGGGTAGTCCTCCACATTTTTTCCTGTTGTCTGTCTTTTATTTTGCATTTTCTTCATGTTTTAGATTTCTTGTATAAGAGAAACTGTGTGCTACTTAAACTTGAGTCTGATTTACTTCATTTAACATTATGGTCTCAAGGTGAATCCATTTTTCTCCGAATGACTTCTTTTGTTCTGCGGAACCGGGGATTGAACTCAGGCCCTAGCGCTTGCCAGGGAAGTGCTTATTCCACTGAGCCATCTCCTCGGCCCCCAAATGACTTCTTTATGGCAGAATAGTACTCCACTGTGTCTAAAGGCCACATTTTCTTAATCATTTATCTGTTGATGGAGATACAGGCTGCTTCTAAGCTGTTATTCACAGATATACCTGTGGGTATGCATCCCTCTCTGGGGGTATGATGTCTTTAACTCTTTGGAGGTGATGCCTAGAAGGGGAATAACCGGGTTGAATGGAATTTCTAGCTTTAATTTTTGATAAATCTCCATACTGATTTCCACAGTAGTTGTACCATCTTATGATCTCTCCAATAACCACCCCCCTCCAGCCTCTCCAGTGTTTGTTATTGATTTTTTAAAATGATAGCCATTCTTCTGGAATGAAATGAGATTGTTTTGATTTGCATTTCTCAAAAGGCCAGCGATATTGACCATTTTTCCATGCATTTATTGGCCATTTGTACCTCTTTATCTGAGAAGAGCCTATTCATTTCAGACACCCAGTTTTGGGGGGGTGGGGTTTGGGTCTTTAAATTTTAGGAATCTAATTTTCTGAGTTTTTTTTTTTTAATATTCTACATATTAGTCCTTTGCCAAGTAGCTGGCAGGATTGCCTTCCCACTGTGTAGGCTGTATCTTCAGTTGATTGGTGGTTTTCTTGGTGGTGCATGCACTTTGTAATTTGATGTGAACCTGTTTATGGATTATTTCTTGTGCACCTGGGCTTCTGTTCAGAAAGTCCACTACACATATCTCCAGAGTTTTATGTTTTTTGTCTCCCAACAGATTGTTTTGGTCTTACATCAAAGCATTTACATCTTTGATCCATTTTGAGTTTAGCTTAGTGCATGGTCAGAGACATTAGTCTGGATTCAGTCTTCTGCATGTGGACAGCCAGTTTTCTTAGCACCATTTGTTAAAGAGGCTGTGTTTCCTCCAGTGAAAGTGCTTAGCCCTTTTGTCAAAGATAAGGTAGCTAGAGTGCTCCAGGGACTGTTTCTGTTCTTGTTTTTTTTTTTTTTTTTCTTTTCTTTTCTTGTATTTTAGGGAAGGGTCTACAGGGTGATCAGAGTCTCACTATTTGATTGGACTCATAGTGATCTGCCTGTTTGCAGCTTTCCAAGAGCTGGGATTACAGGTGCACACCACCATGCCCAGTCTCAATCGCAGTCTCTGTGTGCCTGGGGGCGGGGGCAGCACAGCAGGCCTGGGGATCAAACCCCTAGCCCCTGTGCCTGCTTGCAGGCTCTTTAATTCGCTAAGTTTATTTCTCTTCTTCTTCTTCTTCTTCTTCTTCTTCTTCTTCTTCTTCTTCTTCTTCTTCTTCTTCTTCTTCTTTCTTTCTTCATTCTTTTATTTTATTTTGTTTTTTTTCCTCTCTTTATTTTTCCATAATTTTGTTGAGAAACAAATAGCAATGAGAGTTTCAAATCAAATTGGTGGGACAGTTCCAATAATTAATACATTGCATACATTCTTCCTAATGGTTAATTGCTGTACAAGATTCAGACATGATATCCTATTTACAAACACTATTACAACAAATCCTTCTGTTCTTTAAGAGAATGTAACTATATAACTATCCTAACCATTTTGAATATACAGATACAAAATGGACATTCATCTGTATCCTCTTTTTTTATTTAGTTCTGTCTTTTAAATATTATAGGTGTGTTAACTCAGCAAAATATCCTAAAAAAGTCCAGTAGTCCATAATAGTATTGGGTCTTCCTCTTGACTGGCAGTGTCAGAAATTGTTGACCTGAGTCCCCTACAGCTCAACATAAAAGCATGGCTTTACTTCTTATACTTCGTTTTTATACTTTTCTGCTGGATGGTTAAGACCAAGAGAAAACAAGACCTATGCAACAAGAGTTGTAGCTTTTGGATCTGATAAGGTTAGTCACATCCCGTCAGGAATTTTTCCTGAGACCCTGTACCTCATATTGTAGATCATTTGTCAGTGTCAGCCATGTTGATGAGTCATGGCCATTGCTTGGCCAGTGTGCTCTCTGTGAAAGCCTGAGAGAATGTTTTCTCTCCATGTGACTTTCCTGATCACTTTCGTCTTTGGCCCCATAATCTCCTTGATCAGAAAATGTGGGACACTACAGAGTTACATGGCATTACAGTATAAGTTCTCTTATGTCCCAAGTCTTAGGCAAAAATGTCGACTTTCCTTGCAGCCCTCCTTTTTCTCTAATTTTGGTCTGCAAACTTAGGTTGTTAACC
>NW_004524643.1:3700834-3706660 GCF_000260255.1 Octodon degus
AAAATAAAAAAAGGACTGGGTGTATAGTTCAGTGACACAGTGCTTGCCTAGCAAGTGGGAGATTGTGAGTTCAATTTCCAGTACAGAAGAAGAAGAAGGAGAAGAAGAAGAAGAGCCAGTGAGATAGCTCAGCAGACTAAGCACCTGCTTAGCAAGTGTTAGGGACCTGGGTTCATCCCTAGTACCAAAGGTGGTGCCGACCCCACTCCTGGACAAGCAGAGCCGGCCATGAGATCGGGTGTCATGATGTATGCCTGTAGTCCCAGCACTGGCTGAAAACAGGAGTATCACTATGAGTTCAAGCTGTGTAGTGAGACCCTGTACCAAAAACATTTTTTAAAAAGAGAGAGATAAGTTAGGATAGGTTGAGAAGAAATGTATGTACTAATACTATTTACACAAGATATCATGTCTGCATCTTGTACTGTGAATAACTACTACAAAGACAACAATATGCAATGCATTAATTATTTTAATTGTCCTACTAACCTGTTTTGAAACTGTTTCATTGCTATTTTATCTTTTTGGGTTTTTTTGAGAGAGAGAGAGAGAGAGAGAGAGATCCAAGATATTGGTATTTTTCTTTTCTTCTTGCCCTGAGGAAATTCCTTAACATATATGAAATCTATTTTTTCACTTATAGTTTATAGGATTTGTGTCTTTCTTGGAGGGAAATTACAACCTTACCACCCCTACCCTAGATTATAAAATGTATTCTCTTATCTTTTTCTATTATTTCTAAAAGCACTTTTAATGTTCTTTAATCTTTACAGAGTATATTATTCTGAATAGCTGTGAGAGACACCCACTTTAATATCTTCCCAAATGTTTAATCGGTTGTTTGAAATCATAGGCTAACTACTGAATTTTAATCCTAGTAATTTGAAATGTCACCTTTCCAAAATAACATTCATAATTCTTGATTCTATTTTTCTAGACAGTTATTTGCCTATTTTTGCATGAACACTGCATCATTTTATTTTTATTATTTTTGACAGCTCTATAATCTGTCTTGATATCAGGTACAGAAAATTTTTCCTTCTCTGCTGTACCCAAAAAATTGCAGAGATAAATCTTGTGCATTTTCTTCAATGACATTAAAATACGCTTTTTCAGAGCCTATAATATCTTTTCAGGGGATTTTATTAAAACTTATAGAATAAATGTAGGAAAGTTAATGTCTTTTATAATATTGAGCCTTTTCATTCTGCATTATGTTGTGTTTCCCCATTTATTGCTGCTCCTTGTAGGAGATTTGGTGAAGTTAGGTAGTTTTCTTTATCTAATCTTAACATACTTACAAAACTAATTCTCTGATATTTTATAGTTATGGTGTACTAGGAATAGTTCTTTTTTCCATTCTAGTCAAATTACTATTGGTGAAAAAATACTGTTTGTGTTTCTCTGTTATTTTGGTTGACATATTTATTAAGTCTCTCTTTTATTTTGTTTTTATTGTGGAAGACTTCAAATGTACACCAAGTTAACCAAAGGATTATGAACCCTACTTACTTGGAGGCCTCAACAGTGATCAGCACTGTTAGGCATGGTTGCAAATATCTGCAATCCCAGCACTTCAGAAGGCTGAGGCAAGAGGATAGCAAGGGTGAGTCCAGCCTGGGCAATTTAATAACTGTCTCGGTTATTTTTCCCTCATCGCTGGGACAAAACACCCCACGCCCAGAATTAAGGGAGGAAAGGCTTATTTAGCTTACTGTTGTGGAGGTTTCAGTCCACACTTGGCTGGTCCAAGGCAGAGTGGGACATGACAGAAGGCAGCTGTTCATGGCAGTGGAGGGTGGAAAAGAGCAAAAAGAGGAGCAGCTGCTGTGGCTGCTAGCAAGCCTCTTCCCCTTCCTTACATTTGTATGTAGATTACCCATGCCAGGCAGATGTAGCACTCACATCCATAATCCTAGCATTGGATTATGAACTCATCACAAACTCTAGAAGCTGCCCAAATGCCTGCATGAGGCTTTGGGGGGGGGGCAACTAGACACAATCATAGCAGCAACTTAGCAGGATCCTCAAAGTGTGCAATTTAAAAATGGGCTGGGGATGTAGCTCTGTCCAAAGGACCTGAGTTCACTCCCTAGTACTGCAGATCCAAACCAAACCAAGCCAAACCAACCAACCAGCCACTACTACCACCACCAATGAAATGCCACCTGGACATGGTGGCACATGCTTAGAGCCTCAGCATTCAGGAGGCTGAGGGAGAAGAGGCCAGCCTGGGATACATAGTGATGCAGAACCAGCCTAATACATAGCAAGGCCCTGTCTTAACAAGCCAAAATCAAAGCCAAGCCAAGCCAAGCCAAGCCAAACCAAGCCCAACCAAACCAAACCAAACCAAACCAAACCAAACCAAACCAAACCAACCAGTCAACCAGCAACACAGCAAAAAACCAAAACAACAAAAACCCATAACAAGATCGATGATGCATAGTGTGCCTAAGGAGAGTCACATGGAGAGAAAACATTCTCTCAGGCTTTCACAGAGAGCAAATTGGTCAAGCAATGACTATGACTCATCCACATGGCTGACACTGACAAAGGATCTACAAAGTGTGGTACAGGGTTACAGGATAAATCCTGGGGGTACTTAACTAACAAAAGTTACATTTCTTGTTATGTAGATTTTGCTTTATCTTGGTCTTAACCATCCAGCAGAAAAGTATAAAAATGAGGTATATAAAGTACAGCCATATTAATATGATGAGCTGTAAAAGGATCAAGTCAATAACTTCTGAGGATAACCCACTACTATTATGGACTGCTGGACAGTGTTGGATTGTTTGGCTGAATTCACGCACCTACAGTATTTAGATGCCAATAGAATACCCACCTCTGACAGGACTAAACAAAAAAAAGGGATACAAAGGACGGACCATTTTGTATTTGTATATACAAAATAGTTAGGATAGATACACAGCTACTTTCACTTAATTCAATGAGAAGAAAGATTTGTACTAATAGTGTTTGGACAGGATATCCTGTCTGCTTCTTATACTTTGGATAACCACTAAGAAGATAACAATGTACAATGCACTAATTATTGAAACTGTCCTATTAATCAGCTTTGAAAAAAACCCTGTAACAAAACTGATTTACTTTTACTGCCATTTTTGTGTCTGCCCACTTTCCACTTTCTACTCCCTACCTTGAGGACTATTCGTTTGTACAATTCTTCTTTTCTTTGAGATTAATGGAAATGAAATGCTTTATTTTGCAATAATTGAAGATTCACATAGAGTTCTAAGAAATAATGTGGTCTGATGGTGCAGTGTCAGAATAAGGCTATCGATACTGACACAATCAAGAGAGAATTTTCATCACAGCAGGAATGCCTTGTGTTGCCTTCTTATGGGCATGTTCACTTTTCTCCCACACACAACTATTCTTCATTGAAAAAAATCTTGTCATTTCCAGAATATACTCATGGAACCATTCTATATACTCATGGAACCTGCCCCTGTGCTTGCCTAAGCAGAAGGTTATACCACTGAGCTATCTCCCCAGTGGGAGATCTTGAACTTTCATGAGAAATTGGACAGAAGTAAAAAAAGAAAGCCTTTATTGCTGGTGCAGGAGGGATGCCGGAGAGTGCAAGGACCTGCTTTTCTTGGGTGGGACTATGGGTGGAATTTATGTGGGTGTACAAAAGCAAAATGCAAAGGTTGGGAGGGAGCTGGAGGGTTGTTGGCAAGTGAGAATAAGGAAGGAGGAAGTTTATTTGGGGATTAGAAGAAGAATCCAGAAGATAGTCTCAGAGGGACATGCTGCCATGGGGGCCCAGTGCCATGTTGGATGATTACCATGACCACCCTGGCTGAGGTCCCTGTGGGCAGAAACCCATCCAAGGGCACTGTAACTATTGGTTTTGAGGGAACTGACATGGCGAGTTTCCCAACTGATAGACATGGCTTTGGGCCTTTGTCCAGATTCTTTTTGACTTCATCAGTATTTTGTAGTTTTTAAATTCTGTGAATATTTGGTATATTTGCACCTAAATATCTCATTGATTTTTTAAAGTGATTTTAAAGACTATTTCTGTCGTTTTATAGGTGAGATTATAAATGATTCTATTTATCTGAAATGTCTAAAACAGGCAACCCTGCAGAGTCAGAAGGTGAGTAAGCTATTGCCAGGAACCAGGGACCAGGCGGGATTGAGGGTGATTGCTAGTGGGTACAGTGCTTCTCAACAGGATGATAAGTATGTCTGCAGTTAGATCCAGTGATAATTGCATAACCTTATAAATATACCATAAGCCACTGATTTGTACACTTTTTGTTCCTTTAGCCCTAGAGGTGGCAGCTAATTCTTTTTTTTTTGTCTTTTGGAGGCAGGGTCACACTATGCAGTTTAGCCTGACCTTGTAGCCCAGGCTGGTCTTGAACTCACAATGACCCTCCTGCCCCAGCCTCCTGTGAGCTGAGAATACAGGCATGCATCACCACACCCAGCTAATTCTTGAAGTTATTATTTCTGGGTGATCTCAGCCTTTGTATTTTGTTTTTTCATCTTTTTACCACCTATAGAGCCAATTTGCAGATAATAAATTCTCTCTATTGAAATATTTAATGCAGATTTTAGTTTTCTAAGTAGATATCAATATGGAGGTCAAATCATATGCCAGCTCAGTGCTACTTAATTATGAATATGTCATTGTCATCCCTTCTATTCATCAAGAAGTCTGGGATTGATTGTTTTGCAATTGTCTTGGGCTTATATGAAGTATTTAACTCCTTACCAATGGAAAACAAAATGCCTGTAACCTATCACATACAGTGAGATTCCCCAGTGTGCCCTGCTGGCCCTGCCCCCAGGGTGCACTGAGAGGAGACTGAGACTGGGCATGGTGGTGTGCTCCTTTAATCCCAGCGCTTGGGAAGGCTGAAAACAGGAGGATCACTATGAGTATGATCCCTGTCACCCTGTACTAAATACATAAAAAACAAATGAACAAACATACAGTGAGATTGAGACAGGAGATTAGGGGATGGCAAAGCTGACCGGGAACTAGGCTTGACTTGTGAATTACAAAGATCCTGGAGGCATGTGCAGAACAGTTCCCAAAGCCCTGCACCTGGACTTCTTTCAAGAACTCCAGCCAGGGAGAGAGCCCAGTGGCATAAGCACCTAACTGGCATGTGCAAGGTCCCAATTTCAATCCCTGGTACCACACACACATACAAAAACAAACAAACAGACAAACAACAATTTCAGTTAAAGCCTTATCTCTACCAGGTTGACACATGGAGTTAAGGGCAGGAGTGGAAATTTCAGTGGGAATTATATTTGCTCAGTGGCATAAGCGCCTGACTGGCATGTGGAAGATCCCAAGTTCGATCCCCGGTATCAGGTAGTGATGGTGGGGGAAGGACATGACTCTAGCCTGTTCTCAGTAGAATGGCCTAGGCCTGACCCAGATCTAATGTCAGCCGGAGGCATGATATCCCAGCACGTCCTTTCAGGACCTGTGTGCAGAAGTTCTTGTGAGTTTCTATGAAATTTGGACAGTGTAAAAGGACACACCAATGTCTGTGATAGCCCAGGCTGTGTTGTCCAGACATGGGGAATAGTTTTATTTTTTTGCCTTTACCCTCTTTTTTTCTTGACTCAGCCCAAGCTTGCTTTGCAGAGTTGGTTTCTCCCACATGCTTCATTAACTTTTACTTTCCTCAATAAACTTTGTCTTTTTTTTCTTTCTTCTTGTTTGTTCAAATTCTTTGTTCAAGATGAGAAGAACATAGGGGGCCGGGGAGATGGCTCAGTAGAATCAGTAGAATAAGTGCTTCCCTGGTAAGCTCAAGGGCCTGA